>NW_027526214.1:67780094-68110714 GCF_048455015.1 Haemaphysalis longicornis | reverse complement strand
CTGGACGTTAGCAGGGAACGTTTTAGGTCATCGAAATGTTATTTATTGCCACAAGAAGACTGTGCCACACCGACGGGTGAGCTAAGCCTCGCCAGTCATCGCCGCTACGACGCCTCTGCCGCCGGCTCCGTCGACGCATCAGCTCGAGGATATTCGCCCCCTCAAGAAATGGAGAGCATTGGAGACATCGACCCGGCAGAGATGTCCGATCCGAGATGAAGATGGTTCACCAGAATAACTGGCCTTCAAGGGCGTCGAGCAAGCGGCCACCACGCAGGAGCTAAAACGCCACCATGTTAAGGACTCCCCACCAAAGAAAGGCAAGTGCGAGCAAAAGCGCAAGTTATTCTGCGTACAATTAAACTGCGACAAGCAATGTTGCACTATGTTTGTCGGTGATAATCGTAGAAGAAACTCGCTCGCGCATTGGTAGGATCAACTTCATGCCCTGCACTATGTTACTTCATGGGGTTTTACGACTGCCTATTTAGAAAAAAAAACTATTTAAATTTGCGATAACAACAGAGCCTTGTAGCTGACGAAGCCTAGCTGTTAATTTAGTTCCGATGTTTCAAGTTGAACTTAGCTACTCTTGGGATATGACTCATTTGGTTAAACATAATCGCCAGCATCCTAGCAAACACGGATTTTGTCAGGATTTCTTGCTCAACGCAGATTGTTGAGTTCACGCACGATTTGGTTCTTATAAGCTTACAGTGGTTGACTGTATATTCTTGGACTGCAAAAAAGGAAATGATGGTGTTCCATATCCCCTTCTGAGTAGTACATTTCGTCCTATGAACTGAATGAATCGGTTTTTGCATTATTATTACTATTGGCCCTATAACTTTGTTAAAAAGTACTGTGTAGTTTACCGGACTATAGCGAATGAAGGTGATTCCGTATACCTACAGCTTTATTCGAATTTAATAACATCCTGGTGTGCTGATTCAGAAAAGTTTTTGTATGTTAAACAGTGTGTTAACGTGGCACCTTTACAAGAAAACCTTCATTCCAATTGAATACGTATACCGTAAATTATGCTGCTGTGACAACGGCCGAGGAATATAAATACCTGGGAGTTTATTTAGGGAGTGGTTAGAGGTTAAATAGGCAGGTTCACACCATAAACGTTACGGCTGCATAAGCTTTTGTCTTTCTGAGACGAAATTTCAGTGAACCTCCATCTAACTGAAAATAACAACCGTATTTCACTCATGTGCGCTTAATCTTGGAGTACGCATGTGTTTTCGTGGATCCCTACACCAAAGAGCTGGTTGATACGCTGGAAAACATACAGAATATGTCAGTGCGATTCGTATTAGGTAATTGTCACGCTCAACTTACATTGAGAGAAATTAAAGTAAACTAAAATGGCAGGACGTGAAAGATCACAGACGAAACCACAGGTTGAACTTTTTTCGTAACATCTATCATTCGAAAACTGAAGTAGAAGGGGAGAAGTATTTCCAAGCGCCATTCTACATATCGCAAAGTGGACCGCTAGCTTAAAGCAAATTATTAACTTTCCTTTAAAAGTGGCGCCTTGCGCGATTCATTTTATTTTACATCAATACTGCAGTGTAATTATCTTCCACCTATGATTGCATTAACTGTTTATATTGACGATTTTCAGCGCGCTTTGTAGAATTATTTTGTTATTTTGTCTCATATTTAATGCTTAGTGTTATGTATCTCCCTTCTGTAATGCATGCAAAGGCAAGCAGGCATCAAATAAATAAATAAATAAAACAATGAATAAATAAATGAATATAAATAAATAAATAAATAAATAAATAAATAAATAATAAATAAAACAATGAATAAATAAATGAATAAAAATAAATAAATAGATAAATAAATAAATAAATAAATAAATAAATAAATAAATAAATAAATAAACTTCCAGAGGCGCAAGTTTGCCTCCGACGGGTTGAGAACCCTACGGATTCAACCTTGACCAATAAAATATTTATTGCTCTATTCGTTGCAGTATGCAAGGTTTCCTGTATGCATGCTACCATTGCTATGTTATTGGTTTGAAACAAATTATGTAACTCTAATTTTACGCGTTTCCTTGCGTGATCACAGAGGTATACAACTGCAGCCACCTGAAGCAGGGCGTCATTCGCAACGCGTCTAGAATTGTTTGAACGTACTATGACATTAGAAGTAAATTAAGTTCTTTTGGACTATTACGTGGTGTGGACCTATACTCATGAAAACAACATTAAAATAGATTGAAAATGAAAGTACCTGTTCGCTCCTTCTTAGGATCAGCCCTGCCCAAGATCATCAGAAAAGTTGATCGAGTAGAAATGTCTTTGCAAGAAAAATGGGCAAAAACTGGACATACTTTTTTTGTTAAGGAGTTATATTAAATGCTCCTGAGTGTTTTGTTGAGAACCAAAACGCATCGTAAAGGCATTCACGCCGGATTTATATACAGCAAAATTGGTCAAGCAACTGTTATAAAAATAGTTTATGTAGTCATAGCATGAAAGTGTTCCGGAATATTGCCCTAAAAGAAATTGGCTAAAAGCGGCGCCATTTATCCTTCTGAAATTCAACCCACTAAAGTATGCGCCCTCTGCCGCCCCCCCCCTCTCCTCTTTTCCCGTTTATTACAGGTAAGCCGCCCCCACAGAGGATATCAGGACCTGGACAATACATCTATTCAAGCTCTACAAAGAACTGAATATTTTGTGGGTTGGGCAGTAAAAGAGGCACAGCAATTAAAGGAACAACAATTTGTGAGCACTGTTTAATAAATGAATTCTGCTGTCAACTGAGGCTGGTAACTAAGCAAGGCTTCGCTTGGACCCAAGCATTGGACCCAAAATGCTGGGTTTGAGCTGCTTCTGCACTGCGCGAATGAGTCATCTGCTTTCGCGACATGCATTGACCGGCCTCAGTACAGTTAACGTACTGTGGCTGAACTCCAATGCCCGTAGCACGGCCGTATTTCGGTAGCTTTAGTCCGGCTGGAGTCCGACGACCGCATCTCGGCTGTAATCCGGCGGCCCGTACTTCGGCCGTACACGGGTGGCTTGGAATGGCCGGAGCCCTACGGCTGGAATCTGGCCTTTGACCGTAAGCCGGTCGACTGGCCGACGGACACTGGCCGTTGGACAGCCATGGGAGTACGGCCGTATACGGCCAAAAGGCCCACATTTGGACATGGGCCGAACATGGCTGCCGGAAAACGGCCGGACAGAAAATCACCGGCCAAAGTACACCGGCCTGTTTTAGGCCGAACAGTCCTGCGCTGCCTGGGATGCAAAAGGCTTTTCTTCTTCAGTGGATTCCAACATCAAAAACGGGAGTAGTTATCGGGCTTTGGAAAACTGAGGGTTGGCAGTGGCGGAAATGAACCTTCGGTGCGGCCCCATTTCATGGGCCGATCATGTTTGGGGGGGGGGGGGGGGGGTACGATTTACCATACGGCATGTAAAAGAAGCAGGAAAGGGGGTACATTCTCCCTAAACCATACCCGGATTACCTGAGAGATCCGGAGCTCCCTGCCTGGTAAACAAACAGAGAGCCCATCCGCCGGAGCTTGACCTGGGCTCCGAGGCCAAATTTCAGGTTTCTGCTCTTCACCTTAGAACTCGTTACGACGGTGGGTTAGAGCGTGAGTATAGGGGCTTGGGGTCCGCGTTGTCGCCAACGCCATCACCAAGATTGCTCAAGGTGCCCCATGCGCGGCCTTTAGTGCACATGATACGCGGTGCACTACAGGTTCGGTTACTAAATTTGTATTCCCTTATTGAGGCGATGTGCTTTATTTCTATAGGCTTGAAATTAAAAATACAATATTCGGCTACGTTTGAAACGGATTAATATATCTAAGGACGAAACAGGGCTGATATTAACGTCCGCGGACCTTAGGAACTGGCAAAGTTCTTTAGGAGAAATATCGCAGCAGGGCACGTAAAAGAAGCACGAAGCTTTCGAACAGAAGGCGCGACGGCAGTAACATCTATCGGTAGCGCATGCTCGGGTCTTTCAACAAAATTGCGAACGTGTTACTTGCCGCTCTTCAATTCATCTCGCTTCCAGAGGAAACATTCGTCGTTCCACTTCTGCTTCATGTCGTTCCAGCATATTTCAGTCGTGCCACGTCACGTTTCGTGGAACCAAATTCTGAGTTAAATATCCGCAGCAACATCTCGCCCCTGGGCAGCTTTCGCTGTAACCGAAGATACGCGGTCCTTGCGCTATAATTTGCTTTGCCGCATATTTTCACCTTCTTTTCACCTTCTGTGAACCTCGTAGCAACTTTTCTGCGCGTTTCTTGGATCCTTTTGCTGCGCACGCACAAAAATACGAAGAAACGAACATGAAACCAACAAAACGCTGTCAAAAACGCCGATACGCTTTGATTGCGAGCGCCCGGGGTGCGAGATTACAATCACTAATGCTTAAAACACGCATTATGCTTTGAATGTAGATGATCGAATGCTATTTGTTTAAACAGACCATTGTTACCAATTAGTATGGGTCATTTTTAGTTAAAGGAACTATTTTATGACCTTCAGTTGCATCCTAAAAGAAATAATTCCCGGTTACTCTCGAACGAAGCCGCGCCCTTCGTCTCCTCACTCAAGTCGCCACCTGACTTGATGAAGCAAGTTCGCTCCAACTTCTCTGAAATGCGAAAGCCGTCTTAGACCCGTTCAAGCCGCCTGCTTTCTTTGAGAAGACTTCATGAAGTTCACCGCTGCTTAAGTTTAAGATAGGTCGATGAATTCAGAGGTAAGCATTAGTCTTACAGAGAGTTCTAAAATACCGCACTAATCATGTCCGAATGACCGCTTATAAGGCGCCTACCTTTCCCTAATTGGATTACGCAGCTGTTTTTTCGGAACTCTTTACTCGAACCACTACTGCGAATATTGAAACTTTGCAAAGAAAGGTGGCGAGATTTATTTATAACATCGACGTGCTCAATACGGTTTCAACTCTGTTATCCAGAGCCAACGTAACAAGTTTATCTAGGGTATAATTTCTCTATCAAATAATAAAACACCAATTGTAGAAATTTCCAAGATAAAATTTTTGGCAATACTTGAATTCAGAACAACTGTTTTTTTGTACACAAAACAATACCTTCAAATATTCCTTCTTTCCTCGGACCATTACTGAATGGAACCAACTTACTAACCCCCAAGATCTGCCCTCATTTACCTGGTTTACAGCATGTTTAACATATTTGTGGCATTATGCCATGTATTCTTTTTATGTGTAACTATGTATTTGTTTTTGCCTTTTTGAGATCTTCGCTCATTCATAACATCATGCCAAAATACCATAGTGGGATTGCAGTGTCGACATATAAAAACAAATTCACCTATAGTAACTGTTATGAGTCTGATCATGTGAACCTAAAGTCGTTTCCCAAATGGGGCCAGTGTATCACCATGTCTTTTCGTAATTTATTACATAACGTGCACATAAACAGTGCGAACATTGCACTCAACTCCCACTTTTTGTACACAATTGCGTTTTGTACACAACTATTTTTGCAACCAACAACCATAACAACTTTCTCTCCGACTTAGGCCACATACCCGTCTGATGTGAATAGGGGGCGCATGCCATTTATTCAAAGGAAGGGATTATCGTTGTCATTCTCTTGAAAACGTGTTGCATATCAGAATACCGATTCCATCAACTTAGTTCATTAACCTCTGTCTCTTAATACAGGTACCTCGAAGTCCACTTGACGTCATCCCCATCATAAGCAACACATAACAATTTTATTCACTGCAAATCCACTCCCAGGTTCAGGTACTTTCGCTGGAATGTAATACGTGCGTGTCTTAATAAAAAACGGCTTATCCAACCTTCGTAACAGCCGAAAATGGTATACGCTAGAGGAGACTGGCATCTATAACCTACTGTGAGGAGGCGCTGCTCACCGGACAGGGGTCGGGAGGTCGAGCGAAGAAGACGAGGCGTGTGCGGAGGCCGAAGAAGGGCGCGGGTTAGAAAGATGAAGAGGACGCTGGAGGGTCGTGGCACGAGAACTGGAGGAACGAGGTTCGAGGAGCGACCGACCGGACGACAACGTTCGGGGAACCTCCGCTACGAGCCCGAGAACGTTCTGGGAACCTACGTAGCGAGCCGCATCTTCCTCGCGGATATCGAGGCAGTTCAGCCGAGACTGACCATGGAGCACCCGGGCCGAATCGCTTATTCTTCGCAGCACAGGCATCAACAAGGGTACTGCGGCAGCGCCCTGAGCCGACTTTGCGGCGGCCAACACCAGCGTCAAGCAGACAGCACCTGCAGCAATCACACCAATCAAGTGTCCCGCCTCAGCTTCTTGCCGCCAACTACTGCCAGACATGAGCGGGAACTGATACGGGAAGAACATTGTCTTGTCGCACATCTAGTCATTTGTTCAGATTAGCTCCTAGTTAATTTGTGTGGAGTTCCCATTCTGTCCCTTGAATACAGTCTGTCCTTGTCTGACGTCACGTGCCGCACTTCTTCTCCGTCAGTTAAACTTGACCTCCTCATCCACACAACCATCCGCATCCCAAAACTGGCGTCAGCGACAGGACTCTCTGCGTAACTTCTTGAGAGTCGAGGAGAGATTGTTGGGGCGGAGAAGAAAGCCCTTGGAGCCAGAATGGACATGGACAAATTGCTCGCCATGGGAAAAGTGTTAGACCTGCTGGGCATTGAGCTGAAGGAATAGGTCGAGAGATAGGTAGAAAAGGAAAGACAGGGATGACAGGATGAGAGACAGGAACGAGCGCTGGCGAGGGATGCCGAGTGTCGAACTGGAAGAGCTAAATAGCAAGCTATGACTAGAGGAGACCCGAGCTCACGCACCCCATTCCAACGACATCGGTTACGGAGGAGCTCATGGAGCGAGGAGCTCAGACGTTAGCAACCCCCATAAACTCTTTCTTGTTTTTATGACTCCAGAAACGACCTGGACGCTTATATCCAGATGTTTTTGCACGTCGCTACTGGTCAGGGGGGCCGAAAGAAAAGTCGCAACCTGGTGAAGCCATGCGTGTGGTCGGTACCCTCTCTCCAGAGGATTAATTCGGTACAACACAGAAGGCTACAGAGAGAAATGTCGAGGGTCGGAGCCGGAGTATTGTGTAACTGGTCGCCAAGTAGCTGCTAGGCTCTCCGGATACTTCGACAGGTGGATGAAGACAGCCCCAGTGTAAAAGACTTGTGCGGGCCTGCGAGAGAAAATTGTCACTGAACATTTTATGAACAGGTGCTCTAAAAACCTATTAGCCTTCTTGAAAGAAAGAAATTGCGGCAAGTTAGAAGAGAACTACCTAGACGTACAAGAGCACCACCATCTTGGTCGGCAAAGGGCGCTAAAGACAGCCTCAATCCTCATTAGCACTGCAAAACCATTCCTGAAAAGAGAGTTAATCCCCGACAGGAAAAGGTATGTTTCCTGCATGGCAAACTGGGGCACACGGCTGCTGACTCCTGGAAGCGCACGAAAGCCTGTTGGAAATGCGGACAGGCTGACCGTAAGGCGGATGAGTGCTACCAGCAGAAAGATGAAAAACTGCAGGCATTGTGTGTAGTGCAGCCCAAGGTAGATGTTCCAAATATTATCACTCTGGAGACTGGCGAAAAAATTCCTGTCATAATAATGGCCAGAGAAATATGCCTCACATCCCTGTACGACCTGCCTGTTGTTGAATGACGCGTAGGAGGGAAGACTGCTAGTGTGCTTCGAGACACTGGGTGCAACACGGTGATTGATCGAAAAAACGTGGTTCCTGTCAAAAACTTCACAAGAAAAAATTGCCCTGTCCTCCTCCTAGACAAAACCATCAAGTTTCTATCGGAAGCAGACATCGAGGTCGAAACGTCGTTCTTTTCGGGAAAACTCACTAAAAATTGTATGGAAGATCCTCTCCATGACTTGGCTTTACGGAATGTTGAGGGTGTGTCGATGCCAAGTTCCTGTGTGGAAATAACGTTCCGCCCTCACACGACAAGGGAGCAAGCCAAGTTAACAAAAGAAGCCAAAGAAACATTCAGGGATGATGTTTCTCAACCTGGCATATTTATTCAGCAATGCTTAAACCAGATGGTGTTAAACCTGATCTGGTGAAATCATTCAAAGAACAACCCAACGAATGTAAAGTAAAATTGCTGTGATGTCAGCCGAAAGCAGTTCATCGCGCAACCTAGACTAGTGGCTACATATTTGACAAGCAAAGATTTCTTAGGGGGACACAAACTACTTCCGGGAGAAGGCTTAACCAGTTGGTCTTCCCTACGCCAAACAGAGAACACCCAAACCAGTTAGGACGAGAAATTTTTTCGCATTCCGCAAATGTGCCGAAAAGGCCAAATTCAGAGTTAAGAGACAGTATTACACACGAGACGTGCACGATGACGTGAAAAGTATTCATAAGTTTCGTGACATGAGGTTGAACGAGAACCATTTGCGCAATCCCAATAACTGGTGTACCATCAGTTTTTGCCTGCGAGAACATTGCTCGCCGTATGTATACAACGACGCTAGGCTTGAGAATTTTCTAGCCAGAATGAGAATTCTGTATTTTACTTCGTACTCTAGTAAAATTTGTGCGGATTACTTTAGCTACCGTCAATGATGCCATTGAACGGTTCTAGTCCTTAGAAGTGGTGTTGTTCATCAGTATTTCTTTGCATGTTTAGTGTTTTTTTGCATTTTCAGTCATTGCTATATAGTGTGATAGTGACCAAAGTTAGTGTCGGACGTGGATGTGTGGTAGTGATATTAGTGACTCCAAGTAGAGTGCGCGTCGACCAACAGACCAGTACCGTCAAAGACTGTTACCAGACAACCAACTGCTCACCGGAAGTGTTTTCCCCCAAAGCACTTCTTTCGTTAGAGATAATTGTGAGGAGGTGCTGCTGACCGGACAGGGGTCGGCAGGTCCAAGCGAAGAAGACAAGGTGTGTGCGGAGGCCGAAGAAAGGCGCGGGATAGAAAGAGGAAGATGACGCCGTAGGATCGTTTCACGAGAACTGGAGGAACGAGGTTCGAGGAGCGACCTGCCGGGGAGAACGTTCGGGGAACCTTCGTTACGAGCCCGTGAACGGTCGGGGAACCTACTTTGCGAGCCGCATCTTCCCCGCGGGCATCGAGGCAACTCAGCCGAGACTGGCCATGGAGCACCCGGGCGAATCGCCCATCCGTCACAGCACCGGCATCGACAAGGGTACCGCGCCGGGCCCTGAACCTAGCGCACGGAACCGGACTTTGCGGCGGCCAACGCCAGCGTCAAGGAGATAGCGCCTGAAGCCATCACACCAATCAAGTGTACCGCCTCAGCCCATTTCCACCAAGTACTTCCAGACGTGAGCGGGAAGTCTTTTGAGTAAAAAACATTTTCTTGTCGGACATCTAGTAATTTGATCATATTCGCCCCTAGGTAATTCGTGTATTTTTCTAATTCTGTCCCGTGAACAGAGTCTGTCCTTCTCTGATGTCACGTGCCTCGCTTCTTCTCCATCAGTTAAACTTGACCTCCTCATCCACATAACAACCCGCATCACCCATACATATATGACATTCCAAAGCGGAGGTATTGAAGACAGCACCACCCTTTTTATCACCTTGCAGTATTCCGAACATGCCAATTACACCCTAATCTATCTGTCTCCCTCCCCACTCTTAATTTACACCACGTCATTACTCATCTATACCTTGTCAACAAATTGCAACACCGCCTTCAATCTACGCCCACAATACTGTGGCCACCTCAGAAAGTTTCATCAGGCTTAAATCAGTCTAGGAATACACACATTTATTGTAGTGTACCTTCATTCAGTTTACCCTTATCCTAACATACTAACCAAATAAACCGGCTTGTCATATGCCAGTAACATTGGAAATGATAATAGACGTTTTGGATTAGCCAAAAAATCCCCAATAAGGTGAACGTTGAGTTACAACTGCAGTTTGTAGAGGATTCTTTGTTCCAGATGTGTTTGTTCCGGTTGCATTGCTGCACCTCATTTTTACCATTATAATAAAATATAATACATTGGCCAAAGCGCTATTTGCACATAAGTAGCTTCTTGAACCTTGGAGCTTTCGGTCTTCGTATTTGCCCACATTGCAGTTGGGTCTCTTTTCCATAGGCATTGTAGCCTGGTACCTTCATGTAATACCTCTGGACGTGTAAATCTAAAATGGGCAAAAGGAAATGAAACGTGTCTACATTTACAGTGCCAATTATGTCAAAATGCATATAGAAAATATTAACAATGACAACCATCAGAGTCTGACTCTTCTTTGATCCAAACAGTCATGTAGCAATTGTACTTCATTGTACGGACCAATAAAAGTATTGTTTATACCTTAACTGTGTACGAATCTCAGAAAGAATATATCCCCGTGGAGCTACTGGTACCCATGACACTGCGGCGTATGCATCGTGCAACGTCAGAAGTAACACGAAGCACGTGAAAGGCGGGGTCAACGAGGGTGGGTGCCGATAGCGTTAGCAAATACACACAAAAAAAGAGACCAGTACCTCACGTACAAAAAAATCGTCCTAAATAATCTATGTAGGTGCTGGAAATACTGATAAACGCAAAAAGTTTGGTTTAAAGGTACTTTTTAAATCACAGAATGGCAATGTGCGTACTTCTGCCAAGTCGTTCTTGGTAATTTTGTCGAATTGGAGCATGCGCAGTGCAAAAACCCATGCATATTCGAATGATGTGTTCGGAAAGTCAATAAGCGAGCACCACCGTTAAAAGAGATATCCACAAAACGAGGTGATTGAAAATTTTGAGATATCCTAGAAAACCTATCTGTAGCAAGCACCATATCATAGCAAGCACAGTCGCTGGATATATATGTTCGTGGCTACAGGAAGTTCCTAAAAAATTACGCATCTCCACGAAGTGAATAACGACGAGTGGGCAAGCACTGGGTATTGTTTTTCCGTAAATTGCCCGTTACAGCCCACTCGCACATGTAAATGAGTGACAACGCGTGCGTACAGTTTGTACTCGGGGGTAGCGTGTTGTGGTCGTTCTCGTTGAGCCGCTGCATCCCCAGCACTCAACTGTGTGTTCACTTGGCGTTTTTGCCGCTTTGCCGCCACTTCCCGAGCTCTCGCCTGTGCGGTAGCTTGTTTTCTGCTTTGACGTAAAGCCGCTGCTTGCTGCGCCTTACGTTCGTTTTTTATCCATGCCAGAAAGACAATGTGCGGTCTGGAACGCGCTTATGTACACATTTGCCCCGCAGTGCTAAATCTCTCTCCCTTTGCATAAGTTTTTGTGAACCCTTATTTTGTTCCTGTTTACCATTTGTGAGCGGATTGTTCACAGATGTTTCGATTTACACAAATGTGCAGCACAGCCATTTGTCCGTTAATAATGTTTCGTTTCAAAGAAACCTTGATTCAGCTTCAAACTGCAACTTCTTTAGCCCTAAAGCTTTCGAATCTTGCAGTATCAGAAAACTCGAATAAGTACCGCTGCCTATTGCCATTTTAATGCCCTCTTCTTTCCCTCGTCGGGGGAAACACTCGCCGCACGCATCTTTGGAAAATAAACAGTCTTGTCTTGAAACTGCAAACCAACTACAAGGATGATTTATCGCCTCCTTCAGCAGCCAACATTCCAGGCTGGTACAAAATTGGTGACCCGGGCAATGGTTCAACGAAACGCTGCGATGAGCTCCGACGACAACACTGCTGTTTCCATGCTTGCTGTCTTCACTACAGAACTGAAGCTACCACATTTTTTGCCTAAAAATCTAACTTTGGTTTTGCCAAGTGTCGGCCCGTTTTCATCTCCGGTACATCACCTCGCAGTCGACGAAGTACCTTCACGTCATCGCAGCCCTGCCCCCAGACCGACTCTATCGACGAAATTTCGGTTTCACCCCCTGTTGTATTCGTTCGTTTTGTACCAGCCAGCAAAACCAGCTGCGCGCGCACCTTTTCTTTGCGGCCCTGTGCGCCATGATTCTCCCTCTCTTCGCCTCCCTTTGCCCTCTCTTGATGGCAACGTACATAATCACCGTTCTAGCAATAAACGCCTTCGTTGACTGCCCGCCCATCGTTCATGCTGCTGCACTGCGCGCGCCTGTGTTACTACACCCCCACACACGGGGAATACGACAACCTTAAAAATACGGTTCTGGACCACCTCGACGCCACTGAAGAAAGTACACTGCAGCAGCTCTTATGTCAGGAAGAGCTAGGCGACCATCGACCTTCCCAAATGCTGCACTGGATGCGGCAAGTACTCGGTGCGCCCGAGCATCAGGATGGCCAGCTCCCACTTCTTCGTGAACTTTATTCTGCAACGGCTGCCCCAAACGGTGCGCGTCATTCTCGCGGGTTCAGATGAGACGTCTCTTGATCGACTGGCGCAACTTGCCGATAGCATCACGGAACACTCCACTCCAAACTTGGCGCCCATAGCTGCTGCAAGAACACACGAACAACCACATCGACAGTCGCGTATTACGGAGAAAGTGCAAGAACTGACCGATTCTATGCCGCAACTTTTGCTGTCTGGCGCTCCCTAACAGGGCCAGCAGCTACGCAGCCGATGCCCATCAAGACAGCCAAGCTCTTCCCAGATAAGCCAGTCACGAGATAGACAGGATGGAGTTTGCTTGTACCACCGTTATTTGGGCACGGGTTCTAGCCGCTGCAATCAACCTTGCTCATTTCCAGGAAACGCTCCGGCCAGTCGATACGGCAACTTACGACGTCGGCCCTCCACCCAGCCGCCTGTTCTTCGTAGTCAATCACGTAAGCCACTCGCCCCTGCTGTTCGATACGGGAGCCGAAAGTTATTGTCCCGGCAGCCCCCGAGGATCGTTGACGTAGAAAGAACATATTGTCACGAAGTCAAAGACGACGCAGTTGTCATCAAGAAAAACAACTTTATTGGAGCAAACTTTTCCTCTCATAACAACTTAAGAACAGAGGCGGGGAAGCAGCCGTCAACAAAGGGACGTGCGAAAGCGAGTGTCGATTATTGGAATCGCGCGGCGTCTGCTCTTTCGGCGCTAGTGTTTCTCGAACCATCAATTTGTATCCAGAACACTGTCGATCAGCGAAGAATATTCTAGGCTGTTTACGTTAGTTCGGAACGCTCTCCCTATCAGAACAGAAAACACATGCGGCACAGAAAGAAAGAACACAACACGTGCCTCCCTTAGCAGGCAGACAACGCCGATAACGAAGACTGGCGCAGCCGGGCGGCAAAGCAAAATAAAAATAAACAAACCAAATGCATTGTTCGCGGCATTACCCCCCCTCCAAGAGTGCTTCGATCCGTTGCTAACATAAGCGGAAGTTCTAACTCATAAAAAACATAAAACTCCTTCATCGTGTGTAGAAAGGTTTTAAGCGAACCACATGGACGACTGCAGGCAACGTGCGTCGTCGTGATGTTCCGGAATCACCATCGGGTATTAAGTCGTACGTAAGGTGGCCAACAAGTTGTAGAATCGGGTAGGGTTCGAAACACCGTCCAAACCCACACACAATTCCGTGGGGGGTACACAGCGTCTCGCCTTCGGAGATTGTAGCGCCTCGCATCGACCAGCTGCTGGTCCGTTGTGCGACGTCGAACTAGCTGGTGGCATTCCTCCGCCCGCTTAAGGTATCCTTGCACGTCGGAGTTGAGGTCATCGTTTTCCACGTTGGGAAGCATGGCATCAAGCATCGTAGTCAGCCGTCTTCCGTAGACAAGCTCGAACGGTGCAATCTGCGTAGTTTCCTGGATAGCCGTGTTGTACGCAAATGTGACCTACGTTAGGACTTCGTCCCTAGTCCTATCTTCAACGTCGACGTACATAGCATATCCGCGATTGTCTCGTTAAGGCGCTCCGTTAGTCCATTTGTTTCGGGGTGGTACGCTGTCATTCTTCGATGATCCGTGTTGTTGCAGCATAAGATTCCTTGCATGACCTCCGCAGTGAAGGCCGTTCCGTCGCCCGTGATTAGGACTTCACTGGCTCCATGTCTCACCACAGCATGGTTTATGCAGAACTTGGCTACTTCTAATGCAGTCCACGTCGGAAGATCGGCGGTCTCTGCGTAGCGCGTCATGTAGTCTGTTGCTACGACAATCCTCTTGTTCTCGGATTGTGACGCAGGGAACAAGCCCAGAAGGTCCCTTCCAGTCTGTCGGAAGGGCCTCAATGGGACGCCCATAGACTGCAGAAGTCCGGCGAGTCTCGTTGTTGGCCTTTTTCTTCGCCGGCAGTCACGGCAGCTCCGGACGTTGTGGGTGATGTCGGATGCAAGGCTTGGCCACTAGTACTTTGTCTTGATTTTTGCAATACTGCGAGCTTTGCGGAGATGACCGGATGACGGGTCGTCGTGGCATACTGCTAAACTTTTGTCAAGAAGGTCTGTATGGATCACAAGAAGATAATTCATTCTTGTTCCATGCTAAAATCCTTCTTCACGAGGACGGAGATTTTCAGGATGAATGCTGGTAAGTTCCGTATGAACGCCCTAGGCGTGGCGACGTTTGCCATTCGAGTTAGTTGGTCATTACGGGTAACTCGCGGTCGGCACGATGCTGGGGGGGCTAGGTCGCTTTCCCTCACGACTGCGATGATTGCGGCGTGTTTGAGGAAAGGTTGTGTTGGTGCACCGACTTGTGCGCGAGACAGGCAGTCATCATCGGAGTGTTTCATCCTGGATTTATAGACTATTGTAACGCCGAATTCTCTCAGGCGCAAGCTCCACCTACCCACACGGCAAGTGGGGTCCTTCAAATTGGCAAGCCAACACAGCGCATGGCGGTCTGTCACAACTTTGAACGGTCTTGCATACACGTATGTCCGAAATTTTGAAATGGCTCATATAATCGCCAAGCACTCTTTCTCAGAAGCAGAGTAGTTTTTTTAACAGACCACGGCTGACGTCGTATCTCGGCTTGTGCGTGTTGACGGTCGGGCAGTGTGCGTCGTGGTCGTCGTCTTCTCAGCCGCCGGTTCGTCACGTCGGGTACGCACTAGCCATGTGGTTTTCGTCGTGCTCAGGAGTCGCTTCCGCGTTAGATCGGGTGCTCGGGCTGAGAGCATGTCGGGAATAATTAGCCTTCCACCGTGGTTGCCTCGTTGCAGGGTTTTCATTTTTTCACGATGTTGCAACTTTACCAACACAAGTTGCTGCTTTTAGTTTCCCCCGTGTGCTCGGGGACCTTCCACGCGCGAAATGAGCATTGCTACGGACGTTGGGCGACTGGTATGGGTAGGGCGACGGCGATCGGTTGAAACAGGCTGGTCTAAGTCTAGTCTTGGACGGGTATTCTTCGATCTCCGATGGGTGCTGGCCGGGCTGGGGCGGGGTATTTCGACGGAGAACCGTCGCAAACCAAGCCTCTTGTAGGGTAAGCGACGGTAGATGTTGCCGGCTTCTTCGCAGTGGTAGCACGGCGGAAGGTTATCGGGGGTTCACCAGACGTCCGTCTTCCTCAGGTTCCGGTTTTGGGCGGCAGAGGGTTGTGCGAGCGACAGTGGACGGTGGTACGGCGGGGCTTTTTGACTACGGGTGGGATCAGTGCCGAGTCGCGGAATAAGACATGGGTTGTGGTTCGCGCTGTGCATCCGACGGCGTAGAAATTCACAGTGCGTTTTGGACTTCTTCTAGGAATAAGTCGGACAGGAAAGCCACTTGAGGTTTCGGTTTCGTTGGAAAAAGCTTCTGAAGCTAGTCCCTGACCACTGTTCGGACAGTCTTGCCCAATGTATCGGAGCTTACAGTTGCGGTACCGGGGGTCTCGTTCGAATTTGTAGCGTCTTCTCGATCGCGGCAGCTTCAGACACAAATTCAACCATCGTTTTTGGGGTGTTGCAGACAAGGCAAGCAAAGAGTTCTTGTTTTGCTCCTCGCATAAGAAATGTCAGTTTCTTTTCTTCCGTCATTTCTGGATTCGCAAGGCGAAATAGTCGTTTCATTTCTTCACCAAAGATCAGGACTTCTTCGTTGGGGTGCTGCGTTCGAGTTTCATGCAAAAGCGCAGCTCGCTCTTTTCTCACCACGGTAGTGATTGTGTTAAAAAACTCGCTTTTGAATTGAGTCCAGTTGGTCAAAGAGTTCTCATGGTTCTCGAAAGAAGGTCGCGCTGCATCTTCTTAGTAAAAGAAGACATGCCGGAAGGTTTGTTCGTCGCCCCACCCGTTGAAGATGCGGATGCGCTCCAGCTTCTCCAACTATTGTTCGGGGTCTTCAATGGGGGCTCCTCAAAACAATGGCGGTTCCCGGGGCTGCTGCAGGAGGATGGGATGAGTGGCGTCTTCCTCCATAGTGTTGTTGCAGCGTTCCGTATCTTGGGCCCTTCTGGCAGAAGACCGAACTCGGGCAGTAAACCTGGCAGTCGGAGAGTGGCTCTAGTTTGACTGGCTTGGCGACTTCCATTGGTTATATGGAACATTAGGAGGAGTACGCCGCACCTCAACCACAGGTCACGAAGCCAGAGACGACTCTGTTGTTTTGAAAGAAAACACGTTTATTATAGCAAAATTGTGCTCCCCGGACCTATAAATGAATATACAGGCGGCGAAGCGGCAGTCAACAAAGTGAAGTGTGTGGGTGAGCGTCGGGATCGGAATACCGCGGCGTCTGCTCTGCAGGCTTTATGTTTTGGAGCGAGTGTTTTTCGCACCGTATATTTACACCTAAAACATTGTACATCAAAGAAGATCATTCGAGGCTAGTCACATTAGGGCGAAACGCTCTCCGTATCATAATTAGATAACCTGTGCGGCATAAAAACCGAGAATGTCAGGCTTCGCTTGGGACAGAGCTAACACAGAAGGGGCCCGCCGGGCAATAAAAACAAAACATAAACAAACAAACCCAATGCTTATTTCGCGGCAATATATCAATTCATTTGAAAATATTATATGAGGAAATAACACACAATATTCACGTGGCAGTTATAGTAAAAGCAGAAGTGGTGGACGCCTTTTGAAATTATTTATTCAAAGTTTAAATCAGGGGACATGGTTTGTAGAAGGGACCTGAAAAGCAGTGAGTACGAGAAATATCATTACTGAAAAAAAAACGGTTTGCTACCTAGAGACGTTACCAAGTACCGTGTAGACGGACGTGTGCGAGAATAACTTTTTATTCAAATTCTTTTTAGGTCGGTAACTGCAACCGCAAACCTGAGAGGAAAATTTTATTTTTTGCATAGTCGGGGTAAAGAAAGATATTTTATCGTAGTACACACCATGCGCACTCGTTTCCGAAGTAAAATGATCGGCGTTCCGCAAGTACCAAGCGTTTGAACGGGCTTATGACATAATTATTCTTCATACATCATTTCGGCTTCTTCGACGGTTTGCTTCGACTCCATTAACCATATATTACTGCTAACCGCAACTGCTATTTCAAATAAGACACATTATACAACAAGGTTTGGTACTGCACGCCTTTTTATGGTAGTCCTACAAGCTTTTTGTTTTTAACAGCTGAGTATAGTGTACGAGGGCACATTATCAGCATTTATTATGATTGTTAGAGCACTAAGGACTGACAGGAGGGTTGTTCTTCATTTTAGTAGCAAAAGTGTACAGCTACTTACGCTAATTCAGGTATTTATTTCATAGCAAATGAAATAATTTTCATTACACAGAGGATGCATACTACTGCAATGAATTTGGAAAGGTTCGCAAGCAGCAGTATTCTCGATTTGAATGCCAACAATTGCGCATAACTGGGCCAGAATGACAGCCGATGTTATTTATTCTCAAAATGTGCCCTTCGAATGAGATTCCATGAATTGCATTTAGTAGGCATGACTGCTAACTTAAATGGCTCCACTAGGCCAGGGTAAAACAGCAGATTTGCCTGAGCGTGATTGCTTAGCACCAACAGTACAGTCTAGAGGTCTGCTTCAGCGGGAGCGATCCAGGAGAGAGATTTGGGAACAACAGCTGCTTCGCCAGCGATTTTTATCTAAGGCTCACATTTAATGACCGCCACCTGTGATGGCTATTGATGCCGCAACACCGCAATGGAAACAAGAAAATGTAGCTGGAAAGCAAGCGGCAGGATAATAAAAAAGGAAAACTTCCAACTAAACAGAACTTGTATTGGCCAGTTTCGCTCGTGATACCGATGCTATTTAGTGTTAAACCTCACCGAACATTTTGTTTAATTCTCAGAGACACATCTGCACTCTAATATAACTTCTGATTGCATCAATTTTTAGTACAAGAAGATCTCTTTTTTAACCAAAAACGTTTTTGCTAAAGTCATGAACTGAAATTGGTTATTACACAATATTTGGCCAAAGAAGGACGATACACAACTTACTTTTGATGTAGCTAATGGCAAAACACGACTGTCCGATTCTAGAGTGTGGGCATGTGTTATAATTATCGTGATGGCTTTCTTTAGTGTCTTTTTGTTGAACGTGCTCCACCGGCATTTGTATCAGCAATCAAAAGAAGGATTTATTGGAACGGCCACTGTTCCTCACTAATATATATATTTATATTCTTAAGTTGATTTGAAATTGCTCAATGCACCGCCACAAGAAGTGCTTTTCTTATAGACGTGTTTCACAGGCCTTCGAACAATTCTGAGCTGGTAATGCGTGCTCGCACACGCCCTGTTTCTACATAACTATCAAACAGTGAATAATAACTCAAATAATAAGCAACACACTAAGATCCGCTGAATAATATTTATACATACCGAACCTTCGTACTTCTACAACGAGAAGATAGCAAAAAGAATAAATATTTTACAACTTAATCTGTTATCACAATTGCATGTTCATGAAGGAAGTTTTATGCACAAAACTCAACATTTTGTACATGTGTTATCAATGCGGACAACGGGTCAGGTTACTTTTTATTTTTCTGAAATCAATTGGTACTTTGAAGACCTGCACCCGCAAGGTTGTGCTGGTGTTGAAATATTTATTTATGTAAAAGAGGTTCGCGCTTGAAAGCGGGTGGAGCCCCCTGTCCAGGGCCCCTGCGAGGATTGCGGTCAGCGTGCCCGGTCTACCACCTCTCGCTGGTCCTCACTGTCAAAACTGCACAGCGGGCCTTCCCGCTGCTCGAGGGTGGGGTGGCAAAATATGGTGGCTGCTGGTGTGTTTTGGCCAGGCATTGTGGTGCGATACAATTTGGAATGTTTCCTACCATGTGGTCATGTTGGAGGAAATGTTTGTGGCGTGTATGTTGTGCCGTAAGCTTAGGAGGAGTTATGTGTTTGTCTGTAGCTACAGCCAGGCTATAGCCTCTTCTCGGGTGAGCTTCAGGTGCCGTGGTGGGTAGGCACATCTGGCAAGGCCGTGGAGTTGCAGAAGTGAACGGTACTGCTGCTAGATAGGCTCTGGGTCGCGGAGGGACTGGTGCAATGCCCGGAGGCTGCATGATGGCGAAATTGCGCGTGCTCGCTCGTTTGCGTCGAGCCCTGCTTACCTGGCGTCCATATTATTACATACGGTTCAGGGTATCCTTCTACTTTTTTAGTAGCCGGAGGGTGGATGTCGAGACGCGATAACTTCCGCAGCTTCTGCGTGACCTCTGGCAGTCCGTATTTATGCGAAGTGCTATGATCTAATTTGGAGATGTCATCGTCAATGCGAGGGCCGTTCCTCCGGCTTCAAATATGTTTTTTGGATTTTACGGTCAGAGCGCGAGCGACATCGCGTGAGCCGTCGATGATGTTCCTGCTGTGCCTGGGTGGTTTGTGTAAAGGGTCGCGTCCGTGAATCGCACATAGTGGTGGCCAGAGTAATTCTATATTTGGGAAAGACATTTTGGCATACACCTAAATGCAGCCAACGGTTACAAAAGGAAAACTAGACAGCTTTTACAGAAACTTCGCAGTTGAAGAATAATTCGTCCAGGTACAGGATTCGAAATCCTCGACCACCCCTTAACCGGAACATTCCCACTACCAACTGAGCTAACCAGGAGACTAATCATTTGTAGCGCGAGAGAGAATCGATCAGCAACTCGAAGGGAAGGACAGGTGTGTAATCGAACAGATTTAGGGGAGATTCCCAAAATGAAGTAAGTACCTTTGTTATAAATGTATGCATGAACCTAAATTAAGAAGTTAGTTTGAATCGTCTTGTAAACAAGGCATTGAAAGGTTTCTTTGCTTTCCTTAGTTTCATAACCATGAAATTCCCGGATGAATAGCCCAGTGAAATGAACAGAATTTGACGTTTTGTTACCCACAACAAAATGTAATATTGTAGTACAACTAACAAATAGGTGCTAGCAAACTCTAGAACGGTGATGTTCAAATCGGCATATGAAAAAATACGAGACCGGGGTATTGAAATCAAAGTTTTAAAAAATGAAAACAAAATATCCTAAATACGTGAGCACAAAACATGCAAAACCCTGTGTAACCCAGTGAAACCCACAGAATTTGAAGTCTGAAGGATAGAGAGCATGCACTTTAAATACGCCAAGATGGTTTCTTGGGAACAAGTGCTCACTTGGGCAGCTAAAAAATTTAGCGAAGTTTAAAAGAATCACCAGACTGCTCTTGAGGATAGTTCGTTGTTACGCATAAAAAATTGTAAGTACACACTAGACACCTCATGGTTTTCGTGCAAAAAGGAAGTCTGCAAATTTCTGTTTTGTCGAGTCACAAAATGTCCTGCGACGAGTGGCTCACCCTACTGATGTTCCGGTTGCTGGTAAGCTGGCTCCCAGTCTGTACAATCCCGACCCCAGGTATACAGACTCTGACTGGATCGCACCACACAGGAAGCCCTCCCATTAGGGAGCGGGGCAGCCCGAAACATGAAATCTTGTTCGCATTCCAACCTTCGTCTTGCAACAAGAATTGTTAACGTCATAAGTCACGATGACTGACCGCAGTTTGTATCTCTGCGGAATCTTCTACAGCTGAAAGTCGACTTCGTCCGTCGCTCTATTCTTGCTCTGATAACTTCAGTTGCTGGTATAATGGCATTACGTGATGTGGCCCGCATCAGGACAGACCGCAGCTGACTGTACCATACGACCTTAAAAGCCGTGACATGAAAATTTAGAGCTGTCTGAACCTCTATAAATACCAAGGGTCCCCAATGATAGGCATATGATCTATGGGAAACCGCCAAACACCAGCACCACAACACAAGCCCACTGCGCTCACTCTCCCACTTTTACAGGTTCCTTACCTCAACGTACTGAAAAATATCGCTGTCTTTTTCCGCTGTGGAGCCCCACCGCCCTAAGAATATTACGATCGTTCTTGTTGTCACATGATTGTTCCATGCTTGCTAACACAGCTAGCGTTGCTGCTTAGTGAAGATATCAGGCTCAACTCAGGCCATGTTTTGAATATCAGCCATCTTAAACGCAACTAACATAACTTTAGAATGTATACTACTGATCATGGTAGCTTTCTCTGAAGGTGGACATTGTCGTTATGAGTAACCGACTGCGAGGGAAGGATAGATCTTTTTTTTTGAAATTTATGATATTGGGAAGATTTTGACGTTCTGCAAATACAAAGAATATTTAAAGTCTTCCCAACAGTATCTACACAACGAAAGGCATGGGAACACCCTTCTATAAAAAGCGACAGTAAGGGTTGAGTTTAAAAATTTTAAGAGGGAAGGTCAAAAACGTTCCTCCGGCAAAAACGCAAGTACGCAATCTTTGACACATTAAGGGATTTTTCTTCCGCAACTCGTCTTGTTCATTTTTATAAATATTTCCGGCATTCGCCGAGAGCATTTCAATTTCCTCTTCATAGGCTTCATTCCGGAAACGTGCTAATATTACCATACAGCTGTCTGCTTCATCTATGAATATGTCACACCACTCGAAAATCTATCTGACACCGTTTACCAACAATACACCGAACCAAAAACTCGTAAATCTAACTGAAAACGTTAATAAACCACATACTTTACCAAAACATCGTAAATCACGTTAATTTCGCCCCACAAATCCACCTCGGTCAAATGTGTATGTGTCATAACTTCAAGATTCTTCATTTAAACAACAAACATTTAGCAACGCTAGCTGTAACTACTGACTGAAACAACCACTCATTCAGTAGGTAACACAAACTAAATCCTAACAGGAAAAGCGTCTCTGCAAACTATCAAATCAAAATTGCCACTTCATTAAGAGAAAATACCGCATGCGCGCCGAACAGAGCAATAGCAGTTTCTTCTCTGCTGTGATCTACTGTCAATTCCTAAAACAAATATTAACAAATTTAGGCACGTCCAATGCCCCATGGTTTCTATAAAGAAGACTTACTACAGAGTCCACACGGCAGCAATAAATGTGCTGCTACCACCACCAATGTGATACCCAGTGAAGCAATTATTGCACAATCGTTGTTAACTTTTACCACAAGTTTTTGTTTACCTGAATCTCCGATGTGAAATCCAAGGCCGAATGTAGCATACAATACCTTCTCAGACATCGTGATTAGCCTTGACAGACAAGTCCGCCTAAATAAGAATCCTAAATCATCTTCATGAGCAGGTGGCATGAAGATGAACAGCAAATTGCAAATAATCTGAGCCCGCCTGAAGCCAAACCGTTAATCAATCTTGCCTAGTTTGATGTAAAAGTCTCAAATCTGGTAACCACCCTCTATAACCAAGTGCGCCTTAATTTTGCCAAGAAGTGGTAATTTGGAACTTTTGGGCACACCTTTTATTTTAATTTTTTCAATCACCTCACATGTATGAATATATGTTTAACGGCACCAGCAAGGCTTAATCCAATATAACCTATATCAGGCGCAGCTACCAGAATTTTGTCATAACGTACAAAAACAAATGAACAATATCCTTCATAAAGACACTGTCATTTATACTTTTCAAAAGCTTTGAGGGTGTCAGAAAATTTTAATGGCACAGCACGACTTTAGAACCCAGAACCTACTTCAGACCCAGCTGTCAGAATTCTCTCTTATTTGTTTAGAACAAATCGACAACATCCTTCAGATAGCCAAAGATAAATGGCGATCAAAAGATAAAGCCAAAGAGAATTGCCGACCTGCTATTCTCAAGCTTCTGGATTATCTAAAAAAGGCAGCTGTATAAAAGAACTATTACAACCTTATAAGAAACTCGGTAATATTACCGGAAGAATGTCGGAAGATTTTTTGCTGCAGGGTAAGAGAATTAGGGAAAAAAATTTGGAACAGCTCAGCTGCTGAAAGGGAAAAAGGATCGAAAGTGAAGCTCCCTTTTCATAAACTTTGTATGGATGACATCTTGTTTTGATGGAACCAGACTACCAGTGCACGATGTAGACTAAAAAAACAGCACAACCCGCAACTTAAAATACTGAGGGTGAGTTGCAGAAGTACCGTTAACAAGGTTACTGAGCTTTTTACATTGTTGTTGACCCACAGCATTGCCAAAGACTTCGTCACTATAACGTGGTTACATGCGTAAATTTATGACAGTGAATTTGCCAATTCTGAATACAGTGCGCATAAAAAATCGCGCGAGAACAAAGGTGGTGGTGTCACTATCCTATATAGAAAAACCTTAGGCATGAGAAACTTGCATAATTGCCTCTTGTTGAAGCTCTCTTTTCCAAATAGTACTGGGGAAGGTTAGGTATGTTATAGGTGCTTCTTATAGGCCTTCTAGTTCTGCAGCGACCGCCTGAAAAACTCAAAACATGTCTAGATGCGCAGGTGAGGCCTGGGGACAGAATAATTATATCAAGCGATCTTAATCTTACTGATGTCGACTGGTGAAATTTGACACCCGGTAACGAAAATATTGTCTGTGAAGCTATGATTCATGTTGCTTTAGTGCTTGGCCTACAACAACTACTCAACAATTACACCAGAATTCAGGGTCACTCAACATCAATATTTGACTTCTTTTTTAAGTGGTTCGATGAGAGCCCAAACATCCTGTGAAGTGTAGCAGGCATATAGGATAATTCTGCAGTATTTCCTGACTTACTGGTGTAGCCATCAAAGGTAAAACCTACGGTCCAGTTTCCCAAACTTTTCTCGAGCAGACGATGCCTGTATCATTGACATGCTTGCCTTTAATTACGATGTTTTCTCATCATATGCTGAAGGTATACATAGTCTTTTGTATAAATGCAAAATAATTCCAAACAAAGCATTGACAAACATGTTGCCACGATTTTAAAGAGGTCGGAGCAAAAAACGTTTGGCTCTCTCGGGAGTCATTGCGGCTAAACGAAACGACTTAACGCAAAGAAAAAAATCTAACTCCGCTTGCATTGCAAATTTAAATAGTAGACATTGCATTAAAACTAAAAACACAAGTGGGAAATGACAAACAACGGTATTTTGGAGAGTGTGTAAAAACTTTATAACCACATCCCCTGAGAGATTCCTGCGGCATGTACACCCGACTTCTGGCGTTTGTGATGTATTTGATATTGGAGGTGTGCATGTATATTACGCAATAAATCTCAGATGCTTTCAAGGGGCAGTTTAAGATCGGTTTCACTGTTGATCACGGTGTAGTACGAAACTTCGAAGGAAATTTTGCACCCGTACAAAATTTTCTCAAAAATGAAGTTGGAATTTTCTACATGCTGCTAAAACTAGGCGACAAAATATCACTAGGGCCGGATGACGTACCAAGCGCTTTTTTTTAAGTATACGCGGAATTGTGATCGAAATGCTTCCGCGTCCTGTTTACTCAATCTTTGTGTCAAGGGCAAATACATGATACACAGAGAATCGCCAATGTAAGACCTCTAGATCATGGCCGGATATAAAAACTGCATGAAGGAATAACGTCCGATCTCCAAAACTTGTATGCCATTTAAACTTTTACAACACATCATACAAAACCACAACAGAATATTTATCGATCAACATAATATTATCACAAAGTGGCAACATGGACTTCGAAGGGATTATACTACGTGTACCCAACTACCTTAAACAATCAAGGATTTTGCGCTACCATGTGAACCCTGGCGCCGTGCAAGATGCGTGAATGCTCGAAAGGGTACGGAGCTTTGACCAGCGTATATTTAAATCTTGAATAAGGCCAAATTTAAGAAGGAACTGTAACAAGCTAGTACTAAAGAAGCCGATAAATGAGCTAACGGTAAGTCGTAAAGTTGATCAATTCAGGGTCGTGCGGCAGAACCGAAATTCTGGTCTTACCGAGGAAGCAGAATTTACGACACAGGGAGCCAGGAACAATCATACACGCATTACAATGAAGCGTGCACAGTTGAGGTTGGGTGTACAATATCTAGACAGGACAGTGTTAAACTTTCCGAGGAGACGAAAGATCTAATTAGCAAACAACACTCATGAGAATCTCAACCCCAGCTGAGGGAATCAAACAGAATAAAATGAAACAGAACAAAATAAAGTAGAATAGAAAAGAACTGATAGAATTGAGATGGTTCAAGCTGGGTAATTTTTAATTGCATCGTCATTTTTCCGCTATGGCAGTATCAAAATTGTGGAAATATTTCCCCTCTTTATTGCTGTTGTATTTAAAATACGCCAACGCAAACGTCGTGGGTCCTCCTACCATCTATCCCCCTATGCATGTTCTCGCAATACGAAGTTGTTGTTCATCGGCAAGAGGCACAGAGCACTTGGCCTTTCATAAAATAATAAGCACTACCAAAACTCGAGATAGGTTAGAAGAGGCGCAACTGTAGCATGCAGATATGGTTTCAGTTTTCCATATTTATTCCTTGTAAGAAAGGGCGCTGCATTCTGCCGCTCGCTTATGCAGTGCGAACGCCAACACCGCATGCTTTCTGGTATTCAGGCGTGCTAAGCCTTTACTTGTAAGATTGCGGTATGGTGCCCTTCGCGGCCAGAGGCTCTTCAGAATAATAAAAAAGGGCGACATAATTTCAAATTGATAAGGTTTAGAAGTGCGCAACCGGAGCATAAGGCTTATTTTCCTGCTCTTGCATTATCTTATTGAAATCAAGACTGAGGCTCATTCACATTGCATAAGGGTTTGTTGACGAAGAATCTGCGAGCGCTTTGAAAATACAGGCAGGGCAAGCTTCTTCTCGCTAGGTAACAACTTTTTTCTTCTGCAGTAATTGTCATATCAATCCGGCTAGGCGTCGTAGCGCCAGATAACGATGTAGTTCGTCAGCAATAACACAGCAGGGCGTTTTGTCTACAATTAGAATCTCAAGTAAAAAAAGCCCTGAGAATGTTCGGTTTGGCCCATCTCAGGAACAACATCCGTTGTTTTTTGCTGTTACTGTATTTCTACCAAAAAAACTAACGCCACTGCCACTGTCGCTTTACAGAAACTGCGAAAATCTAAAACCTGATGGCACTTGCAACCACAAGGTTATAAAAGGGAAACAGCGCAAACTCAGACAAGACACAAGAAGAAGGAGGTGACAAACACGAGCGCTGACTTACAACTGAGGTTTATTCCTTGGCTTTCCACATATATATGCCAATAGTCAAAAGCACAAGAACAACTGAAAATGTCACGATAGAAGGAGATACGAAGCCGCTCATCACGCTTCACCGACGCCATGTGCCACAAACACTTGCTGTACTATTGAGGGACAGATAATTAATCTCTTTCTGCGAGAGGGACAAGGAAGGAACGCTAACACATTTATTTTTTCTGCGCAATATTTCTGCGGCTGCAATTATTTCTCTTGTTATTTTATCTTTGTGTCGTGAAATGACCTGCGTTTTTCGAAATATTGGGGCACAGTCGCGGCAATCCCGACAGTGGACACCTAAGTACCCACTAATCGCCGTATGTACTTTATAGTTATGTTCTTTTAACCTTTCATTTAGGCATCGTCCAGTTTGGCCTACGTACGTTTTCCCACAAGACAGCGGAACAAAATAGCCGACGCCTTTAACACATTCAACAAACCGGTTTTCGTGCTTTACGGAGCAAGACTACACTGTTGTTTTGGTATTGTTTACTCTAGAACACATAGGGGAAAGCTTGTTGGGAGCGGAAAACACAACATTTACGCTATCTCTTTTTCCTATCTTTTTCAAATTGTGCACTATCCAGTGCATGTAAGGAATAACCGTAAGTTGGTCACGTTTGTTAGTTTCTGCATCTGCTTCACTGTCTCGTCCCTCTCTTTTTAACCTCTGCATCATTGATTCTGTTATCGTGGCCAATAGCTGCTGTGGGTACCTCGCCATCAGAAGCCGATCAACCTGCTTACGAAAGCTTTCTTGTATCGAGTGGAAACAGGACTTGTTAACGGCATTTTTAAAACACATTGTTACGATAGACCTTTTCACGAGGTTAGACTGGGATGAGTCAAAAGGAAGAAGCGGTTTGCTGGCTCGTGGTTCGTACGCCCAGCAGATGTGATTGTGCGAAAAATGAAGCTTAAGATCTAAAAACCGGATAGTTCTGTCAACGGGAATTTCATAAGTTAAAACCAAAGGTTTAAAACAATGACGGAAATGATCTAACACCTGAAACATCAACGATTCAAGACCTGCTTTGTCGGTGGTAAGAACTACTAAAAAGTCATCGACGTAACGAAAGATTTTTCTTACTTGTGGAATCCTCAATTGGTCATGCAAATTGCGGTCGAGGTACGCTAAAAAACGGTTACTTAAAACTGGTGCGATGCAGTATCCCATACAGATTCCGTTAGACTGAATATAAAGCTCATCGTCCCAAGTTGCGAAAGTTGAGTTTAGGTACATCGTCAACGACTCTAAAAATCCTTGTTCTGACACACCTGTGCTATTTTGAAACGCGACGGAACCGTACTTGTCAATTATTTCCTCAACACAAAGCAACAGATCACAATGTGGCAAAGAGTAATATAAATCTTTTACTTTGAAAGAGCATGCCATATAGCTTTTGTCATTACATTTCTTTAAAGACTCATTGACTTCATCCGAATTCCGCACAAGGAACGGGTCTTCGAATCTTAAGAGGTTCAAATGCTTCTGCAAAAACAACGCAATGCACTTTTGCCAAGTACCGTTCTCGGATACAATTACTCTTTGAGGGATATCTACTTTATGTGTTTTTGCACTGAAAAAAATTTCCAGGCTCATACGACTGCTTTTTCCAATAAATTTTTCTAGGCCGTCGAGCTTTAACCTTTTACACAATTTTTTGGCCTCTGCTCTTACTTTTTTCAGGGAAATATTATTTCTGAAAGTGAAAGCTGATAAAATAGCTTGTTCAGCTTTTTCCTTGAACAGGCATTCCTTCAACACAATAAAGCCACCTTCTTTGTCTAAGGGTAGCAAGGATAGCGCGTCGGTCCTCAAAAACGACTCCGTTTGCCTGACTGGTACATCACACTTCTTCTTTCTGCACTTGAAGAGAACGTCCACTCCTTCAGACACACACCTGTCGGCCTCAGCATCGGGAGCCAGAACAGACACTCGCCACACCAAGCTGAGCAGCTCGGGCGCTGTCCTGTCCGGTTCCATGACGAATTTTGGTCCCCTAGCCAGAATACGGTTGATGCGGTCCTGAAGAGTTACGTCGCCCAAGGTTCTGACGTTGTCCTTCCTGGCTGTTGGAGCCGTGCGCGCAGAGGCACGCAGTTCCGAAAGAGTCCGCAACCAGAGACACTCAGCCCTTGAGTCCGCCCGAATGCTGAATTCCCGTCACTTCCTGCTAGGCCGAGGCTGTGCAGACGGTCCGTGAAGACGCAGATACAGGCACTCTCGGTAGAACCGCGCTTGCCTATTCCACTCAGACTGAAGAATTTTGCAAATTCTTGCTCCGTGGCCATGTGATGGGCAAAAGCCACCAAAAAGCAGCAAGCTTTTGCTATTCACATGGCCACGGAACAAGAATGTGCAAAATTCTTCAGTCTGAGTGGAATATGCAAGCGCGGTTCTAGCGACATTGCCTGTATATGCGTCTTCACCGACCGTCTGCACAGCCCCGGCCTTGCAGGAAGTGACGGGAATTCAGCATTCGGGCGGACTCAAGGGCTGAGTGTCTCTGGTTGCGGACTCTTTCGGAACTGCGTGCCTCTGCGCGCACGGCTCCAACAGCCAGGAAGGACAACGTCAGAACCTTGGGCGACGTAACTCTTCAGGACCGCATCAACCGTATTCTGGCTAGGGGACCAAAATTCGTCGTGGAACCGGACAGGACAGCGCCCGAGCTGCTCAGCTTGGTGTGCTGAGTATCTGGTCTGGCTCCCGATGCTGAGGCCGACAGGTGTGTGTCTGAAGGAGTGGACGTTCTCTTCAAGTGCAGAAAGAAGATGTGTGATGTACCAGTCAGGCAGACGGAGTCGTTTTTGAGGAACAACGCGCTATCCTTGCTACCCTCAGACAAAGAAGGTGGCTTTATTGTGTTGAAGGAAAGCCTGTTCAAGAAAAAAGCTGAACAAGCTATGTTATCAGCTTTCACTTTGAGAAATATTATTTCCCTGAAAAAAGTAACAGCAGAGGCCAAAAAATTGTGGCCTAGAAAAGTCTATTGGAAAATGCAGTCGTATGAGCCTGGAAATTTTTTTCAGTGCAAAAACACATAAAGTAGATATCCCTCTAAGAGTAATTGTATCCGAGAACGGTACTTGGTAAAAGTGCATTGTGTTGTTTTTGCCGAAGCATTTGAACCTCTTAAGAGTCGAAGACCCGTTTCTTGTGCGGAATTCGGATGAAGTCATTGAGTCTTTAAAGAAATATAATGACAAAAGCTATACGCCATGCTCTTTCAATCTAAAAGATTTATATTACTCTTTGCCACATTGTGAACTGTTGCTTTGTGTTGAGGAATTAATTGACAAGTAAGGTTCCGTCGCGTTTCAAAATAGCACAGGTGTGTCAGTACAAGGATTTTTATAGTCGTTGACGGTGTACCTAAACTTAACTTTCGCAACTTGGGACGATAAGCTTTATATTCAGTCTAACGGAATCTGCATGGGATCCTGCATCGCACCAATTTTAAGTGACGTCTTTTAGCGTACCTCGACCGCAATTTGCATGATCAATTGAGGATTCTACAAGTAAGAAAAATCTTTCGTTACGTTGACGACTTTTTATAGTTTTTACCCCTGACGAAGCAGGTCTTGAATCGTTGATGTTTCATGTGTTAGATCATTTCCGTCATTGTTTTAAACCTTTGGTTTTAACTTATGAAATTCCCGTTGACAGAACTATCCGGTTTTTAGATCTTAAGCTTCATTTTTCGCACAATTACATCTGCTGGGCGTACGAGCCACGAGCCAGCAAACCGCTTCTTCCTTTTGACTCATCCCATTCTAACCTCGTGAAAAGGTCTATCGTAACAATGTGTTTAAAAAATGCCCTTAACAAGTCCTGTTTCCACTCGATACAAGAAAGCTTTCGTAAGCAGGTTGATCGGCTTCTGATAGCAAGGTACCCACAGCAGCTATTGGCCTCGATAGCAGAATCAATGACGCAGAGGTTAAAAAGAGAGGGACGAGACAGTGAAGCAGATGCAGAGACTAACCAACGGTGCCAACTTACTGTTATTCCTTACATGCACCGGATAGTGCACAATTTGAAAAAGATAGGAAAAAGAGCTAGCGTAAGTGTTGTGTTTTCCGCTCCCAACAAGCTTTCCTCCGTGTGTTCTAGAGTAAACAAAACCAAAAGAACAGTGCAGTCTTGCTCCGTGAAGCACGAAAACCGGTTTGTTGAATGTGTTAAAGGCGTCGTCTATTCCGTTCCCCTGTCTTGTGGGAAAACGTACGTAGGCCAAACTGGACGATGGCTAAATGAAAGATTAAAAGAACATAACTATAACGTACATACGGCGATTAGTGGGTACTTAGGTGTCCACTGTGGGATTGCTGCGACTGTGCCCCAATATTTCGAAAAACGCAGGTCATTTCACGACACAAATATAAAATAACAAGAGAAATAATTGAAGCCGCAGAAATATTGCGCAGAAAAGATAAATGTGTTAGTGTTCCTTCCTTGTCCCTCTCGAAGAACGAGAATTATTATCTGTCCCTCAATAGTACGGCAAGTGTTTGTGGCACATGGCGTCGGTGAAGCGTGATGAGCGGCTTCGTATCTCCTTCTATCGTAACATTTTCAGTATTTCTTGTGCTTTTGACTATTGGCATATATATGTGGAAAGCCAAGGAATATAACTTCAGTTGTAAGTCAGCGCTCGTGTTTGTCACCTCCTTCTTCTTGTGTCTTGTCTGAGTTTGCGCTGTTCCCCTTTTATAATCATGTACCAACTCGCCCAAGCCTTAACCCTTGCGAACAACTAGGCCAACTACATATATTCTCAACAGATAACTGTATTGTTCTTTTGGAATTCAGAGAACAGCCTGTTGCGTGATATGAGTCTCTTATCAAGTAAGGCTGCAGAAACGCCATATCTGCCGCATTAGGCAATATTTACAGGCTTTTAAGCTATCAAAATAGGTGAAAAAATACCGTTGTGTCTTCTTGGTTATTTCTGATATTACAAACATGAAAACTGGGTGCTTGGGATATACAGGCCACCTATTCATTACTGAAAAGATAACCGTGTGCTGTATCTGCAAGCGGGGCAGTTGTTTACCTCCTATAAATGATACATTTCAAGAAGACATTGAAATATTTTTCCTGCGGTTGCAGTACCTATATACGGAAATAATTACCGCGTCCTGTGAAGCATCAGTGTGGCAGCAAAGATGGCAACACAGTGCAGTGTGGGCACCCATGCAAGGCGGACATCCATACTCTTCTCGCCACTCAATGGCGTTGTTCTTGATCGGTTGGCGGAAGGGCCTTTTTTGCCTGTATGACAGTTTTCATTGACAAAAGCCTCCATTTCGTGAGGAAGTAGCACTTCTCTTGCTTTAAGCCAAAATGTTCTGTTCTTGCTGGGCGTACACCCCGAACTGAGTACCGCTACTGACTGTTATTTTACTCGTACTGCGCAAGCGGAAAGCAGAAAGTCATTTGGACATCCATGCTAACAATACTTTTATCCGAGCTCCCGGCGTTTTTTTTTTAGTTCCGACAAGTTCCCTGCACTTTGACGAATTGCTGAAGAGCGTTTTGCCTATTATAAAGTTTTTTCTTCGAGTAAGCATTGGTTCTGTTTGGAAGGGCCACTTAAAAATATATTTTCGGCCCTTGCAGTCTGTAAACACTAGCATGAGTACCCCTACTTATACCTTATCTGCTCGCGATGTGGAGCAATAAACAGAGCATTTCAGGCATGGATACGCACCTTGCCTGTATTTGCGATTTATTGGTATTGCACTCCGAGACGGTGCAGTACAGCCTTTTTCCTGTACTAAACGTTTCCATTGATGCATGCTTCGATTTAGTTTGGAAGGGGATCTTCTCAACGTTTAAGCTAAGGTTTTCTGCTATTACAGTGTGCAAATAACCAATTAGGTACGCTGCTTTTTGGTATTTTGCTCGCTATGTGGCGACAAAAAAAGGAGCACTCTAAATGTCTACACACAATGCGCCTGTTACAACTAATGAACACCGTTGTTATTCGATAATGGGCAGAAATGAGTTCAAGGCTTTTATTTTTAAAAAATTGATTGAATGAGGAAGCGGCACTTGTCTACAACTTCGCTAGCATTTTGTGCTTTCACACTGTCTAAACAATACATTCAGTAGACTTTTATTATAATTTGTTAGCGGGGTGTGCAAGCAGAGCAGACCGCACTTTGGACATCCACACTTTCTACGCGTGTTCTCGCCTGGTACATGCATTCCGCTTTGACAAGGCGCAAAAGAGACTTTTGGCCTATAAAAATGTTTCACCTATTCACACAGTGACCTAATGCACGATTGTAAAGATATTTGAAAGTCATGTACACACATAAAGCAAAAATGGTTGATGTCAATAGTGTGGAATAGCTGTGGAAACAGATATAGAAATTTGTGGGGCCGGAGAATCGACCATCTGCTCCGGGGGGAATAGTAGGAGATGGCAAACTCTCCCGCCTCCCGCACCCGCCTCCATGTGGTGTCCCACGGGCAACGTCGGACTTACCAGTCCGGCGGCTAAAGGGGTGCGTGGTTGTGTGGTGGAAACATGGGGTTCTTTTTGTTAAGTGCCGGGCCAGCTCAGCCCGACATCCGAACACCCCACGTGGGGTGCGGGAATCCTAACACATGACTACCACTTTGGCCTAGCCAGGGTGGCCACGTACTCAACCTACCCACCTAGCGGCTTATGCACAAACTGCGTCAGGGCTGACCTCTATACCATCCGGGACCCCGGTGAGCAGTCGGCCGGAGGTCTGCTTTCGCGGTATGTCCCCCTGGACCAGTTGCCAGTCTGATATGACCGAGTTCGCGAGTGGTTTTACTCGGCCCTGAAGACCACGGCACGGGTGGTTATCTTTATTGGACACTACGCCCCCGTTTACGCGTCAGCTTCCGGGTACTACTGTGCGTGCACTGGGAACTCCGCTGAAGGATAGTCCTCAACTGCAGGTCACCCTTTCCGCAGCGGTACAGGGAGGGCGTTCCATCTTGCGTGTCCCGAGTAGGAAAGGATGGGTTCGCCCTGTCCCTACGATTCGGCAGGTGGGACTCCGGTGGGCTGTGCTGGCGCTACGGGCAGCTCCCACCTCCACGATTTTGACCTCCACACCCCAACCCCTGGTGGACCTGGTCCGGGTCCAGCAGCAAATGATGATGGCTAAGAGGTGTCCACCCATTTCCACTCAAATGAGCTTATTTCGTTTCTGAGAGTCTCGTGCTTCCGCCTTACCCATGCCGGATGACCGGTGGATGGCATCCGGCTGGGCAGACCGGTCTTGAGGGTTTTCCTCAGGCCAGACGCATTCTCACCCCGGTTGGCCTCCGCAGTACAGCCCGTCGCTGCAAAGCGGCGGGTAAATGAAGGTATTTATTACAAAAATTGCGGTGGTCAAAGATCCACTGTGAAGATGCCATTTCGCTGAACACGTACAGGTCCGCGCAGAAGTAACCGGAGCACGGGAGCGGTTGGTGAATTGCATCGCAGCACCGCGTAGGCGCGCCAACGGGCACCACGGAGCAGTGTTCTGCTGGTACGCTCGCACTGCCCCCACCACCCCATCTGATATGCAGTTCTGCTTCCTCCTTAGACCAGGCGTGACCGTTTTAAGGCAGATCGCTGGGCTGTCCGGCGGCGCTGGTTACATTTCTGGCAGCATTGACCGAATCCGTCGTTTCTAAGTTCACACTAACTACGACCGGTCGGAAGCGTGGCTTGTTGAACTCAGCAAAGTGCAGTTATGAAAGATTTGTTCGCAGGCGTTATAGTGTTGCTGTTTTCCTGTTTTCCTTTTTCTAGCGGTGTGCCTATGCGAAGCAAGACATAATAACTACTGGGGTGCTTTCAGTATTCTCGGGGCACACTCTGCTATCACCGTATATATGTCTTGATTGCCATGGGCACACACCAGAAACAAAACAGGAAATACTATGTCGCCTGTGAACAAGAAATTGATAACTGCCCTTCGCTGAGCACACAAGCCGCACTTCCAAGCGCGTGTAGTTAGTGCGAACCCAGAAGCGGTGCATTCGGTCGCTGCTAGCGGCACCGCAACCAGCGCTGCATATTGAAAAGGGTTACGCGAGGTCTGATGTGCGAGCAGAACTGCTATTAAGCATATCAGATGGAGTGGCGGGGGCAGTGCGAGCGCACCCGCTGAAAACCACACCTTCGTGCACGTTGGTGTGCCTTCTCGGCGCTGCATTGAAATTCAGCCACCGCTCCCGTGCTTCGTTTACTTCTGTGTGGACATCTACGTTTTAAAGACCACTACCCTATTCCTATACGGGAAGTTTGCTCACAAACGCGGCAAGAAAAGTTGTTAAGCTTGTTGCCCGCAAAGGCGAACGACTTCGAGTCTCTCAAGATGGTGCAACACCAGCCGGTGTCGTTGGTTTTCTGGAGGTAGAAAAACACCAAAACGCAAAATTGTGTATGCACGAAGGCATCCTTTATATACAATTCTAATGCCACGAGTTTGTTCGTTCGCAGGCTGCCCTCTGTGTTGTTTGTCTGGCAGCTCTCAAGAATACTGTTGCACTCAAGAAAGTACAAGAGCCTTCTGTATACCATCTTTTAGAGCAAGATGCACAGGCAGCTTGTCAAGGCTTTGGTTCTCCGGAGAGGAAGGATCCTTCCCCTCCATTCTAAAGGCACTACTATGGCCTCCCTCTAAGGTGACAGATTGCCATATTTGGTTGTATACGTGTAGAAGTGTTTCAAGTGCATCTGTGAACGAGTGCTGTATCAAAGTTTTAAATGTCGCCTGTGCCTGGAGATGGATGCTTGCAAGTAGTGAGAGCCATCTTTATTTCCCGATGTAAAAAGGGGGGCTAGGAGAAGCGGTGGACTTATTATCATTCAAGGACTTCTTTCCACTGGTCTTTGCGTTTCATAAAATTGTGCATTGTATAGAACTGGGCATATGTGAGAAGTTTTTTACAAGTGCGTTACTTGGTCTTCAAGTATGTATCCAGCTGTACTAACGACAGGCAAGCCGTGTGTAGGTTGCCTTTTTATTATACCTATACGTGTCCATACCTTGCGTGTGTCTCTGTATGAATGTTTGCATGTACTGAAGCACCGACACCATTTTGAAAGCGGAGCTTTTTGCATCAAACCTAAGGGTTCTTTCGCGACCGTAGGTGTCAACAGAAAACTGTCGCAAACAAATAAAATAAGTTACCGGCACCGTCGCAACTTGAACCTAGAACGAATAGACTAGTGGAGTGGCAGCCTGTTTACTTATCGATTGAGGTGAGAGCCCATGCGGACACGGGGGGAGCCCGATGGTAAACTCACCGAGCAGATCGGCGGGTTTATCCTATGCGTTCTCGCTGAACGCCACGTAATACAGCCCAGCGAACTCTCGCGGAATGTGCGCATCGGCTAAGGCACGTCTACGTCCGTGTGTGCGCCAGGCGCGCGCGCTAAGCGTTATAAAAATAAAAGGATACTGACACAAGCGCACGGTATCTTGTCTTCGTCTGTGCGACCTTTCTCGTCACCTCCGTCGGTGCCGGCAGAGACGGTGAGGTCAGATCATCTTAGACAGGGTTTGAGGTTCCTTCATTTTATGTGAAAACGTTTTTATTCATGTGCTTCAAAAATACGACCCAACCAACCGCTGTTCATGAATCATGCATGCAATTACCATTAGCAAAGAATATCTTTTTGAAGTAAAAAAGGGCGTGGTTACATGCATTTCACTTGTCTCTGGATTCACTCTTTAAAAAGCCATGTGTGTACTTTTATGTTACATCGCATGGCTAATTGTTGTGGGTGCCGTTACATACAGCTTCCCTTTGGAACAACAGTCACTGGGTGAAATGGCGGACAGTTTAGATACGAATCATGTTATGCTTAGTGCTGTGTCCTCCCCCTTGTCGTTGTCGTTGTTGTCCGCCATCCGCACGCCCCTGCGCATGCCTAGTCAGTCACCGCTGATTACGACTGTGGCCACGGATTGGCCAACCAAAAAATACATCACGAGACATCTACGCGTTTAACCACCGTCGTCATCTTCACGTAAGGGAACCCTCAGTACCGCACCTCACTGCGCATGCCTGCCGAGGCACAGCTGATTATGATTGTGGCAATATGCCCCCAAGGATTGGCCAACCAAAAAATCCATCACGAGATAGCTTCGCGTTCAGCCACCGTCGTCATCTGCACGTAGGGGAACTCTGAGTACCACACCCTATTGCCTATGCTTGGCCAGGCACCACTAATGATGATTGGGGCAGGATGTCCCTAGGGATTGGCCAACCCAAGAATCCATCACGAGAGAGCTTCGCGTTTAACCACCGCCGTTATCTTCCTGTAGAGTAACCCTGAGTAGTATACGAGGCTGTCCTTCTGTCCTCTCCGACAGTCCTATCCTCTCTGGCATACCTCCTCTCCTTTCCGAAGCTGCTCCCCTCTCCGGGATTGCGTAACGAATGGCAACAACTGCGGCTGCGCGCGCGATAATGCGAAGCAGCTTAGTGTTAGAGACGCGACGGTAGCCGTTGCATACTGTAGTTCCGCGGCATAAATGACGCTCGCTCCGCTCCCCGCGGCTTTGCCGCTCCGCCGCTCCGCGGCTTTGCCGCAGGAGACTCCGGCAAAGCCGCAATCAAACTGAAAACTAATGGGAACTTGAGTACACCCCCTGGCGGCTTTGCATACTTCTCAGGGTTCCCCTACGGGAAGATGGTGAAAATTTGTTTTGATTTTGCCTCACAGCGCGTACGCTTTTTAAAATCCTCTGACATTTTGGCAGAAGTTTCCTTATTCGACGTAGAGTAGTGGGGAAGACTACCCCTCGAGTTGTTTTGACCTCTCGCGCATGACTCTTGTCGCTCCACTAAGGCCTCTTTGGGTTCCGAGGAGCACCGGAGATACGGGTAATGGACATTTAGGTGGCGTGGACAGTCTGCGCCGTCAGTAGTTGGTCTGCTTTATCAACATGTAGGTGTGTAGTCAATGCATTGTATACTTCTGATGATTTCTCTATAAGTACTCTAGTTTGCTGTTTCTTCACAAAACCTGTTATGGGAGTTGAATAGGCATTTAACTATGAAATATATTAACAATAACAATTACTTAGCTTATTCAATGCGTCTATTCTACCGTAGTTTAAGATCGTTTTTGCTTAACAACCTTTCCGAATAATAAAGTCTCATATAATAGTTAAACCTGTTTTTCAGGAGCTAATATTGTATAATTTTTTGTTCTAGTGCTTGCACATTTTAGTGGCGTGTTACACCGACCCGTACCTTAGGGCGACCTTTTAGTACTTTTACAATATAGTGCTTCGTCATTGTACTGTATTTTAAGACCATGCCTGCTTACATTTTTTTCTGAATTATAGTTTTTGTGCTTTCCGATGTTTAGAGTTGTCAAACCTGTTTTTCCCCGAACAAATATTGCATAATGTCGTATATTGATTGCATTCAGTTAGCGTGCTAAACAAACCGGTAACTTGACTGTGTACATATTTTAAACAAATATTTTTGCATAAATCCGCAGGATGTACTCCGGACCGTTTAACTTTAGGACGTCCATCTGAACTTATAACTACGTGTGATTTGTATGTACTGAAAAAAGATTAATAAATTTCCTGAAATACTGGAAATCTTTGAAATATTTGGGCCGTTTATTATGTATTTTGATGAAGTAGCAAGAAATCTGTGACTGCCTAAAAGGAACGCGTACATGTCCCATTCAAGAGATGGAAAGAGCACTGCCGAATAGCCAAGTCAAGGTGTAAGTTCTGCGACTGCCACGTCTCACTGCTAATTTAAAACTGTGCAGACACAGTAAGCGTTTCTCACATTCACACGTAACATGCCTCTTATTTTGAGTAAAAGCGTCGAACTTCGACGGAGGAAGCGAAGGTCGTTCTGTCATACAAACGTTCTCATAGAAAAAATATTGAATGAGTTTGGAACTAGCATGTTTTGAGCCCTAAGCTAACATTTTCTGCGTTCGCAGTCTGTACACCCTGCAATGACTCCTGCTTGCTGTAACTGTAGAACTGTATAGACACAAAAACCGAACACTTAGGACATCCACGTGTTCTAAACCTGTTCTCGCGTGTTAGCGATGCTTACTCCTTCCAGGGGCAAAGGACATTTGCTGTTATGAATGTTTCCAGTCAAGAAACCAATGATTTAATTTGCAAGCGTAACTTCTACCACTATGCTAACATTTTCTGATGTTGTAGTAAGTAAACCCTGGAATAAGTACCACGCGCTCTTTGTAGGTTATCAACACTGTATTTACAAAAGAGGGTTTGTTTTCTGACATCCACATGTATTACCCGTCTTGTCGCAATTTACCACATTGGTACTTTGCAAAGGGGCCGTATACCTTTCTTCTTGGTACAATGTTCTCATATGAAAAAGCATTGATTCAATTTCAAAGCTCTACTTCTTCACCACTACACTAACACTTTCTCCCCTTGCAGCGGTAAACACTTCAATGAGTAACGCGGATGATTGCTATCTTACAACAGCGTAGAGTAAATACCATAGCACTTCCGACATACACGCATACCACGCGTGTTATCCCCATTTACCGGCGTTTTAATAAAGATAAGGGGTAGCAGACCATTTGGTTATGAATATTTTCATTTACTGAAGCATTGATTATGTTTTTTGCGGCACTAGTCGAACACTAGGGTGAGACTTTATACTCTGGCACTGTGTAAACACTACAACGAGTACTGCCGCCAAATACTTTTTACAAATAGTTTACCGACACCAAATCCGAATTGCTGAGACATCCACGCATTCTGCGATTCTTCATATCAGATCGGTGATATTTTTTTTCGGTTGCATTGTATAAGCACCATAACGGAAACCACAGCAATTGTTTTTCAACTGAGCAGACACAAAAACACAGCACTTCGGGCGTAGAAGCATACTACGCGTGCTACCACGTGTTCACCGCAATGCAGCTCGCCGAAAGGTGGAGCGAAGCGTGTGTTCGGTTGCGGCTCTGGTCAGGCAGACTGACTCGGTTCCCTCCCGTCCCACTCTTCCCGCTTCGCTGTCTCAGACCAACCTGGCTCCGCAGAGCCTGCAGAGGCCGGAGTGGTTGCGCCGGCCAGAAACGTCAGTGGGCGCAATGCCACTCCTCCACTTGCACACCGCGAGGCCACAGAACCCCTGAGGGCACTAAGGAGATAGACCCTGGAATGCCCTCAGCATCTCCCATCCTCGACCCACTGCCTGCCCCGTCCGTGACTATCCCAACGCTCACGCTAGTGTATGCAGTTATCAAAGGCACTCGAAAGAGTTGTAAGTCTGCTGGCAACACCTCAGAAATCTGCTGAGGCGATGTCGGACATTATCTACGACATCGCAGCACAAAGAATGGGTCCCTTCAACCAAACTTTCTGAGAAGTCGAACGAAGGCACTCTGGGATTAACTAATCCGTGAAACACCTTTCATAATTATTTTTGCTCCAGTGGGATTGAGGACTTGCTAATGGGAAGAGAAAATAATTTTCGAGGAACCGTACACGCATTCCTAATGTTCTTGACGATGTGTGTGAGATTTTTATTCTAATCAGTCAAGTGTAATTTCTGTCCAAGGAAATTCAAATTGAGAACACAAATTTCTTCCATAATTTTATGGTATTCAGGAAGGCCAGTCATGGCTGCAATCACTTTCCGAGTGGGGTGACAGTTCTCAGACAACAATCCTTATCATGCAACTTTATCAATAGGAACACTGCCGTTGAGGCTGCAGCACATTGCGTAATTAGATATCATCGGTCATAACGGTGTGTTTCCTTTACATTCCTCTTGATCGTGCACTTTCAAGCTTTAATCACTAGGGCTGTTTGTTTGCTGGCGGAACCATTTATTCTTAGGGGCTACCTGAGTGCATACAATTTATTTTGAGGCTTTAACCACACGGATGCTCGAGGTCTTCTAACAAAAACGTTTCTAACATTCTCGGGAGTATTCCTGTGCCAGCTGTGCCAGGTCCCGTGATTGGCCATTCTACCAGAGCAATGTCCACTTTTAAAAGCCATTGCATCTCGCGCCGGCTCCACTTGGCAGCACAGCGGCACCAGCAACTCTGCTTAGATCTTTCACGTTCCGTACCCAGGTGCCATTTGGCATCGCCGTGATCGCTGCTTGCCTTGGAGGATTTTCTCACTGGATCTAACGCCATCGGCCCACGTGCATGAGAACGTACTTGACAGTAGACGGAGGCCATCTGGTGACGACAGCAGTGCCAGCTACCGTGATTGGCTGTTCTACAGGTGCATCCATTTCAATAGCTGTTGCAGCTCCCGCCTTGCCCCACGTGGCACCAGGGCGGCACCGGCAACTCTTCTGATGATTTTCAGGCCCCGTACCCAGGTTTGTGTGCTCACAAAACCATGCCTTTCTGTACTCTATAACTTGTTTGCTCCATCATGCTGCCAAGTGGTTTGCGTACATGTCTTTCACCATGCTACCCGATATTGCTAAGTTGTTTAAGGACGTGACATGCACTCAACATTAGAGAAATATGTTCGCAAAGATTTCAAGGAACTCCAAAAGTCCATAAACGTCTTTAACGAACCGTTTGAACTGATGTCTTCCCGGTACAGAAAAAATAAAAAAGAAAATACTGTACTCAGGGAAAGAAATGCCCGCTTTTCATGGAATTCAAAGACCTACAGGAGGTTGTTGACATGTGCGAGTGAAGCTTGTATGCCTGGAGCAGTATTCAATAAATAAAAATAGTATAATCATCGGCCTTACGGTTCTGAAGATGAGGACCTTTCCGCAATCCTCAAGAAGCTGTGCGACACTATTATTGAGCACATCCCTGAATCTGATGTCGATATCTGCCACCGTGTGCCTAGGAAAAACAGGGGATACCCAAAATTAGTGGTTAAATTTTATTAACTTGCAAAACGTAATGTAGGTGTTTAGAAGGTACGCAAGAAGTGTGTGCACTCAGATGAACTTGGTGCTCCTGGCCACTATGCCGTCTATGTTAATAATCTCCTCTGGCCTGAACTGAAGATTTTGCTAATCCAGGATACGGCTAGGAAAAACCCAAACAGTGGAAATACGCTTGTACCAAAGAAAAAATACTTGAACGTAACAGAGACACATCCCCAGTTTTCCGCATTACTAGCTTTAATGACTTAGAGACGATGCAGTAATCGCATTCGCCATCTCGTTTTATGATAGTTGTTATCGCGCCTTAAGAAACATGTTGCCGAAAATTCTTAGCCCCATCGATGAAGACGCACTATACCAGTCTAAGAAAAAGCCACTGTCGTGCATTTCTTTAAACACGCAGTCACTCTGTAACAAAAACGAGGATCTACTTGCCTTGCTTTCGTGTTTTACATTTCTGTTGATGTCATAATGCTATGCAAAACTTCGTACACACAAGATGATGAAGTAATGAAAATACCTGGCTATCACATTTACTATGCGTAACACCTAAAAAGGAGAGGGGGTTGCGCTACAAATAGTAAAGAACACTCTCTAATCTGAGATAATTCAAGGGTTCACGAAACAAACTTAGGAGTACGAAGTCTAAGCCGTAGTTTCAAAGAAAAACATTTACTCTACAGTCTGCCGCTCCCCTTGTGCTTCTGCCACTACATTCATTTACATTTTAAGCAGGTTTTAGATGCAGAGCATCTGATTCACTCGCGTTGTCCCACCGGCGTCGGCGTCGTCGTCGTTGTCGTCGTCGGCGTTGTCCACCCCTCCCCCATTCTCCTTGCCGCGCCAGCTGCGCTCTCCGCCGCTCACCCCCTATCCTCTCCGATAGCGAACACTCTCGCGTGAGGGGCACTGGATTGGATTCGATTGGATTTGGATTGGATTGGATTAAAGTGGATTGTGTTGGATTGTGTTGCGTCATAGCCGCGGCACGTTGCGTCATAGCCGCGGCAGACGCGCTGGGCACAGCCGGCGCATGTGCTGTACTCTCTCTTCAGCGGTTACCTCTTCTTCGGGCGCGCTGCGCATATAACCGGTGTTCTCTTCTCCGGCGAAGCAACATACACGCTTGGCTCAAACACATAAAGTCCACGCCGCTTTACATGTACGCCAACGTCGTCCTGGACTGGGAGCGGCTTACGCAGTTCCCTCAACGTCATGCGCGCTATAAAACGCGGTTCCTTCGCCGCTCCGCCTATGCGTCGCATCTACAGAGGGGTTCCCACGAGGGGAGGTGGGAGTGTTTAGATTTAATACACACAACGATTTTAATCTGGTACTTAGAGGGTATATAAACATGAACATGCGAAACACTACGAGTGATATCCACAATCTCGTACAGATGCTAGAATCGCATGCCTGTATCAACACCGTGAAAGCCCCCACCCGCATTCAAGCTAATTCCGCTAATTTATTAGACGTCTTTATCATTAATATGGATCCTCCTACGTTAGTTTCTGTTGTCATTAGCTGCCAGAATAGCGATCACTGGACAACCGTGTTAAGGTTTTATGAGCCAACTATACTAAAAAAGAAAGCTGAGATGCGGGTATTGGCTTTCCTAACACATCAATCCTCTCACGCCTATGAATTTCTGCAGCGCTTTATCACAAGTCTTATGTTCCAGATTCCTAAAAGATTTACATTCTTTCAAGACATTTTGCAACAAAGCAAATAAATGCTTGAAACGAGCAAAAACGTACTGTTTCATAATTTAGTTCATACTGACACAATGAAACAGAGCATTGAAGTATGGCTTATTTTGATTTTGTGCTCGAACGTACGCACAAGCAAAATGGAACCGAGGGGGCAATACAGCTTGATGGGGGGAGTGTTCCGGAGCTGAACACTCATAACCTTTCAATAACTGTTTTGTATCGCTAACAAGCAGCACCTAGTATTCGCGCAGCTTAGATTACATGCATCCGCGGAACAGCGAAAGCGCATTTTTGAGGCCGACAGATGCTCAAGAAATTCACTCCGCTTTCATTTCTCGGTGCAATAGCAAATGCACTGAACGAGAAGACTTCCACATTTTACCAGTTAAGCATGTTCTAGATATTGTCGGCCTGGTTCTTGTACATGTGTTTAATCAAATTTTCACACCAGCCATATTTCCCCAGCACTTGCATCTATCTAATGTCTGCGTCCTTTCCAAAGGCGGAGATCATAATAACTTTTCAAACTACAGACCCATTTCAATTGGCCAGTCTTCTCAAAATGCATCGAAATTCTCATAAACGAAAAGATGACCAGTTTCTGTGACAAGCATGTCATCATGTCGACAAGTCAAGTTGGTTTCAGAAAGGGTCTGTTCACCAGAATTGGAATTGATAACACAGAAAGAATTTTTTCTATGCGATTGAAAGCAGCTTACTCAACCTTGGCGCCGGTATAGATTTTAAATGCAGAGCATTTCTTAGCCTCGCCTCTTCCTGCGTCTGACGGCGTTCACATCTCCGCGTCCGCAGCAGGTGCGCCTCTCCTCTTCCCTCCTCTCTCTCAACAGCAGCTGGCGCGCGCATGCGTCGTAGTCAGCCCGTTCGCTCCGTCGCTGTCTCGGCGTAACAGGTGCATGATAGAAGCGCGGTGGGGCGTGGAAGGGCACGCGCTGCTTCCGCATGCGCGCTCCTCTGCCCCACCCCCCCCCCCCCCCCCCCCGTACTGCTCTTCCTCTACTGCGCGCGCTGCAAATATAAAGCGGCTAGCGGTCGCTCGTGCTTCAGTCACTGCCTTGCTCCTTCCTTCCTTGGTTGACGCTCGCTCCCACGTTTACTTGTGTCTGCTACTCCAGCATCACGGAAGAAGCGATGGAAGCAACACTGTCTTCAACCAGTACTGAGGCCCCAATGCTCTGCATTTACTCGTGTTCCTCTCGCGGGAAGGGGCGGGAAGTTTTTTTAAAGAATTTACTAGCATTAATTATGACACCTTTGTAAAGAAGCTCGAAATTTATGGTTTCCTGGGAATATTTTTCCACTTTGTTACAAGCTACTCGCTTTACCAAGGGCGGTATGTACTATAAATATAAGGCATCCTGAACTAAACCAATAAAATGTGGTGTTCAACACCACATGTGGTGTTCAACACCACATGTTCAAAACCCCTGTTTGTTAACCTCTACACAAATAACGTAGTCAATTGTACCCATCTCACCGAATTTATATTTCACGTGGATGATACCAGTGTATTTGTTAGGTCAGCTAATGCATTCAAAATATTAGAAATAAACTTTTTACCTGGACCCTTGCCAATTCTTTAGCCATTACGTAACAAAAGCAAAAACTATCCCCTTAAGAGCGAGAAACAAGATAATTGGTATTCATGATGGATAAGTTATTGGTTCCCACGGTCAAAAACCTGGAAGTAACTTTTGACGAAACTTTGAAATCAGATATCCATGTTACTAAGTTGCGAGGAATGTTTTCCCGTTGCTGGCATTCTTAAATGTACGTTCCGTTTTTCCTTCAAGCCTTCAGTTGCTGATTTATAATTCTCTTTTTTGTCTCATTTACAGTACTTGTACCTAGTTTGGGGATTGACCCCTACATCAGACATAAACAAACTATTCTTACTTTAAAAAAAGCCACACGGGCGAATACTAATTCTACATATGATTATGACACCAACCCACTTTTCAAGCAGCTAAACATCGTAACACTGCAGTGTATCTACGACACCCATTTCGTTAAAATGATACAGGGCCGCAGTTAGACGACATATGAATCCTTAGGAACAACTCTCCAACTTAAAGTTATATGCGGACAGCTACAACACACGACGTTCTAAAAATGGCACTTTGGACGCGTATGTACTAACTACGGTTTTCAGTTGTAACAGCATATCCTACCAACTCTTCTAAACGTTCTTGCACAATAATCACACAAAAAATAGTAGTGCATGCTTTTCAAATAGTAGAGATTCGACATCGCCCATCACGCTCTGGTGTGTCTTTTTTCGTTTATTTTCTTACCCTGGTTTCGTCATGTGCGGTATTTTTACACTTCATGCATTGTTTGTATTTCGGAAAAAAATGCTTGCTGTATTTTTTTTATGTAAACATTGCTCTCATTTCACATTCTTTATAATAATTCTATGCTACTTTATAATATATCTTTGCTATTCCAGCTGCTAAGCAGCCTTGTTAGTTTGACTGTAAACAAGCAAACGACGAAGGCGCACAGACCCTCGCCAAGCCCAATCCTTGTAGACTTTTCGTCTGTGCTCCCGGCATCTGTAGCACGCCTGATGTCGAATGAGAACAAAGAAAAGAAAAAAATCAGCCTACATAACAGAATTCAAAATAAAGCACATACGCACATCTAGACATGGTCTTTGGGTCTGCAGTTCTTTTTCCATCACTGGGGTAGGGCGTGGGTACAGAGCTATAAGGCAGTGACCAACTCGCGACCAAACTAACATAAATAGTTAAAAACTGTAAATTTTGATCTTTTCCTCAACAATGCAATAGAGCTAGACCAACCTGGAGTACATTTACACAAGCTTTTCAACTACACCATACATTCATGACATACCTACACGCGGACAGTGCGCCCAACTCATCACATAGCACATGCTCGACGCCACCGGAAAGAACATTTCCCAGGCCACTGCGGCGTAGTCGAGCAAAAAGAGGTCCCGGTGGAATAAGGGCTGTGGGCGAGTGCGAGAGGCCCAGGACAAGGTTTGGGGCATTTCGTAGGTACCCGGCATTCCAGAACCTAATGTTTTGAAACCGGCAAAGCACTTCGGGAGCGTGTGCAACATCAGGACAAATGTAAGAGGTGGTGCCCCTTTTTTATCTATAAATTTATACACCGAAATGCGCAGGTGTGGACAAGAATACGAAAACTGAAGGAATAAGTGAGACAGCCTGGGGATGTGAGCACACCGGGGGAAAATTAAGAGCACAAATCCCATATTATGGCGAAAAGGTGTCCAGTTATCTGCATTAAACACACAAAAAGACACCTTCTTGTGAAAAGAACTCCTGGCGTGGAAATAATAAGTCGAACATCTAAAATACCTCTTTTTTCACCTCGTGACCTACAGAATGCTCTAATCCCTTGTAATCCTTTCTCTTTAGGCGCAGTCAACATTTTCAGCACAATACAACACTTACACGCCAACACCATTGAAACTTTCCCAATTTAAACTACAAAATATGGCTTACCGGGCTCCTTCCAAAGTATTGGACTGAGGCTACCATAGTACTAGCTTTTTTTGAGGAAGGGGAAGGAACCTTTCTCCACTTAAAGTTATCGACCCATCGCCCTGACAAGCGGCATGTACCACCAGACACTTGACCTGACACTTGTGTACTTCGAGTACTATAACCTTTTCAAGAGCTCCGAGGCTGTCGTCTGGGCTGGGCCATCCATGAATGACAAAATCTTTTCGCTTGAGTCATTTCATTTCATTTTTCATTTATTCCACATAAAAGTCCCGAAGGGACAACATAAGGGGCTGGCGGCGTACGCGGTATTTTAAACAACTCTATACAAGAACTATCAGTTTTTTGGCATATGAATGGTAAGGTTTTCTGTCGAGAGGAAGCGGCAAACTTAAGGTGCACGTCAAATCTGAGGGGATGATGGACCAGCTGATAAATTGACGAAATATCTCACGTGAAGTGTTCTACAAATGGTGGTGTTACCAAGTTGTTTTTCCAGGCGGTGAAATCGTATTATTGTGTCTTTCTTTTACAACACTGAAATGTCGTTCTGTAACATCCAAAATAGAGGAAGTAGATACCTTTTTCAACATTCTTCGTTATAGTTTTTCAGTGATCATTTTAACCGAAACATGGTACGAGCAGTAATCCCAAATGTATACGCTAACAGCCTACTCTCGTTTTTTTAGTTACACGACGTCTTGACCATGGTGGTGGCCTTTCAGGTCTTGTTGGAAAGAACCTAAACTGCTATCTTGAAGCTGAGTTCACATGCGCCACGGATGATTACGAGACGGTCGCAGTTATGCATGGATCGCATGGATCGCCCAGGTGGGTCATTGACTCCTTTTTACACATTTCTCGAACGCATGGTAGCATTTGCAATAGAAAACAAAATTGAACTCGTTATTGGTAGGAACGGATTAGTAGAACGGTAGGAACGGATTGGTAGAAAAGGATCCCAAACAAAACACCATGCTATCAAAAATAAACTCGATTTCTTTTTGAGGTTGTCTGGACATCCCAAACTCGTATCAGAGACACGTCATCTTCACTGCTAGAATTCTTTATAACCAATCACGCATTATTATCTATAAAGGCGGACGTAATGTCTGCCGACATCAGGGACCACCTACCGTTTTACATGCTTATAACTAAGCAATCTGAACGTACCAAAACGAAACAAACTAAGCATTTTTAGAACGTTTCAGATGAAAATTATGTTAAGATTTAAAACTATGATATTTTTCGGTCCTTGGGCCCATTTATTAAAAAGTTGCGATGCCGACCTCGCCTATAAATCATTTACTGAGTTTTTCTCTTCTTTTTGCCACAAACGCTTCCCCATAAAAACAGCCAATGCAACCTATAAAATTCGAAAACCTTGAATAAGCAAACATATTTACAAACAAATTACACGAGAAAATCGACTGTATGCAAAATTCACTTGGACAAAAGATAGGTCAATCTGGGCTGAGTACAAGCATAAACGAAATTGTATTGTCTCTATCATCAGAAATGCCAAGACAGCTTATTAAAATGCCGTATTGTCTAGAAATTCTAACCGGCCTGACCTTACATGCAACGCAGTTAACACTGTTATTTACCGTTGCAAACCAAAAATACCGATTGACACCATTTTTCATAATGGGGAAATTATGATAGGAAACCGTTAGGTCAATTTCTTAATGATCAGTTTGTTGGTCAGTTCTCGGAACTCACGCGCAACACTATTCATCATTGCTACAACCCAACCCAAACTCAGTATTTTCATGTCCTACAACTGAGAAGAAAGTTGTATCTACAATAATGAACTGTAAAAACAGCAGCGCGTGTGACGTAGACGACATGCAAATTAAACCGGTGAAGCGTGTTGCGGACGTTGTTGCACCTTGTCTAACCCATAAATTAAACTTGATTTTATCATCAGGCTCGATTTTCAAAAAAATAAAGATGGCGAAGGTGGCCGTTATATTTTAAGGTGGGGATAAAAATTTTCCTGAGATCTATCGTCCATTATTTAACTTAGCGGTATTTTCTTAAGGCAATTTAAAAGCTTATACACGCCAGGTTTTCTGTTTTCCATTGCAATAACCTATCGCTACATTGTTTTCAACATGTATTTCTCAAGCACTGCTCTACAGAAACGGCTTCACTAAAACGAAATAAATAATCTGCATACCTTTTTGAAAAAACAAACTGACAATAAATATATACATAGATTTTTCAAAGGCTTTTGATTCCTTATATCGGCAAACAATACTGGACAAACTTCACTCGTATGGCGTACTAGGGTTGCTCAAACCCTTATGTCTTCCTACTTGAAATACCCAAACCATTTATATCTGTCTGGGAGAATTTCGGTCCGAACGCAACGGCTCAGGTGTTCCCCAGGGGAGCATTGTAGGACCACTTCTTTCTGCATATACGTAAACGACCTTCCAAACTCCTTGTGTCACCCAAAAACTTCGCTAATCTGCTACGCAGATGAGACAACCTTGTTACTAACTGGTACGACAACTGAGGATGTACAGCAAACAAGTAATGATATGCTTCCCCGTCTTGCAGCCTGGGCCAGGCAAAATTCTCTACAAATAAATACAGACAAGGCAAAGGGTAACATTTTCAGGTCAAAAAATGTCTCGACATCACATTTACGATTTATTCAAACAACATAGATTTGGTGACAGCTATGAAGGTGTTGGGAGTCCACTTCTATTGCAACTTAACATGGGATCAAAATATCAACGAAGTGCATCGGAAATTATGCAGAACTGTTGGTGTAACCAATAGAAATTGATATACACTACGGGAACGCCTTAAACTTTTGTTGTATAATTCCCTTATCTTGCCGCACTTCTCCTACTCCCACCCGCCGCGGTGCCTCAGTGGCTAAGGCTTTGTGCTGCTAAGGACGAGGTCGCGGGTTCGTTTCCCGGCCGCGGTGGCCGCGTTTGTGAAGGAGGCGAAAAGCAAAAACGACCGTGTGTACGAGATTTCGGCGCACGTAAAGATCCCCAGGTGGTCTAAATTATTCCGCAGCCCTCCACTACGAGCGCGCCTCATCGCCTGCGTTGCGTCGGCGCGTTAAACGCTACAATGAATCAATTATCAATTCTCCTACTCCCGTTTAGTGTTGGGTACCAAAACAGAAATGTGCCCAGGTTATTGACCCTACAGAAAAAAGCCTTAAGAATTATTGCGAATGTCCTCTATCACTCCTAGGCAAAAGATCTTTTCAACCAATTCTGGGTCGTTAATTTACAAAGTCTACAATTTTATATTGCTAAACTCCTTTCTTCTAGCTGTTAAAACCCGCAACTCATTCTATAGTGACATATCTAACCTAACAAAAAAAAACGCTGTGGCGTACCAAACGCGTTTTTCATCCGTATGGCACACGCCGACACCCCGCAACAATTAGCCTTCAGTAATTAACGTATAACCCCCCGGTGTTGCTAAATAGATGCGACATCATTTCCGTTGATATATACTGCCTTTCGCCGAAAAATCTAAAAACACTCCTTATTTCCCGAAAAAGCCTTGCGCCTCAGTTTTGTCTTTTTTGAGAAATTAGAAATTGTATAAAGTACTTATTCACCACTGTTTTCGATGTTTTATGTATGGAGCCTTCCATGAAAAAAAAAATTGATTACACTTGTTGAAAAAAACGTTATTGTATATAGTGGTTCTTTTGCCTATATTGTAGCAATTATTTTATTGTTGCCATTCCCGCTTCAGCTAAGTATGCCCATTACAGTGATTTCATTTGAATATGATGGCATCCTGCCATTTTCCTTTTGTGTGTTTGTGCGTGTGTATGTGGTGTGTTTGTGATCGCGCGTGTGTGCGTGTGTGGTGTCTCTTGTTCCCCTCGGTTAATCCACAATATGTGTAATGAAGTATTATCGCATACGGTCATGATATCTGCTGTTGCCGGAAACTGGGATAGCCGCCTCGTGAAGCAACTTGTAGCAGTGGCTTTTTGCGGTTGCTCCCATCCTTTTGTAAAAGAAAGGAAAATGAAAGATTTGATTTCATTTGATTTGAACTCGACAACACTCAAAGGGTACCAAGCGTAAACATTCAGAGACAAAGTGCAAAGTACAAAGTAAACAGTAATAAATACAAATAAAAAGTACAGGTACTAAAGATAACCTCCCAGATAACATTGACAACAGTTTATATACTAGGTAAAAAGGTGTTATACATTGGCAGGGAAAGAGCACGTTCAGTTAAATTGCGATATGAAAATTTTTAGTTAAGGCGGAACATTTGCTGTTGTTGCACGTGACTATGTTATCCGATAGTTTATTCCACAGTGTTATCCCATTGGGAAAGAAGGAGGTATTTATTGGAGATGTGGTTCCGTTTATTGGTGGGATGTGATTGGTGCGATGTGAAGTTAGTTTTGTGTGATGGCTGTAGGAAGACGTGCCGTGATTAAGGGCGATAATAGAAAGAATTTATAAGACACTATCCGGAAATACTACGAGATTGAAGTGACAGCAACATCAATGATTCCTTTAGTGGGGTAGCGCTGATATCGTTCGAGAATTGAGAGCAAATAAAACGGGCAGCGCGGTGCTCATTTGTTTCTAAATGGTTAGATCGATATGTTTGTGAGGGGTGTCATATTGAACAAACATATTGTCAGTTTCTGTCGTACATAGGCTTCTTAAACTAACGTTTTATTTCAGCAAGGGTAATTTTCTGTTTCGGCGCAAATTTTCGATAGTGCATGAAGCTTCTGAACCGATGATTTGAATACGTTAGATGATTGGAATACATAAATTAGGCTACGTTTTATATATTTGTGTAACGGTGTTTTTTACCTTGAGGGGACCTGCAAAACTTCTAGTTCTGATGGGATCCTCAGTACTTTGTCATTTGGGGCAATATGTTAAACACCCTTGCTGGCTACATATCTGAGAGAACATTTTGCGTATCAGTCGGTGCGGCACTGTCAATCATTCACGTGGAAGAAAACATTAACGCAAGGTGGATGTTTATTCTGCACTGTGTTCCCTGTTAAGATGAACTATTTTGGGAAGGCATTGCAACCTACAATTTTTTCGTTTTATGTGTTTAGATGACGCTGAGATATCTTTACAATCATGTACCTTGTCTACATATGAACGTAAATTCCAGCTTGACATTAAAAAGCCTGCAAGATTGGCAGACGAGAACAGCTTTAAAGTAAATCCAGAAGATGTACTTGTATAGATTTCTCCATTATTCACAGAACTCATGCGGACCTAGAAATAATCTTGATGGCGGTTAGATTTAAACAGTAAAGAGACAAAAGATTTAAAAGTAAAAAGAAAAAAAGTTGTAGTGTGTGATAAAAACGCACTCATCTCTCACAATAAACTAAGAGATAAGCGCCTGCAAAAAATTGACGTTGTTAAAATCGTATCGCACCATGACAACTGAATGGACAAGAAACATTTTTGCGTATTTTTGCCAGACTGGGGGAGTCTGGATTGGAATGTGGAAGTGTGTATAATCGTCTCTAACAAAACGGTACTAAAAATGCTACCCAGTGATTTATTTGGGCTTTGCCTTCCGTGTGATGCGTCCCTCCCTAACAAAACCCGCAGTCCACGGCGAGTGTGCTAAATGGTCTCTATATCACCATAGAATATGCATATATTAGTGGTATTCTTCACAAAGTATGGCTAATATTATTGACATTTTTTTAAATTTCCACCGTTATTGACACATCTCACATTATTTATTTTGTGCTTCTTTTTCCTGTCTTTATTACTTGGGGTTAGAGAGAAATTATGTGAAGTCATTATCACGTTTTCACACACACACAAGGTACCCATCACGAGGTTGCTACCGCCATGTAATATCCGCTATGTGTCTTCAGACCTCCATTTTACGCTAGCCATTAAAAAAGCCGGCAAGACATACAATTCTGCGGTATTCCATGTTTCTCCCGGACAAGTAGCGGTAGGCAGAAGTTTGCACCGACGCAGCAGACTGCTACTGCTGTGCCCTCTGCGCAGCATGGAGAGAATTTTTGTGTCTGTAAAAAGAGGAATGCCTCAAAGTTCATTTTCACCGCAGTAGAAAACGGCATCGTTATTGTTTTATTTTTCATCGGTAACAGGCAAGAAACATGTGTTTAATGGGCCAGGAACACCTACAGACATCACGCAAGATGACGGTCTGAACGAGCAACCAGCGCTGTCATGCTGACACCTCCGACTCCTCTGGTTCTAGTCCCCGACGTTCCGATAATTGCCACATACACGATCGGGGTAAACGACGCTGCACAGGGAGCACAGGGTAAAAACCGCGTCAATATGACATTGTCCATTCTCAAATTACAAAGTTTATCATGTACACGAACTGTCTTAGCGTTGTACTGTCATCTTCAAAGCGATCCAAAAAACTATGCAATTTATCTTGTTTTTAAAACCAGTTTATCCACATTACCTCAGGCGTAGAAATAATTTATGGTTGGTTACTGTTCACTCTTGTATGGTCAGATAGGTCGCGGATGAACTGGCTGGGGGTGCCGTAGTTGTAAATACAGTTGACAGAACAATGGTGGCCTAGACTGACATCAAGCAATAGAGTAGACATCATTTTACTTATAAATGGCAAACCAGACTTGAGTAAACAGATAACCGACTACAACTAGTAAGCCACACTTTCAATAAAACACCACAGCAACACGTTTCTAGGGTACTTGTGGGCAACACACACTAACACCGGCTAACTTGATCTTCAAGTCCCCTGTCTAACAGTGTAGGAGATGGCCAATTTGTGGCCGACATCCTAATCACATGGAAACCTTTCCACACAACACGGCAAAAAACAATTTCCCCAACTCTACAGTCAACACCTCCCACTCCAAACATCGTTGATTTTCGGCGATGACGCCATGGGTTCATGGACCACGTTTTTAAATATTTGCCAGAGTTTATTTGGTAAAGCCTTTTTCTTAAAATGCAATAATAATACCTGCAATGTACACGAGCCATCAGCACTGCCCTATTTTGATTTTACTCTTATTCTGATCTACAGGTTTTAGTACTTTATAGTTATCCCCTTTTGTTTTTTTTTTTGCCCAAGCTGGCCTTGGGAAAAAAATCAGACCATCATCGTCATCCTCACTTCTACAATATTATGATAATATTTGTTTTTCTAATACTAGTGTTTATTCTTTGGATTCAGAACTGCCGCTCACTGCCGTTTTCCAATGACGCCGACATAAAACCAAAACAATTAGGTCATTCACGCGTTTTACCCCTGCTCTCACCTGTTATCGCCCTTTTACAATGAAAAGAATCCCCAGACATGAATGTTTTGTTAATTTCTTTATGAATATTTTTCCCCAAACCGCATATATTGAGTTTGGAAGCGGCACATTACCAACACTTTGCCACATTTTGTGCTCTTACAGTACGCTAACGCTGTATTTAGTACCGCGTGTTGTAACTAATTTACAACTGCTTAGCAGCAGAGATTTTGGCATGTTATCAGTAATGCTAATAAAAATCGTTGGTTTTGTTTACAGGCGCCATTTCTCCAGCACTATGCTATCATCATCCGCTGTTTCAGTAAGTACCCTCTAAAATAAGCACCGCTGCTTGCACACAAGAGGAGAAATTTCAACATCCAATTATGATACAACTCTAGACGCACGTTAACGGCATTGTAATTAAAGAAACAGCGCTGTATTTTGCGGGTGATTAAAGTTTTCATATCAAGAGGCATTTATTCAGTTTGCCGTCGTCAATTTTTAAGCACTGTGGTATTGTTCGCTTCGTAAGTACCTTGGAATGGGTTCCGCAGCCGGCGGCTATCTTGCAACACGGTCCAGAAACAACTACAGATATATTTGTGCATCCACTTATATTACAGATCTTTTCTCCAGGAAGCAACATTGTTCTTCAAAGAGTGGCATTACAGATGTTTTCCAGTATAAATGTCATTTAAAGAAGCGATATTTCACTTGGAAAGCGCACTTCTAAGAAACGTGGTATTGTTTTCTGCTCTCGGAGTGTGAATACCCAAGAACGGGTACCACCATTCATTGCTGCTTTACAACATTGCAGACGTAAAAACACAACACTACACGCACTTAGACACGAACTACGCGTCTGAGCGCGAGTTTCTGTTGTCGTTCTTTTACATTGGGTGGCCGGCATTTTGGCCGGTGCAAGTTTTTTCACTCAAACAAGTCGTGCCAGAGTTTATATTCATCACTTCTTGAACCCTTGTCTAACATTTTTGCTCTTGCATTGTGAGAACCCCGCATCTCAATGCTTAGGGATAATGCGCAACTTCGCAGAAAAAAAAATCAAACACTTTTGGCGTCCACACTGTACTTTGAAGAGCCGCTCCTTCAACACCATTCTTGAGTTTACTGCTCGGGCAGTGCCTGAACCATGGAAGGAGTCCAGTGGCATATTGAAATTTTATTATTACGCAGATGCCGAATAATAGCTGTTATGATCAATACAAGTACTAAACCACGTATTGCGAAATAATGGTGTGGTACTTCTGCAAGACGCAGGGCAACTTTATCTAGGTGATGAATGTTTTTTTGGTTTTGAAGCAGATCTTCTCGAGCCCGACATTACCGTTTTTTTTCTCTTGCCTTGTGCCAACCCTTAAATCAGTACCCCGCGTTAGGGCCATTTTATATCGGTGCAGACATAAGCACAGAACAGTGCCGACATACACGAGAACTAAGCCTCATTGTCCGAGTACCGGCATTGTACATAGACAAATATGCAGCTGAGCTCTGACCTTGTTATGATTGTTTTTATTCATTGATTGTTTACAATTTTTTGCTGCCCACTGATTTACTTGCTGCTTAAAACAGATTGTAAGCAGCATTTATCGATCACTAAGCGGACTTCTTCTGCTCGAGCAGTGTGCACACTGCGGACGGAGTACCGCTACTTTAACCTATTTTACTGAACAACGAAGCTACGAGAGCTAACTTTTCAGACATCCACGCCTATATTCAACCCTCTTTTCGAGTTATTATGTTGTTCGTGCACAAGGGCACTTGTGCGTTTTAGCTATGAAGATAATCATTCAAGAAAGCAGTGATTCGTTTCGCAAGCGGCTATTCTTTATCACTGCGCAAACAATTCTTCTCTCCGGTTGTGTAAACACCACAATGAGAGCCTCTGCCTATCTTTTATTTAGAACTGCGCAGCCAAAAACAGGCCTCTTTAGACTTCGCACGCATTGCGCCTGTTCTTGCATATTAAGGGTGCTGTTGTCCGAACGGGGGCCGCACAGCTTTGTGCCTGTCATGAACGTTTTTAATAAAAACCTTCATTCATTTCTCTCAGACTATGCCAGATTTTTTCGCCTAATATGAGTAAATCATGAAATCAGTGTCGCAGATATTTGCTACTTTAGAACTCTGAAACGAAAAACAGACTCCTTTACACATCCACGGTAAATATGCCTCTTAAGAAAATTTCACCCATTGTACTTTGACAAACGACACTAGAGTTTTTCTTTGAAGGCTGTCTTTCAAAGAAGCGTTTCATATTTGTATGCCAAATTTCTCGCCCTACATGCTTACAGTTTATCCCCATGCAGTGCGTGACCAACAGAAACATTAACGTGGCCCATTACTGCTTCACAACAACTGTATAGATGCAAAGGCAAGGCTCTTCCGGCATACACGCATACTACGCCTCCTATTGTGATTTAACAGGTGTTAACTTTGACAAAGGACACGGCGGCATTTTGCATGTTGTAAACGTTTTCGTTTAGGGAAGCATTGATTCAGTTTGGAAGCGGTGATTCAAACCATTACGCTAAGGTTTCATTACATTGCATTGGGGAATCCTAGAATGAATTCCGGGGCTTGCTGCCTTATAAATACAAGCGCTCAATAAAAAACCAAAACACTGGCCTTCTACGTATACTAAGCCTACTATACCAAATTAACGGTGGGGTAGTTCGACAAGAAGGAAAGCCTTTTGCTAGTTATGAATGTATTCATTCAAACAAGCAAGGATGCACACTCGGCTGACACTTGCTGGTTATGCAGCGTGTACATGCCGGAATAAGTATCGTGGCTGATTAAATTGTAAGAATTTCATAGGGACCAAACCTATATTCAGACTTCCGCGCATACTACGCCTCTTTTCAGAAAATAAGGGCATTGCACTACCATGAGCACGAGAGCCATGTGTGCGTTATGCAGGTTTCAGTGAATGCAGAAGGACTAAGTGTGGAAGCATCAGTTCTGCTCATGCAGTTTGTAATCCCCGGATAAGTGCCGCTACGAATTCTTGTTTTGCTTACGGTGAAGACAAAGTTACATTATCGGATATTTACACCCACTGCAGATCCAATCAGGCGTTACCAATGTTGTTTGTTGACTTCCTCTAGGAATGTTTTCATTCAAAGAATCCATTCCGTTTGAAAGATGCAGTTCTTGAGAAATACGCTAACGTGTTCTCTCGAGCTTGTACAGTCCACAATACGTACCACTTCTAATGTTGCTGCTCCAATTCCAGCCTTGCTTCCGAAATTACATGTTCTCACAATGTGCCAACCCCTCTTAAGACCGGGTGGGTTTTTATATTTCCCTTCCGCTGCGCAAGCGAACACAGAGCGGTTTGGACATTCACACTTATCATTAGTTAAAGACGTGGTTTAACAAGATGGACCAGATATTTGACTGCTATAAATGTTTTGATGCAATAACTTTGATATGGTGTAAAACTGAGACACTTGAAACACAAGGCTAACATTTTCGTCTCTTGCAGTCTCATGCAAATACCACGGGTTTTGCATTTTTGCAACTGCGCAGACAAAAACTGTGCGTTTCCGACATATTCAGATACTAAACCTGGTTTTGAGAGTTAACTTCGTTGTTTTTGAAAAGGAGTAGCATAACCTATATCCGGGTATTAATGTTTCTATTCAAACTAGCATTGATATAGGTCGGAAGCATTGCTGTTCCACTGCCACTCTAACACTTTTACTCTCGCAGTCTTTAAACCCCGCAATGAGTGCCACTGCATATATGTATTTTACTCAACTGTTAAGACACTAATAAATAGCCCTTCAGAAACCGACACATAGTACGCCTGTTAATGCGAGTAACTGACGTGGTTTTCCCAGAAGGGCAACGGTGCCGTTTGCCGGTCATTACATTTCATCAAACGGGCGCATAGATGGTCTGGATGCCCAATAAGGCCTGAATCTTTTTCTATCGGCAAGGACTGGATGAAGGATCAATGAGTATCGGCATTTCCTCTGGGGCATATACTCAGAGCTGAACGTTCATCGCAGCGGCTTAGTCGTTGCACTTCCGAACTGTCCCGTTATGGCGTTCTTTCAAACTTTCGTGCCATGGAATAGTCGTGCCGCGCACGTGGCGGATTAGCAATGCTTTTGGTGTGTATCAGTTTGGTATGTGGACTAGATGTTTTATATGCCCAGGTTTTCTGCATCTCCACAGACTGACAAAACAGTCAAGCACAATAACTCTTTCTGGGGTTGATACTTAGTGTTTAAAAAACCTTAAGCTCAGTGGTCGACTCGCCCCGATTCTGAACTGCCCTGTAATTTAAATATTTTTTTTTTACTTTCCTGTTTTGCAACAGCCTAACCTGCCAATGCAGAACCAGCAATGCATCAGCTGTGATGAATGTGTGAAGATGGCCTGGATGCGCCATACATCTGCGCCATATTATACACATAAGGTCAGTGGCGGCAGTGATCTTCGGCTTTTTGAAGGGTTCCAACTCAAATGGAGCAGACAGTGAATGACACTGGCCGACATTCGCTGCTTCCGAAGTGTTATGTAATAATTTTGGTTTAAAATTTAGCGCCATTCAAAATATCTATCTTGATTTTGGGGGAGCAGATGGAATTATCTTGAGGTTGAGCGGTGTCAATGTGCTGCATTGACTATGTGCAAACACATCGTGCATTGTCGCAGACTGATTAAAGCCCCAAATATACCAGCACGTCGTCTAGGATTTGCACACAGAAGAGAAAGTTCACCACAGTAATTGAGTCTGGGCACTTCCACACTGACTCGCAAAGAACTAAGTTTCAAGCTTTCATGTCCTAAAAAATATTCAACGTACACTTGCACAAATTGCAAAGCATTGACTGTAGAAAAATTTATGTTACTGCCTGGATGCCTGATGTTTCACAATTTACGTACATACGCAGATGGAGTCAAGTTTCAATGAGCCCCACAAGTTATTTCGGGCTTTACACAGCTAGAGAAAAACAATAAGCGTAGTGATGGAGTCGTCATCTTAAAAAAAATGTTGCTTAATGGTGGTTATTTGAAACTTTCCTATCTAGAATCTCTAACCTTGTACTTTGAGGAATAGCAATGCATTTTCTACGCGAAGATGATAAGCGGCGTGAGTGCCCGATATGCCCCGATTTATTATTATTTAATGACTGAGTGAAGCCGCAATGCGCACAAACGTTTCTTCCACTGTGCAGACTTGGCTACAGAAGGATATTTAGCGAAGTGGTCGAGTCGTGCCGTTACCAAATGGTCTCGAAATTGCCGTCATTTCACACTGTGGTATCATCCAAAATCTTCACATTGCACTTGAAGGAATAGGAACGCATTATATGGGAATGAGTAGATTGGGCTTCTACCATAAGTATTATAAGCACGAGTTGCGCAAGTGTCGAAACTGCATAAAAAGGCAATGAGCACGAGCACTTCTTGCAGAGTTTAGGCTGAGTTCGAAAGTAACATTTACCGGGGATGTCGAGAAGTGGTGTTTTAAAACTTCCCTCTCACGGTCTTTTTTTTGAAAGGAAAGATGTTTTGCAAGTCTCAATTACGGTAATCTGAAAGGACGAACTTGGCCTGAAGACTCGGCAGAGACGCCATGGCGGCCACTTTGCGCGGTCTCACACTGAGATAGAAGAAGGATATCGACCTCAAAGCAAAATATCATTAAAGTACCTGCTCAAAACTGCGCCCTTCGCACACTGCTACGTCTTCTTTTGAGAAAAGGAGACCGATAAATGGTTCGTTTTTTGCTGTGCAGTACTTTAGGAAACGAAATGTTGATATTCAGGATTTTAAAGAAATATAATGACGTGCGAATGCTTAGTCTCTAAACTAAAAACCGTAATAAATAACTTATGAATAGTCTGAAATCGACGCATGCCACTTAGTGCCTACGGGGAATGGCAATAGACAAAACTTTTTGTTTAGTTCAGTTTTCACGAAGCGGGAATGTGTTTAAGAAAACAAAAATTGCATTTACGAGCAGTGATGTTGACCTCTTCAACAGTGAACCAGTTTATACCAATGGCCACTTGTGTTATCCAGTGTTCAGGAGAAAGAAATAAATGCGTGTTACCAGCACATATCCTGACCTCTGCAGCAACGAGCACTCGTCAACAAGCACCTCGTCCTTCTTGCTGGGCGTGGCTGCCCGTAGGACGTATACTCAGCACCGGGATTGATATACTCATAAAACTAAAAAATTCCAGGTAGAAGGTGGATGCCCGATTTCTGAAAATAAGGAAGTGGGTGGCTTAAGCAAGATAATTCACGCGCCTGGGGTATCAGGCTGAAAATACTGTGGCGAAAACTCTCGCCGAATTTGCAACACCTTGTATTCAGAAAAGAAAAAAAGTGAGACGATAACTATCGCTACTAAGTCTTTTTGTTGCGTGGGTGCAAACTTGTAACATGAAAATAGAATTCGTACAAAAAGTACTACCAAGTTGGACAAATCTGAAATTTTGATCGTACAAGTCTTCTTCTACATGAAACGTTAACTCACTTTTGAACAAGGGCGTTGATATGTCACGTTTAGTAATGCAGTGTTTTAATTACACATTTTTATGAGGAATTGCATTAGAAATGTTCGTTCACATTTGAACTAGGAAGATCACAATTCACCTCTATTAGGGTGATTTTTAATTTTGCATACAAATATTCAATAAAGCATTATATGGTTATCTGAGTGACAACATTTGCGCTGAGTTTATGTAGGTTTTTCTGAGCAAGCGCGGTGGCAGAGCAGCTATTTATGCTATTTCCAAAGGATGAAGTTGCATGCTCCACGATTTCAAAAGCGTAACTTCTTTCTTGGTGAAAAAGCGACGAATCCAGGTAAAAATACGAAAAATTTGCTAAAAAAGCGACGAATCCAGAAGTAGATTGCAAAACCCGAACACGTTCCCTCCAGACAAACTGCCTTTTTAACACACAATATTATTCCTCTTCATCAGTTGTATGAGTTCCGGATTATTTGCACTGTTTATTCCTTTCTGTAGCAATGATAAAATTTTAAAATATTCATGTGTAAGAATAAACAACCAGAAGCCAGAACACGAAACACGGGAAACACTGGTCAAGCTAAAAAAAAGCAAAGCACAATTTTTAATAATACATTTTTTTTATTCTTCACAAGAGTGGAACTGCAAGTGGGATTGTTGTATTTTCCTCTGTTAATTTGTATTGTTTAATATATTGGGATATATGAAATTTTATTGCTTTTATATATCTTTTAAATTCACGATTCTGTGATTTTCTAATGTGTATACTTTGGCTTTGCAATATGTGTACGATAGCGCCTCAGAGGGTTTCCTGCAACACGACGGGTAAAAAAGCTACACCGAGAAATGCTGGTTATTTATTAGGGCAGGCGGGCGCGGCCCCGTCGTCAGTGGGTATCTTCTCTAGCTTTATCTCCTTTTTCTCTCACTGTTGGCGTACCCAGGCAAGTATGTAGTTCTGGCTGCTGATGAAGCACCCACCATCCCAGATACCTAAGAGGTCACACTAGACCGGTTTAACCATGCTAGGACCATGTTGTCTTAGGGACACAAACACCACTCCTTCCCAAGAGAAGGACCCGCCCTCTAGTGTAGCCGATGACCTCCACCTCCCAAGATAAAAAATGCAACTCTCGCCCCTGTGCCCAGAAGCTGTGACCACCTGCAAACAGCCGCTGATACAACAGCGATACAGCCGACGATGCTAAGAATCTCTTGGTCCGGACAGGCCTCCATTGCAATATGACCCTGGCAACGTTCCACTTTCGCAATCTATCTACACAGTAAAATTTAGCTGTACTACCAAAGAAGCTAGGGGGCATTAAGTGGGACATTATAAAGTTCCACGAAGTTTGAAAGACCGCAGAAGGCTTCATGGATCTCACCAGCGGGCTTTATATCTGCTACAGTACACCGCTGAAGAAAAAAAAAACGGGTGCGATTTTTAATAAACATATAAGGATACCACAAAACGTGGAAGACTTTTTCAGCATAGCCAAAAAAGTTGACGCGGCTGTGATCAGGCTTAACAAGCTCTACCGAATAAAGATAGTACAGGCCTCTGCGCCAACAACAAGCTGTGGTGATGAACCTGCAGACCGCTTCTCCTGGGATGTCCAATCAGCCAAGAAGAAAGCAACAACGCAGTTCACGATACTGGTCGGACACGTTCACAACAAGGTCTGTAAAAGCCAAATAAAAGAAAAGTTGGTACACGCAGTCGAAATAGACAGTCGCAACAGTCGCGCAGTAGCACAGAGAAGACCGTCGGGAAGAATTTTGGAATAGACATTCGCGCCAGTCGAAGTGATACACTCTTAAGATTTGGAGACACAAATTACCTAATGTTGATGAACACAGTCGTTTAAAAACGAAAAAATAGAAAATAAACACGCGAAAGCACGAATGGCAGAACCAAAACGGAAACTTACTCAGTTAAAGTGACAAGCCGGGTATCGTGGAAGATGTGTATGTGGTAAGCAAAATTCGGAGCATCGACCAAAGGAAGGTTAGATGCCAGGTAATTTCGAACGTCAGAACAGAATCAAGGAATCTCGTGAAAATTCAGAAACAAACATGCTTGGAGTCCAACAAAGCCCTATTGTAGCAGCTTAAAATAACTCTTCAAATGAAATTGACCCTTCTGTAAAATAGATTGAGGTTAGTGTAGACAGAATAAACGACGACATACCATCCGCACCCATTGAATAAGCAGCAGCTGTTGGAGAGGCAACATGCAGAAAAAAAGTTGAAAACTAAGAAAATCAATGATCTCATTGCCAAACGTACGAACACAAATGTGTCTTGCACCGCGCATCGGGTTTAATAGCCTAGCTGTAGAATTCTATTACAGAAGCAAAAGAAACCGCATTTGTGCATATAAGGAGGCAGAAATTGTGAAAATGCTGTATATAGGGACATCCTTTGCAGCAAATAAAAGGAAGCTACCCGTCGGCAAAAAGAGAATTAGCGAGCTTAGAAAATAGCAGAGTAACACAATGCACAACTTGGGTTAGATAATTAAGGTAGCACAACCATTCTACACAGTCGGTATAGCAGCAAGGTTACACCAGGGAAGCTATTGAGAGTACAAGAATAATGAGTGATGTCTCACTATTAAGTAAAGAGAATTTAAGGAAGGATCCGGAAGGCATGAAAAAGGGAAACACTGCAGAGAACGACGGCATAACCGTGGATCACTTAAGGGAGGGAGAAGATGTTGTAGTGGAAAAACTTACTATACTTTTTTTGGAGTGCTTTCAGGCACAAAATGCGCCCACAGCCCAAAAAAGGCAACCTCTCTCGTTTATAAGAAGGGAGATTACAAGGAGGTCGAGAATTAGAGATATATCAGCCTTCTAGGTCGAATACAAGGTTTTTACCGAAGTTCTTTTAAGCCGCACAGATGACAGGCTCGGTTTCAACAACCCAGAAAGCTGTCTGAAATTGCGAAGGAGCACTCAACCATGGGTAACATTCATGTTGTCAATAAATTACGAGAAACATCTGACGAGTACACAAAACACCTTTACATTGCAGTAATGGACGATGAGCAAGCGTTCGCCTCCGTGCTCATTGCGCCAAAAGCACTAAAAGAGCAGGGAATAGAAGAGCCCTACGTAATATCTATAAAAGACATATATATGGAGAGCACAGGAAGTATAACACGTCACATGCAAAGCGATAAATTCCAGTTCCCAAAAGGTGGGAAGACAACGAGAGTCTATCTCGCCAAAAGTCTACACAGTATGTGTGGCGAAAGTGTTTAGAAAGGTTGACTTGGACAACAGAGTATAAAGGATAAATTGTGATTAATTCAGCCATTTGACGTTTGCGCGCAACATAGCATTGCTGAAAAAGACTGCGGAACACTGCAAGGAATGCTTGAGGAGCCCTAATTGTAAAGCATTACCATGGCGCTTAAAAGAATTACACAAAAATTAAAAGAAAACAGGAATAGGCATGAAAAAAGCATCCGCGTCAGCTTCGGAAACGAATCGCTCGAACCAGAAATGAATACCACGACATCAGATAGATGTTTTGTGATGACCCCAAAAACGAAACATTAATCCGGCGCCGAATAGGTATCTGGAAATATTCCCAAATATTGACCACGAAGCTACCTTTATTACTCAACAGGAAAATATACAACCAGTGCATACTACCGGCAATGACACATGGAGTTTAAACTGGGAGCATTACTGAACAAATAGAATGAAAACCAAGGTCGGATGAACGGTCCATGGAACGAAGAATGTTAGAAAAAAAATCAGGAAAAAGAAACCAGTTACTTCGATGAAAGAACAAACTGCTGTGGAAGATATCTTAGTTGAAATAACGAAAACGAAATAGACAAGAGCTGGCCATGTCTGAGACAAACCGACGGGTGGTGCGTAAATAGTGTAACAGAGTTCATAGCAAGAGATGGGTCTAGAAGAAGGGGAAGGCCAATAACCCGATTGAGGGATAAAACAAGAGAATTCCGGGTTAAACAAAGCACTCGAAAACCCTAGGACACGAACATTTGAAAGTCAATGGTAAGGCCGTAGTCTTGCAGTAGACCTGAGTTGGCTCATAGAGATGCCGATGATACTTCAGCTTTCATGACTTCTTCAAAATTTCTGCAGTCCAGCAGCTGTGCATCTTTTCAACCGTACGTGTTTCTTTATGCTCGGTTTCTGCCCATGGGAATGGTTTCCTGGTTGATGTCAAGCGGCCTCATTAGCTTTTAGGTGGGTATACGTACAGTGTTTCTCGAAAATAAAAAAAATTTGAAATAGAAATGAAGCAACCGGACGTTTGTACAATTTTACAAGTGGGTGCGAAATCGTTAGGATGATTTCTGAATCGTTTATACATACCCCAATCCATATCTAGATAGACAAAAAGACAAAAATGCCAAATAAAAAGGTCAAAATGATTTTGTTTTTGCAAAATAAAAATAATAAATACACAAGCATAGATTTCAGGAAGCGGAGCCGGATACCGTAAAATTTTTTTTTTCGCCGTGACAATTATTAAGGCATTTTAAAACTTTGGTCCCCTAAATGATCATGCAAGCACAATTTATAGCTTGCACCTAATACATCCCTTGTAGTTAATAAAGAGCCATTCCCTAAATATTCCAAGCAAGTGTAAATTACCTTGCTGGAACGGGTCAAACTATTTTTTGCTTTGGATGTTTTTTTACTGTCGCAAATTACCGGGATCATGGCCAATCCATTACTTAGCAGTTTCAAGACAATAAAAACATACCAACATCCAAATATCATATTTAGGTAACCATTTTTGTTTGTAAGCATTATAGGCAGCCATATCCAGTAGTTGCCAGTGAAACGTTAAGCGACAATTTGAAGTAAAAATATATATATGCATAAACTGTAAAAACAATGAGATAACGTTATACGACTTGGAGAGTCCCGAATATGCAGCAGCCACAACTTTAGGGTTCCGGATGATTTCGCGTGACCTGCCAGTATCTATGTTTTAGACATGTTTTTAGATGTATTGAAAGAGAAGGCCTCTGTTTATTCTTCACACAGAATTTGTGTAGAATATCAGACAAGTTTGCATTACCGTCTCAAAAACACGAAAGCCGGCTCCTAAACATCTCAAACGTGTTTATTGCGCATAAAACGCAATGACATATAGCAACACATATAGATATTTATATCTTTTCTCACACGTAATGTTTTATAAATAACCAATTCCAAAATGTCACTGTGTGACTGCTTTATCAGTGTACATTACTCGTATGTGCACCGTAATTGTATCTCTAGGTAATGTTTAGGCGAAATTTGAACTACCATGCGGTTTTGTACCATGCTTCTTCTAAGACTGTATTCGCCTTACGTTGATGAAGTTTCCTTTGGAGGCTGATAAAAAAATGGATTCTGCCCCCAACACCAAGAATTGCATTTTTTTCTGTTAGAGAAGAGATATATTTTTGCTTGACCTTGAATTGATGACCACGCAAGTTATAACCTGAGATTCAAACGTGAAATAGGCAAATCACAACCCTTGAGATCAGGCAATGCTGCTTTAAAAAATATTTGCACCCCGACAAAAACGACCATCACCAACTTCTAACAGAAGAAAATAAAATATCAGATAAAGCGTTCGATTGCTTCTATTTGGAGCCCTGTGCTTGGCAGAAAACAAGACAGTACAGGTTTTCATTGGAGCACCAGTAATTATATTGAGTTGAGAATCAATAAGTGGGAAACTTTCCCTAAAGAGTACTTCTTTTAAATGATGCTGTTTCATAAAATGTGCTTCTCTTTAAAAATATCTATTTTCAAAGAGACTGTCTGTCTATTTTTCAAGAAACTCAGCTTGGATACAGTTTCCTACAAATGTCTCAAGCCGATATGATTTTTCGGAGCCTGTGAAAAATGTTGGTGTGTAAAACTGAGTCTCGACGAAAATTTACTAGTGACAAACTACTACTCTCGAAAACGAAATTCTACACCCAGAAATTGAGTTTCAGCGTCAACCATGCCGCGTACAATATATGTATATATAGTATCTTCTTATTCGAAGGTTTTTTCTTGAGAAAATATACAAAGCACAATACTGGTGCGTATATGCATCCGTGTATCGGCATCGTGGTTGGGTTTCACTGGTTTCGAAACAAGGCAATGTTCTACAATAAAATTACTAATATTAGTAGGTTCCCCAAAAATATGCATTTCATGTTATGAGTACGGATAGGATTCGTCATAATAAAGAAGATTCTTTCCACGCCTTTCAGCATATTTTTTAAAGAAAAAATTGTACTATGGTTTCAACCGACAACAAAACGAATATTAACTTGTACACAGATATTCACGCCCAGCTAAACAGATTGGCACAGCAGCCTCAACGGGAGACTCAAATGTACAATTTTGTTAAAAAAACTTGAAAATATTTGGCAAAATCAAACCTGTTTTTTTTTGTGTTTCATTCTGGATAGGTTTAAAAAACCAGCACAAATGACAGAGTGCACAAAAACTACTTCCACTAATATAAAGAAGTGCGGAAACACAAATGCAGGCACTTGCATGTAAGAAAACATCCCAAAGAGGTTCATTAAAAAGATTACGTATTTTCCAGATTTTCACTAGTGAATTTGAAAAAAGCCTAATATCTAAACTGTATTTTCTGCTGTCAGCTCCACAAGATATGGGCTATCACCATTTCCAGCGAAAAAAGGAAAAATAACTGGTAAAAAGGTATGTATGGTTGCTTTTCGGACCGGTTCCGCAGTGGTGACTTGAAATACTATTTCCACTATAAGGATAAGTTTTTATATCAATAATATGCATAAAATCAACAAGCATTCTTTTTTGAACCCTGCTTATAAAAAAACCACACTGCACATTCAGCTGTGTTTGCATTTTTCACTCCAGTTGTCAACAGCTCGGAATATCTATCGATAAATTTCGACACAACTTTAAAACATTTGTCCTGTAGTATTATGAATTTGAAAACAACATCGTAACAAACTACGAACACATGTTCCGCAAGGTGTTCTCAAAAACCACACAACTTGTTGAATTTTACCACGATTTGCCATCTGACCTTGATTCAGGGGGCCAAAGCAACTATTTTATCTTAGATTTTGGTAAAGCATTAGATACGAAAACTGATTTGTTTCTTTGTAACAAACTTAAATTACTAGACGTAGATCCAGTTGTGCATAAGTGGATAGAAATTTTTTGTGCCAACGACGACAATGTGCAATTTTAAATCGCCAAACCTCTGAGTACGTTGATGTGACGTCTGGAGTCCCGCAGCGCTCTGTATAAGGAACACGTTTTTTTTATTATTTTATAATTGTGATATTTCAGTAGGTATTCCTTCAAGTGTCCGAATGTTTACAAACGATTGCGTCGTTTACTAACAAATCAGAAGTGAGTGACTCCACCCAACTGCCAATTGACTTGGAACGTTTTCGGTATTGGTGCTCTACATTGAAAATGAATTTAAAAACCGGAAAATGTGTTCACGTTTCTTTTACAAGGAAATGGAAGTTATTTGAGACTGGTGCCCTTTAAACAATGAGCCCGTAAAAAGCTGGTACTTATAAATATCTAGGTGTAGTGTTTTCTTCGGATTTCTGCTAGAATGCACATGTAAGCGACGTACTGAGGAAAGCTGGACGGGCGCTGAATATCATCCACCGCAACCTAAAAACGTCAGAACAAAACCTAAAGAAGGCGGCTTACTTGACATGTGTAAGAACTGTGCCACATGGGATCCCTCTCAAGTAACCTGTCTTGTGGAGTAAAGAAAATTCAAAATCGAGTGGTTGGTTCTCCTTGGATCTGCTTTCCTCGCGGCGAGCAAAACTGCGGTTAAATTTTTTTTCAAATGTTTCACAATCAAACAGGAAATAACAAAAAAGATACTTCAAAGAACCTCATTACCGTTCACGTAGAACTGACTATGTTTTAAATATAACAGAATGGCGTACCAGGACGAACCTACACGCTGTCATTTTTTGTAAAAACCATTAGAATAGAACCATTTGTCTAAAGCGAAAATGTGCTGTAAGCATGAAGATTTGTTGATGTCCATAATGTAACCCCCCTTCTGCAGTGCCTTCGGGCTATGCGGGGTAACCTCTGAATAAAAATTAAGAATTTCAAAGCCCTCCAAGCCATAACTAGGGAGGAAACTTTAATGGTGTTTGCGTATAAAGGTGCATATATAGTGATGTGTATGTAGCGGTTTATACATGCTATGTACACGAAGGTTCTCTTGGCGTACTACATAAAATAAAATGATATCAGCTTGCTGCCCATAGACTTCCTCACACCCTCAATGCCTTGCGGATTTTATGCGTGAGAAATATGCGTCTTGAAACACGCGAGAAACTTTTATTGTCTGTCTCGTCTGTACTGCGCATTCTTACAAATACCGAGATTTTTCCAGGATCTATCACAAAAAATTCCTCGCATTTCTCTGAGGGGAAGAATGTGAAAGTGCGAATGCACGAGTTGAATTTGCGCGGTTCGGTAATGTTCGCGAAAGAGAGATCACACACACACACAACTACAAAGAAAGAGAGATGCATTTATTCACAGACACCTATTTGTGTTGTCGTTGTAGTTGATTGCTAGAGCGGATCTCAGCTTTGAAATTTCGTGTCAGTACACCTTTAAGCGGGTGCATTAGCCCTTCTCACGCCCGATTCCTGGCCAATCCACCACGTGGGTATGTGCCATGTCAGCGGCCAGGCAATCTCAGCTTTGAAATTTCGTGTCAGTACTCCTTCAGGCGGGTGCATTAGCACTTCTCACGCCCGATTCCTGGCCAATCCCCCACGTGGGTATGTGCCATGTCAGCAGCCAGGCAGCGCGCGCCCATCTCCCCCCGTTGCTAGGGAAGACGAGGAGCGCGCGCACCTGCAGCTGTTGCTATGCGGACTACGGCGGCGGACGATTCAGGCTCGCTTAAGAAGTGCATTCGCACTCAAAACATAAAAACATGCAGTTCGAGGTGTCGTCGTACTTTTTAGGTTTGAGCTGCTGTAGCTTATCATGGGTACGTTTTCTATACAAGGCTCTCAACTTGGGGAATTACCGAGCCTTCTCCAAGACTTCTCTCGTCCTTCGCACACGTGTGTTCGTAAGTTTGTAATATTTATACATAAAACTCCGGATTTGGATGGGGCAAGGAAAAGAAGACAGAGGACGTGCGCAGACTCACAACTAGATTATTGAAAAATAAAGCATGCTAATATACCCACACCAGCACATGCGCACACATGTCACAACCTTTATCACACGATATAATGGTTTATAAATTCACATTCCTTTCTTTACAAAGATATGGATGGTTCACTTACACACTTTTCACCATGCTTTTGAATGAAAAAGGCCTCAATTACTTCCTTTGCCACCTGTTCACTACTTTTGCTCGGCACGTTTGTCTGAGTCAAAACTAGCTCACATGGCTTGCTTTCACAAGCCATGCCATGGTTTGGAAGGTGGGATCCCGCTTTATTACGAAAAATTCAGCTGGTGTTTCCTAAAAGCGTCGGTAAGGCGCTGCCCGTTTTTCCGATATATACCAGCACGCATGTGAGCGAAATCATGTACACCACGGGGGTTGCGCACTTCACCTATGGCGTCGCATGTTGTTTTAGGCAACCTGGTGTCTGTTCCATTCCTTTCAGGATCTTGGGCCACAGGCTAGCCAACTTCTGAGGCGCAGAAAAAACGATAGGCACTTTGTGCCTGTTAGCCACATTTTTGAGGTTGTGTGCCACTCGATGAACGTATGGAACAACCACAGGTTTCTTGCGCCTAAGCCCTCATTCCCACAGCCGTTTTTCACCCCGTCACGTCACCGTCCCGTCACCGTCTCCCGTCATGGGCGCCGTTTTTCGACCGAGTTTTCGCCAAAAACGGTGCGACGGTGACAGGAGGCCGAGCTCTACGTTTCCGTCACGTCAACGTGACGGGACCATGCCCCGCGCTAAAACAGCTAATCAGAAAACAAATTTTTACAGCTAAATTTCGCCAAAAGTGAGCATAAATATTTTCGTTACTTTTCAGATTAAAAACGCTCAATTCTAGGCTAAACTGTTCACGAGGCAGACGACCCTGTAATCTGACGGAAAGCTCCCGTGTAGATCCAGTCTGAACACTTCTCCGGTCCGTCAACGTCGCTTTTTCTTGACGTGACGCTGCCGTGACGGAGAAGGTGACGGGTGTGTGAATCAGGGCTTTTAGTCTGCCGTTTGGAGTGTGCCGACCGTTTTTTCTGCGCTGAAGAAGTTCGATAACCGGTTCTCTGAGATCCTGAAAGGAATAGAACAGAAACCAGGCTGCCTAAAACAACCAGCGACGACATACGTGAGTGCGCAACCGGCGTGGTGAACATGATCCCGCTCACACGCGGGCGGGTATATATCGAACAAATGGGCGCTGTCTTAACCACCGTATAAGGAAACACCAGCTGAATATGCGTAATAAGACAGGATCCCACCTTCCGCACCATTGCATGGCTTGTGAAAGCAAGTCATGCGAGCTAATTTTTACTTAAAGGTGCTGAGTAAAAGTAGCGAACACGTGGAAAGGGAAGTAATCAAGTCCTTTTTATTGGAAAGCATGGTGAACAGTGTGTAAGTGAAGGATAAATATATTTGTAGAGAAATGAATAGGAGTTTCAAAACCATTATAATATGTGATAAAGGTGGTGACATGTGTGCGCATGTGCTGGGGTGGCTATATTAGCATGTTCCATTTTTCAATAAACTAGTTGTGAGTCTGCACCTGTCCCGTGTCTTTCTTTCGTTGTCCCGCCCGAATGCGCAGTTTTAAGTATGAATATGAACCAACTAGCACAACAAAATGTTTTGTAATTTTTGTTTGCGAAGTGTCATGATGTTTAGGCCCCAATTACCCATCGCACAAAGAACACATGCATAACACACAGAAAACGTGACTTTTGTCGTCGACACCCCATTTTGGGCTTGTAAAAATGCTTGCCATTAGAGGAACCAAATTGACTACATGAATCAACATTGTTCATTTTTAAACCGTTGGGGTAATAACGTTCCGTTCACTCGCTTCTGTGGTGCTGTTGTTTGTACGGTTTCAAACATAGTGCTTCGAGACGCTGTATGCTAGCTAAAAAAAGGATATTTTGCATGTATGCAAAGAAGGGTTCACCATGAAGCAGCACGAAGGAAACAATGCTGGTATAGCAGCAGTGACAAAGTTCAAACTATGAAAGTATATTTTATGTCATACCTTCTAACCGCTTAGATTTATTGTGGTCATGGAGTAGTCAATGCACACTGAGACTCTCTTTTTATCATGCATGTTCCTTTTCTGTGTGCCTGGAAGTACCTCTTGTTACTCTGAATGTGCAAAGGAGTCAATGGAAAACACCATTTTCAAAACCTAGAATGCAGGCGCAAAATAGTCTTTTCTGGATGAGAGCCCAAGAACAAATGACAGCCTCATGGATCAGAAATAGAGACCACACTTCTTCAAAAGACGATCTGGTGCAAAATGTGAAATAATATTTTCTTGTCCCTTCCACTGACACACACCAACAAATATCCCACGTTTTATTGAACCAACGGCTTTCTGAGCTTCCTTACCCAATAGGTGAAGTAAATGGGATTACATAAGTTTTATTACTGTTGTTTTAGCAAGACCCCACTGAAATGAATTTGCATTTGCCTTTACCTATGCTACACTTAAGTAGTCAAATCCCCTATACTTGTGCTATACACAGCCGCAAATCTCGCACTGCTGCGCACAAATCAATTGTACTTGTTGTGCAGTCACGGCATTATCTGAGGAGGCGAGGTGGGTGCGTTTGTGCTCGTATTCCTCTCTGACTACCCACGAACTGCTGAATACAAAAACTTTTGTTTCAACTGCTGTGCTCGATATGGAGAGTTCGAAGCGAGAACTAATTCACTAAATACGTAAAAATAATGTGACTAAATGCCATTACAATAATGGTGATTGCCATGCTGGCATTACCATTGTCGAAAATTTGAAAATGCCCCTTCTTCAAAATATTCCTTGTTTAAAGTGTTGAAAATGTTTCTTGCAAGGGAAGCATCCATTGTTGAAAAAATCGACAAGTACAATAGAAATACGGTAATGGTTCCCTCAGAAGAACTACTAAGGTAGTGTACAATCGTTTTTTGCAAATGGATGCGAAATTGGCGCACCACAAAAGTGCTAACATATAGCCTCAATATTTTGCTACTTTTTCTGTTTGGAATCATGTTGTCGCGGCTTATCGTGGTATTGTTCTCCACCTGTGAATACGAACTTCAATATCATCCACCTAACCCGAGTACATGTGGAAATATTAGCGGTGAACTACCCTAGAGGCAAACTTTTCTTGTATTACTGAGCTTTACATTTGTATAATGTGTCTTTGAAAGATCGTATCATCCCACAGCGTCCTATAGTATTACTTACTTTCTGTTGTCGCAAACAGCTGCCATCATGTGGATCTTGCCTTGTGGAGAAGCATGGAGCCTTGACGTTGTTTGGGGTGAGTGGAGCTTACCCCAAACACTACCCAAAAATCAATCTGCGATTTCATCACACTGGTATTTCACTAATTCATAACTATGTCGTAGAAATGTCATATTTTATATTCATGGCATAATTGCCGTTTTTTTCCGACCTCCTGATATGTATTCCCTATTCGTATTTGAATTTCGTAAAGTCGTCGATTAAACTACCATGCGTTTTCCTCATTCAGTTGTCTTATTTTTGGCGATTTCAACTTCTCGTGCGTTGACTGGTATTCACTATCCTTAGCATCCAATAAAATTGAGGGAAATTCTTTTCTTCTGACCTCCCTTGACTTCTCGTTACCCTACTAATTACCTCCCCAAATCGTCGTTAGGCGAAGTCTGCAAACATCCTTGAGGTAATACTTACCAGTCCTCCCAAGCTTTGTTCCAATATTTCTATTTTAGACGGCATCTCAGATCAGGCCATTATACCTGGTAGCATTACTTCCCAAGAAACCATCATTAAAAAAATTCCGTGCTACACAACAGCCGATTTTGATGCCATGAACACTCAAGTGTCTCGCTTCTCCAACCACTTCTTGAGTGCTTACCAATCACGCTCCACTGAAGAAAATTGGCGCATTTAAAAAACATTTATCGATTTACCTGAGTTGGGCATTTCGCTCTTAACCATTAACAACAGTTGTACAGTTCCCTGGTTAAACCACGCACTTCCCCGCTTAAACAATAAGAAAAAGCGCATTTAAAGGCAAGCAGGTGAAAAAAAGAGACTTGCTGTCTTGGTTGCGCTATGAAGGTGAGAATCAGTACCAATCCATTCTGAAATGAAATCGTCGCAATTTGTACACCCACGAATTAGCATCCATGATACGTAATGAGCCTAGGAAGTTCTGGCGCGTTATCCATTATGAAAGCTACCCTGACATAATATTGTTGATCATAACTGCCAAAATGTTCTGGAATCTGAAGGCGCGCAGATACACAACGACTCATTTGCATCGAGTTTTCCCCGCACGGGCCATTTCAAGAATTTTGGGTGAGGCTGTTGGCGACACCGTGGACCCCGAGCCCCCATGCAAAAACTGAATCCAACCGTGGCGATGTGCTTTTAAGGTAAAGGGTAAAAACCTCAAACGGTGACCGTTGCAGCCCAGGTTAAGGTGCGGTGAATGGGCTCCCTGTCTGTTTACAGGGCAGGGAGCTCCGGGACCTCTTCAGCTATCAGGGTAGGGCTATCAGGGTAGGGTAAGGAAATACCCTCTTCCCACGCTTCCATACTATGATATATGGCATTTTCTAACCCCCCTCCTAACGTAAACGGCCCTCCTCCAAAACGAAAAAACTATCCTCGCTTTATCGTGTTGGATACGCTCGACCAATTAAAACCTGTTTCTTCACAGTCGGTAGTTAAAGTTTCTTTAGGGTATCGTTGGAGTGTCGCATAGGGCCCAATATCATCGAACCGACGAAGTACTTGTCTACGTCAGAACCCAAGATCAGGCCAATGAATGTTTTTCTCAAACCAGCATCGCCGATCTGGCTATCCGAGTCACGCTCCACGACAGCCTAAACCGCCCCCAAGGTTTGGTCTCTGACTATGACCTACAGAATGAAACTGAAGCCGACTTGCTGGAGGGCGTTTGTGGCCAGGACGTAAAAGCATTCAGGCATATAAATATACAAAGAGACGATAAACACATGCCCACAAAGCACCTCGTCCTAACGTTTGACAAGCCGAGGCTTCCGGAATTCATCAATGCATGTTTCTTGCGATGTCCAGTCCGGCCTCACATCCCGAAACAGCGGTTCTGCTCCAAGTGCCAACAGTTCGGGAACGGCCCAAGCTCTTGTGGCGGCCGACTTACCTGCACAAAAACCTGCACAAAATGCGCCCAGCACGACCACCCATCCGAAAAGTGTAACGTACAACAGTTTCCTTGCGTAAACTACCACGGTCCACACGCGGCCTACTCCAGGAGATGCGAAAATTTTCATCTCGAAAAGAAAATCATAAACATCAAGGTCACTGAAAACATCACCTTCCCAGAGGTTCGGAAGAGTTTGCTTTGTAGGAAGCCGACTCGGTAGGGTGCGGTGGCCTCCTACATTTTATCGGACAGAGTAGGCCCGGCCAGGAGTGGAGCGGTGCAGACATGCGACCACGCAGGCGCCCGGTCGTGTTCCATCAGTGTGTCGCGTGTCACTGCTGACGTGCCAGTCCGGTCCACTGATGATGATCGTGGAACTGATGATGCTGGCCGGTCACCGCTGGTGATGATTGTGGGCTGGTGAAGGCGATGGCGATGGTGGCGCTACAGGCCTTCCCCATAGCGCGAAGCGCGTTAAGATGTCAGATGTACAAGCTATGTACACATAATTACCTAGGCATATCCATAGTAAACCTCCTTAGACAGTCCAGGTCAAATCGTGCGTAAACTATGAAAGCAGTCCTGGTCAGTCCGTTGTGGGCCTCCGGAATGTTGACTGGGCTCAGGTGGCCTTGGTAGGGAATGTAAGGAGGGCCGAACTGGTGTGCGATGGAGAAGTCCCGAAGTGAAAGAGGCACGAACGGCCGCTGGAGTACAGACTCGGCGGTGCGAATAAAACGGGCACTCCACGAACAGCCTTTCGCGATGCCTGTACAGTGGCGTTCGTGTGCCAGTACGACGACGCTTACACTCTCGGCAGGGATAGCTTGAACAGGGTGCCTGGTGCGACATCGTTGCGCATGCTCTCAGTGCAACCACATTACGACACCAAGGTGGCAGCGGCTACAGTGATTCACCCATGTCCCGGAACGCCGACGAGTATGAGCGCACAACGCTGGTCATAGCCGGCCTGCAAGAAAATGTTTGGCAAGAGGGCGCTGATGTCTCTTTAATGTGCGCCGAAGAAAAGCCAGCTGCGAAACTCGCTTTCTTGACTGGTGCTTATGGCGTCGATGGTGACATCGGCGTCTAGTTTTGGGAACGCGTTCCTCTGATGGCGACATCGGTGAGCTATGAGGTTGGACATCTGTCGTCAGAGGGTAGGGATTTACCCCGTAATCACGCACGTCGCGGTTGAAGGGGTGCTCGAAGGGCGTTTTATGTAGAGCAATTGTTGTGGCGGTGTTGTCGGCATCTCCGGAGGGCGCCACGACGTGTGGGTCACCCGAGTCATGCTGGGGCAGAAGTGGAACGGGGCTCTGTGTTACGGTCGTTGGTACATTGGCGTGCAACATCGGTGTAGCCGGGTCCGACTGGTGGGCATCTGTGACATCGTCGGGTGCAAGTCCCGTCCACGTGGGTCAGGCTGCCTTGCTGGAGATAAGGTCCAGGGGGCCGACACTACTCGCAGGAGACGACGCCGTAGGCGCAAAGGGTTTACTGCGCTGCGGCGAAGCGTGCGTGGGCTGCGCAGGTACCTCCTCTGCTGGCGGTCGAGAGCGGTTGTCGCTGAAGCCGTAGTGCGTGAGCACGGCAGCACAAAGGTCGTCGTAGGGGTTGGCGCTGGGCGGTGCTAGAACGAGGACGCGCCGGAGCTCTAGCGGAAGCGTCTCCCAAATGATGGAGTGCTTGAGAGGCTGTATACTGGCCAGAGGGTAGCCTCGAACTTGAAGAACCATCCTCTGACGTGGCGTGCATCGAACACTGGTATTGGCGGGTCCCCCAACGTCGCCATGACGGTATGCCGTTGGCTAGGTATATGGCGCGGAGCTCTCGGGTCCCCACTTGTAGGGAACTTCCAAGTCAGCACTTGTAATGAATGTCCGGATCCGCACATGCAGGAAGCCTCCGGAAGCAGACTCGGTAGTGTGTGGTGGCCTCCTACATTTTATCGGAGAGCGTAGGCCAGGCCAGGATTGGTAGCGGTGCAGACATGCGGCCGCCTAGGCGCCCGGTCATGTTCCATCGGTGTGTCGCGTGTCACTGCTAACGTGCCAGCCCTGTCCACTGATGATGATCGTCGAACTGATGATGCTGGCTGGTCACTGCTGGTTATGATTGTGGGCTGGTGATGGCGATGGCGATGGTGCCACTACAGCTTTTTTCTCTCTGGGGAGGTACGCCGACGCAGGTCACCTGAGGGCGGAGTGGCGTCTGGTTTGGCGGGGACCCAGTGCCGTGAGTCAGATTTGGTCCCGCCCTCTACCCCCACTGGGATGCCTCAGGTAGCCCAACCCGCCTCTGCACCACTCGCTAAGCCAGTACCGAGAGTCCCCGCTGAGCGGGGACCGAGTACCGTGAGTCGGACTTGATCCCGCCCCCGGCCCCCACAGGGTTGCCTCAGGGTGCCCAACCCGCCTCTGCACCGCTCGCTGAGCCAGCAGCAGTTGTGGAGACAACCACGTCTGGTGGGAGTGATGCTGCATCCTCCACTTTCGCTACACCGTCCCAAACCACATGCGAGGGCACAGAGGAGATAGAGACGGGGGAACCAACGAAAGCTCCCACCCCCACCGCACCTCGTGCGCCATTCGAGGCGTTCCTTAAACCCTCGTTGGTTGCGGGCAAGGAAAAGTGCGCCCCCAAAAACGTCCGCTGTCCAAGGAGCCTGAACCCTCACTGGCTCTGAGGACATCCGAGGATGAAATAGACTTCGGACCGTTCTTGTCTGCGGTGCACCACAAGGAACGCGTTCCAACCCCAAAGCTTCCGGACAAGCCAAAAAACACGAGAGTCACAGCCCCGAAAGACAACATATAAACAACACAGACCCCACAAAAACAACCCAACCCAAGAGCTTCGAACACTTCATAATTGGCAGAAAAAACATATTCCAATGGAACTGCAGAGGCATCCTTAAACTCTTGACAATGAATATGAAATACTTCATGCTAAACAGCCAAGTGTAATGTGTGTTCAGGAAACACATTTCAATTCCATGCACACAAAGTTCTTGAATAGTAACATGGTCTTCTGAAAGGACAAGGATGGCTGCACACACTCTTCTTGCGGTGTAGCCATAATTGCACGGAAATCCTTAGCCTGCGACCATGTCTCCCTGAACACTGTCCTTGAAGCCGTATCAATTTTAACAATAATATTTCATAGGTTGATAACGGTATGCTCCATATATAGTCCACCTGATCTTGCACTTTCGAGCTCTGAATACAAGGCGCTGGTTGACCAGATGACAAAACCACACATCTTAACAGGTGGCCTTAATGCTCACAATTCTCTTAGCGGCTATTGTCGTACGGGTTCCCGGGGTCGTCCGATAGAGAGGTTTCTAACATCCTCTGAAGCATGCCTTTTCAACAATAAACAGCCTATATACCATAACACAGGACGCAACAAATCCTCATATCTTGATTTGGCTATTGGCTCCACAGTTCTCTTTCCTCTTCTCGAGTGGGGTGGGGGCACTGGCCCAAATGGCAGTGACCCTTCCCCACCTCAATAACATATATAGGTAAAGGCCCAAGCAGTTCATCTTCCTATAATAGGTTCAATGAAGCACGAGCTAACTGGAATACATTTACAGAGACATCAAAAGTGCACTACACAACCACAAGACACCGACACGTGGATGAAGCCTCTCAACTCCTCACGGCGCACATATTGGACGACAGCCAAAAGTCCGTTCCCCGCGCCTCTGGTGTCCTGGGACACCAGAAGAGGTAATTTTAGAATAAGGGCTGTAGGCGGGTGCGAGAGGCCCTGAGCAAAGCGTGGGGTATCCTTCGTCGGTACCCCACGTCGGGTAACCCTATTTTCTTCAAACGGGCCAAGGCGCTAGGAAAACGTGTGCGGCGTGAGTCCAAACAAGATAGTTGACGTTCATTCGTAACATCTATAAACTCCTACACAGACACACGAAAAGTATGGAGACGAATACGCAAACTCAAGTGGCAACAAACACACAGCCTGCCTCTGGTCAGCACAACAGGGGACACACTCAAAAACCAGGCTGACACACTATCCCAACACTTCCAACAAGTGTCCAGTTCAGCAGACTATACAAACACTTTCATAAAACACAAAGCCTCTGCAGAGAAAGGCCCTTACTTGACAAAGACCAAACGAAAACTTCTTACAACTCTGAATTCACACTCTTTCAGTCGAGGGCTGCCCTGAGCACTCGCAAACCTGCACCTCCAGGCGACGATAAGATCACATAACATGATAGAATACCTACACCCAGACACTCTGAAGACACTCCTACAGCTATACACCAAAATATGGCTTTCGGGGCAGTTTCCAAGGTCTTACAGGGAGGCCATTGTAGTGGCTTTCCTGAAGGAAGAGACGGACCCTTCCTCTCCCGCTCGCTATCGACCCATTGCCCTGACCAGCTGCCTGTGGAGGCTTCTAGAGAAGATGATCAACAGGAGACTCATGTACTTCTTAGAGTGCAATGGTCTTCTCGAGAGCTGCCAGGCCGGTTTTAGTGCGGAGAGATCCATTAACGATTAACTGGTTGCGTTGGAAGTATATATAAAGGATGCCTTCGTTCACAAACAGTTCTGTGTTATGGTGTTTTTTGACATAGACAAGGCCTATGACACCACATGGCGTTACGGCATAATTAGTCACCTAAAGTCATTTCGTGTCTCAGGTAACATGTTAAATACCCTTATCAGTTACTTGTATGAGAGAACCTTTCGCGTGAGAGTAGGTATTAAAATCTGAAGGGTTCAGTGCAAGAAAATAGCATGCCGCAAGGTGTAGTGTTGAGCTGCATGCTTTTCATAGTAAAGATGAACTCTCTTGGGAGGCATTGACACCTACAATCTTTTATTCTACGTATGTAGATGACATCCAGATATCCTTTAAATCATGTATTATACCAATCTGCGAACGTCAATACCAAATCGACGTGAACAAACTTGCCGGCTGGGCAGACAAGAATGGTTTTAGGCTGAATCTTGCAAACAGCTCTTGAGTTGTGTTCATAAAGCGTGGGATCAACCTCGACCCAGGCATTACCCTTAACGGGGTGTCACTTCCTGTGAACAAGGACCACAAGTTTTCAGGTCTTGTCTTTGACCACAAACTTATATTAATTCGTCAATTGAAGGAACTCAAGAATACATGTCTCTAGACAATGAATATCCTTAAGGCCCTCTGGCACCAATTGTATAGTGCCGGCAAAGAACTCCTGCTACACCTGTATACTGCTTTTGTTTGGTTTTGTTCGGATTATGGCCGTGTAGTTTATTGGTCGGCGGCAAATACAGCGTTGAATGCGTGGGGTGCTTTCCTTGCGTTGGGTGCTTGCATCGGGTTCTTGCGTAGGTTGCTTTCTGCACTTGCCTAGTCCAAAATTTCTGTGCTTACTGTAACAAGTGGTCCCTTAAGCACCAACAAACCCGCATGAACTCTCTCTGTACTTTTAAAATTTCATCGCTGAATAGCCATCCTTTTAAACCTGTTTTTGATGATACATCAGCATATCCACTGTTTGTAAATCACCCATCCGTTTCTTTGCCGTTCTCACTTCTGGTGAGACAGGAAGCTTCGGGTTTCGACATCTCTGTTTTTGATATTTACACATCTTTTACTGACGTTTTACCACTCTGGCAGCTTCAACCTGTATCTTGTGACTTGTCCTTCATGAAAATTGATAAAACCAGGATAACACCAGAGGGTTCAGTCCCTATTGACTGGTGTATATAGAAATTTGCACATCTTCAAAACCGGTGATCATTCTCAACCACTAAACTAGCAACCCAATGCGAGCAAAGGCACTGCCACTCTAATTAGACGCTCACCCATCATGCATCTGCACGCGCTGCTTCTTGCCGTCGTCGGCCGGCGGTCGTCTTCGTAATGGGATGAACTGCGGACTACAGTCATAGAAGATCATGGCGTGTGCTCAGGTACTCCCTTGAGCACCTTTTCCACGAACGACCGCCCATTTTTTCGGGCTTCGGATGCTTTGCCGCCAGATGTGGACTTTACCGTGTTGGCCTTCCCACACCATGCTGCAACAGAGGCTTACCCACTTCTTCAAAGCCGCTCCTGCTGCATTGACGCTTTCGGCCACAACACTGCCACTACGATTCCATGCTCACCCCTCATGTATCTGCAGGTTAGTTATTACAACTGTTGTTCCTTCCGGAATGTTGATATTTGCCTTTCTGGGATTTTCTGGATTTTTCTGGGGCTTTCTGGGATTTTGAAATTTGCTCATTGTGCAGCGTTGTACCTCAGGCACCTTTTGTTACTTGACCGTGACGGGGGGGAAAACCCTGGACCAATCAAAAGTCCCAGAAAGCAAAGTTTACCTTCGTGTTCGACACTGTTAGGCACCCTTAATCGCTGTTAAATTACAACGCTACCTTGCGGCAATTCTTAAATAAGGTTTTAATAATACATATTGCTATACAAAACGATGTAGAACAGCTCCTATACAGGGTATCGAATCTACAATGTGAACCAAAGCTAACAGCGTAACTGCACCAAGCCATGGCCCACATTTTTATGTATTACAAGGTAAAATTGAAGACGTGAAAAATCGATCTCGGCGTTTCAGTGTCCTTTTATTTGTTGTTGACCATAAAGAATCGTCTGAAACTTGGGATGCAACTGAAAGTCTCATAATCGAATTTTAGGCGCAAAAGTAGATTTTGTTGGCCGAGTTGATATACTGGGTCGTTTTTACGGGCCAAAAAAAGACCCATTATAGCCAAGTTCCTTACCGATAATAAAAGCGCAGTAATTTCAAACGAAGGACTTAAACTAAAAAGACGCCCTTCACCACCTCGCACGATTACTCGCCGCAGTCTCCGACAAGCACTAAAAAATTGCCCAATTCACGAAATGTGTCGCCAATGAGTGCGACCGCTGCCGCCTGGTATTTACTGAGCTGTTTGTGAATGAAGACATCTGCGTGTGGGACACTGAAAGCGAATGCGCTGTCCGAATAAACCCTCGCGATAATGCACTAGCGAGGGTAACCCCCGTAAGCGACACAAGTGAAAGACGTAGGTCTTCCACGAGAATAATTGTTCTTCGCCACATGAACCCCGCCCTATAGTCAAGCATTGACCATTATTCTTTACGTATATTCGTAGTGTTCATTCAAAAAACTGTCCCTCTTTCTTCACAATGGACTTGTCGTCAGCATCAGTAGAATTTGAAATGAATTACGGCTTAGAGATGCTGTTAGTGAGAACAATATCTTTGTGCATCTGAATTTAAACTTTAAATTTATTTTAAAGCGATAGAAAGCACCGAAAGGGCGGTGGTGCCCTCTTTGACGTCGAGAATGATCTTGTTGTTACCCCTATCTCCATATGTTCTTTTCTCTTATGTACCTTTGTTTCCTTGAAGTGCGCTGGTGATCATGTTATATTTGCTGTTTTTTAAAATTCTCCTGATATGGCTCTCCTGTTCAGATGAATTTTATTCTGCTATGGGCGATATTCGCACGCGTTTTCAGAATGCTGTACTTATCATTTTTGTTGATTTCAGTTGTGCTTCCAATAATTGCCGTGACCTTATCATTCCTCTAGTATTGTTGAAGCCCACAAATGTTTGCAGAGTTGCCTAGATTTTTTTCACTCAACCAATCAGTTTTCCTACAGGCTACTCTACAACAACTTTGAATATCCGAGATATTATTTTAACAAAAAAACCCGATGCTGGCTCCAACATTATTATTTCCCGCACGGGGCACATTGAGTAATCTTCGTGATGGTGTTGGCGACAACGAGGACGCCGAGCCTCTACACATAGGCTAGGTTCAACCGTGGCGATGTGTTTTAATGTGAAGGGTAGAAACCTCAAACTGTGGCCGTCGGAGCCCAGGTGAAGCTATGGCGGATTGTCTCCCTATCTCTTTACCAGGCAGGGAGCTCCGGGACCTCTCTCGGTATCAGGTAACCCGAGCGAAGGCTGTACCCCTGTCCCCTGCTTTTTTCTATGCCCTATGGTAAATCGAAACCCCCACTCCAATCATGATCGGCCCCGGAAAAGGGTTCGCGCCGAAGTATTTTTTCGAGCACTACCAACAACCATCTTTTCCACGCCCGATAACTATTCTCGTTTCTTGGTGATAGAGTCAGCTGCCTCAGCAAGACCTGTAGCGTTGATGCCTGTTCGTTATTTCAAAGTTTCTGCACAACATTCTTGGTGATAAGTATGAGGCTAAAAAACACAAGACGGGAGAAACCCTTGTTGAGATCAACACAGAAAAACAGTCCGACAACTTCCTTGCTCAAACCCGCCTCCTCGCACTGGACATCAGTCACACCACACCGGAGCCTGAACCGCTCCCAGGGTGTGATATCTGAGCCACACCTGCTGACCGAAATTGATGGTCACCTGCTTGAAGGCCTGAGGGAGCAGGGTGTCACAGCGGTCAGGCACATCACTGTCCAAAGAGATGATAAGATAAATCCAACAAAGCACATAATCTTGAAAATCAACCGACCCAAACTTCCTGAACATATCAATGCAGGCTTTATCCGAAGTGCAGTCCGACCCTACATTCCAAACGCGCGCGGCTGCTTCAAGTGCCAGTGGTTCGGGCACGGTATAAATTTTTGCCGTGGAAGAACGACGTGTGCAAAGTGCGCTGCGAAGGACCAGCGCACAGGCAACTGTCCGTCCACAACACTTACTTGTCCTAACTGCCGGGGACTGCACGCGGCATACTCCCAGCTGAGCGAGAAATTTCAAAAAGAGAAAAAATCATCAATGTCAAGGTAACAGAGAACATCACGTTCCGAGAGGCGCGGAAGAGGTTCGCCACTTTTCCTCTGGGGAGGTACGCCGACGAAGCTCGCCGGGGGGAGGAGCGGCGTGTTGTTTCGGCGGGGACCTAGTACCGCGAATCGGACTTGGTCCCGCCTCTGCCCCCACCGGGTTGCCTCAGGCAACCCAACCTGCCTCCACATCGCTCGCTGAGCAAGCAGCCGCTTTGGTGGTAAACACGTGTGGTGGGAGTGATGCTGCATCCTCCCCGTCCGCTCCAGCGCCCCAAACTACAGGCAAGAGACAGGGGAGTTGGATACAGAGGAACCAGCGGCAGCTCTCCTTCCCACCGCACCACCTGTGCCCTCTGAGGCATTCCTGAAACCCTCGGCGGTGGCGGGCAAGGAAAAGACAAACCCAAAGGTTGCGCGGTCGAAGGTGCGTGGTCACCCAGGCTCTCCGAACACATACGTCGACTTCTGAGCTTCTGAGCAGTTCTGAGCTGTGATTTTGAAGCACTGGTTGACGAGGTGGCCGAGCCATACATTCTAACAGGGGACCCTTATGCGCAAAACTCAGATTAGGGCTACTCCCGAACGGATGCCCAGAGTCGCCTGATAGAGAAGTTTCTAACATACTCCAGAGCATGCCTTTTCAACAAAAAACAGCCTACATACCATAACTTGGGACACAATACTTACTCACATCTTGACTTGGCTATTGCTTCTGCAGTTCTTTTTGCATGTCTTGAGTGGGGTGTGTTCATGGACCCATATGGTAGTGACCATTTGCCCACCTCAATAACGTATATATGTACAGGCCCGAGCAGTCTATCTTCCCATAAAAGGTTTATTGAATCAAAAGCAAACTGGAGCACATTCACAGAAACATCTCAACTACACCACAAATTTAAAAAACACCTACAAGTGGAGGAAGCAGCCCAACTCATCACGGCGCACATCCTCGACACTTCCCAAAAGTTGATTCCTCAGGCCTTCAGTGCGTCCTGCAACCCAACGAAGCCCTGGTGGAACGAGGACTGTAGGCGGACGCGAGAGGCTCAGAACAAGGAGTAGGGTATCCTCTGCCCGCAGCCCACCTCGGATAACTTGATCTCGTTTAAACGAGCAAAGGCATTTGGAAAGCGTTTGCGTCGTGAGGCGAAAAGGGAGAGTTGGCGCGCTTTCCTTACATCCCTTAACTCATAAACAGACCCTCACAAAGAATAGACAAGAATACGCAAACGTAATTGGCAACATAAACATAGCCTGCCTCTGGTCAGTACAACAAGGGACACACTCGAAGACCAGGGTAACACACTTGCGAAACACTTTTAACATGTTTTGAGCCCTGTACAATACACAAGCACTTTCCTGAGACACAAAACAGCTTGTGAAAAGAAGTCCCTACATGGCAATAACCGTTCAAAATCTGGTTACAATTTTTAATTTACCCTAAATGATCTGAGGGCTGCCCAGATCACATGCAAACCTCCAACTCGAGGTGCAGATAAGATTACAGACAACTTGAGAAAGCACCTACACCTTGACACCCTTGAAGCACTCCTACACCTATAATATAAAATATAGCTTTCGGGGCCAATTCCAAAATCTTGTAGGTAAGCCATAATAGTTACTTTCCTGAAGGAAAGCACCCTTCCTCTCAGGCAAGTTATCGTCCAATTGCCCTGACAAGCTGCCTGTGTAAGCTCTTCGAGAAGATAATAAACACGAGACTTGTGTACTTTCTTGATTACAATGATCTTCTCGAGAGCTTCCAGGCTGGCTTCAGGGCGGGGAGATCCACCAATGATCAGTTGGTTGCTTTGGAGTTCTACATAAAAGATGCCAACGTCCATGGTCAATATTGCATGACAATATTTTTTGATATTAAAAGGCATACAATGCCGAATGACGCTACGGCATTACTGGAGACCAGAAATTCTTTGGTATATCAGGTAACATGGTAAACACTCTTTTCAGTTACGTGTCCGAACGAACATTTTGGGTCAGCGTCAGTCAAACACTTTCATACGTTCACGTGCTGAAAATTGGCGCGTCTGAAGGTGGCGTTTTCAGCTGTACCTTGTTTATAGTGAAGATGAACTCTCTCCGAAAGGCACAGCTGCCAATCATCTCCTGCTTGATGTCATTATCGTCATCATCACCAGCCCATCAACGCCCACTGCAGGGCAAAGGCCTCTCCCCTCATTCTACAATTACCTCGGTCCTGTGCCAACTGTGACCAATTTATCCCCGCAAACTTCTTTATCTCATCTGCCCATCTAACTTTCTGCCACCCCCTGCAACGCTTGCCTTCTCTAGGGATCCACTCTGTTACCCTTATTGACCAGCGGTTATCTTGCCTTCGCATTACATGCCCTGCCCACGTCCATTTCCTCTTCATAACTACTACTAATATGTCTTTAACACCAGTTTGCTCCCTGACCCACTCCGCTCTCTTCTTGTCCCTTAATGATAAACCTATCATTTTCCGCTCCATTGCCCGCTCAGTCGTTCTCAATTTAAGTTGAACCCTCTTAGTGAGCCTCCAAGTTTCTGCCCCGTAGGTGAGTACCGGTAAGATGCAGGTGTCATACATTTTCTTCTTCAGCGACAATGGTAGGCTGCTATTTATTATCTGAGAAGGTCTGCCATATGCACGCCACCCCATTTTGATCCTTCTAGTTATCTCTGACTCATGGTTGGGATCTGGGGTCACAACTAGGCCTAAGTATATATATTCGCTTACCACTTCCACTGCCTCGCCATCTATCTCAAACTGCTGTGCTGTACCGAGGTTATTGATCATTACTTTAGTTTTCTGCATATTAATTTTCAGGCCCCCGGTTCTACTCTGTTCGCCCAGTGCGGAAAGCATGCTTTGCAATTCGTCCCCCGAGTTACTTAGCAAGGCAACGTCATCAGCAAATCTGAGGTTACTGAGGTATTCTCCATTAGCCCTTACTCAAACCTGTTCCCAATTTAACGTTCTGAATTCTTCTTGCAAGCATGCTGTGAATAACATTGGAGAGAGTGTGTCTCTTTGTCTGACACCCTTCCTTATAGGTATTTTACTGCTCTCCCTATGAAGGATGATGGTAGCTGTAGACCCATTATAGTTATCCTCTATTATTCTTACATAATGCTCATCTACCCCCTGGTTTCGTAATGCCTGAATGACTGCTAGGGTTTCGACCGAGTCAAATGCTTTCTCATATTCTATGAAGGCTATATATAGGGGATCAGTATACTCAGCGCACTTCTCTATCACCTGATTGATCGTGTGAATATGGTCCATTGTTGAATAACCTTTACGGAACCCTGCTTGTTCTTTAGGTTGACTGAAATTTGAGGTTGCAGAGATTCGGTTAGCAATTACCTTGGTAAATACCTTGTAGACGACTGACTGTAAGCTGATCGGCCTGTTATTTTTCAAGTCCTTCATGTCGCCTTTCTTATGAATTAGGATGATGTTCGCGTTCTTCCAAGATTCCGGCACCATTGCGGTCATTAGGCATTGCGTATACAGGTTTGCCAGTTTTTCAAGTACAATTTCTCCGCCATCCTTCAAGAGGTCTGCTGTTATCTGATCCTCACCCGGTGCTTCGGCCCCTTTCATTTCTTTCAAAGCCTTCCTTACTTCTTCGATCGTTACTGGTGGGATGTCTATCTCCTCTGAACTACTGTCTCGTTAGGCATTATCCTGTATGTCCCGGCTACTGTACAGATCCCTATAGAACTCCTCGGCCACTATGACTATTTTATCCCTTTTTGTGGTGACATTGCCTCGCTTATCCTTAAGGGCATTCATCTAATTTTTCCGCAAGCCAAGACGTCTCTTCACTGCTTTCAGGCTGCCTCCGTTCTTTACAGCGTATTCAATCCTCTCCATATTATACTTTCGTATGTCAGCTGTATTACGCTTATTAATTAACTTCGAGAGCTCGGCTAGTTCTATTATGTCAGCTTTGGTAGAGATTCTCATGGTTTGCCGTTTCCTGATTAGATCTTTCGTCTCATGGGAAAGTTAAACCATTATCCTGTCTACCCATAGTGCCCCCGACTTCTACTGCACACTCCGTGAGAACGCCTGTAAGGTTGTCGCTCGCTTCCTGTGTCGTAGGCTCGGCTTCCTCATTAACGGCGGAATATCGGTTCTGCAGCCCGACGCTGAATTCTCCTACTTTACGTCTTACTGTTAGCTTATTTATCGGCTTGTTTCGTACTAGCTTGTTGCGGTCCCTCCTCAAATCTAGCCTAATTCGAGATCTTACTATACGGTGGTCCCTACACCTTACCCTTCCGAGCACTTCCACATCCTGCACGACACCAGAGTTATCGCATAATATGAAGTCTATTTCATTTTTGTGCCCCCATTCGGGCTCCTCCAGGTCCACTTCCGACTCTCCCGTTCACAGAAGAAGGTGTTCATTATGCGTAGGTTATTCCATTCTGCAAACTCAACTAGTAGGTCCCCCCTGCTATTTCTACACGCCAGACCATAGTTCCCAACTGCCTTGTCTCCAGCCTGTTTCTGGCCTACTTTAGCATTGAAGTCCCCCATAACTACGGTAAACTGCGTTTTTACTTTAGCCGTTGCCGATTCCACATCTTTATAGACGCGTTCCACTACTTGGTCGTCGTGGCTGGATGTGGGTGCGTAGCCCTGCACCACCTTGAACTGGTGCCTCTTATTGAGCCTAATTAAAAACCTGCTGCCCTTTCGTTTATGCTATAGTATTCGTCTATGTTGCCAGCTATGCTTTTATTCACAGAAATCCCACTCCCAGTTCTCTTCTGTCCTCTAGACCACGGTAACATAGGACGTGACCTTTTTTCCGCACTGTAAAGGCTTCGCCTGCCCTCCTAGCCTCGCTAAGCCCTATTACATCCCATTTATTGCCCTATAATTCCTCGAACAACACCTCTAGACTTGCTTCGCTAGATAAGGTTCGCGCGTTAACCGTTGCCAGGTTCAGATTCCATTGGCGGCCTTTCCGGATCCAGGGATTCTTAGCACTCTCTGCTGGGTCAGAGGTCTGACCGCCGCGGTGGTCAGTTGCTTCGCAGCCGCTGGGGACTCAGGGCCGATTGTTAATTGGCGTATTCATGGGAGGTTGTGGCCGTTACTACAACAGGGTGGTCAATCCTGCTCTGGTGAGGGAGTGCATTACCGGCAATAGTCGCCGGGGTCAGGCCGCACCCCAAGCCTCTTTGTGCAATTGCATCAATACCCGGATTTTTTTTCCGGTGGGAATTGTCCAGCACCGGCATTCGAATCAGGGTCTTTCTGCACGCAAGGCGGGTGTTCTACCTCTACGCCATCGCTGCGCTTGCGCTAAGTTGCACTAGTGCAAATACTTTGCTCTGAACCTACGTACTTTAGTCTCTGAAGCTAAATTCACAATTCACACCGACAATACTGATATTTACCAGCTCTGTTTACAAAAAGCAAGTTTACAAATACGATTTACAAATAAGATTTGGTTTACAATCTCATAAATAAGTAATTAATTCCTCTTAGATACCTTGCACTTCAAACAACTGTAGCACAATTGATTTCATAAAGGGACACTGAAAGCTAAATGGTATTTTGCTATAACTGAGAGGTCGCACTAAACAAAGCAGCTCTGGCTTTTGTTCGACAGCAAGCAATGCTTTGTTTATTTAGAAATTAATTAAAGCTGAGCTTTCTCTTGCCTCCCTTCAAGTTTTATGGGATGTAAAAGATCACATAACTCATCGTAATGAGGGACCTCCTACAAAGTCATTCAAGGCATTTCCCGCAAGGAACGTGCTACTGCCTAGGTGAAGCAGTACAAACTACTTGCAGAATTTCCCAGCATAGCAGTGATAACCAGAAACATTGTTTAGCTGATTGCACAAGTAATTTTGGAGTTTTGACTCTGGTTGTTGTACCTAAATAAACGCAGACAGTGAAAACGGGCAACAGCTCTCGCTTTCACTTGCACCAATCTTCCGACGGCACTTTTAACCAGGCAAAATATTGGACTTAAATTGAAACTGAGACAACTCTTACCAGCAGTCACAGTAAAAGAACCTGCTTTATAATGTTAACAGCGGAAATTCGTGCCCCTTCAGGACACACAATATCAGCAATGGTTGCCTCTCGCATTTATTTCATATTTACACGTACTTGCTGTCATCTTTGTTTCAGGTAACTGCTTAGACAAGCTCCACCAATAATGTTTCATTACTATATTTTTAAAGTCACAAATCGTAGAGTGGGAAAGCATATGAGGTGGTGATACCTGTTTTCACAGTTTTGGCATTTTCTGCATTAATAAGCAACTGGTGTTGCTGCAAGTGGTACACAGGGTGCTACAACAATGAAAGAGCATCTATAAGAATTTTCCTGAAGTTTACCGCTTCTCCTTTTGCCCTCAAACTTTACACGAAGGTTGCATTTTTGTGGTCCATTTTGTTTAAGATCAAGGAGGGCGACATCACTTACCTACGGAGAGCATCACCACCTAGGGCACCCAGAATAAAACAAGCCATGCTCTACAAATCAGCCGCACGTGCTTTTTCTGGGTACCCAAGGTGGCGCTGCATTTCCCAGGGTGGTCATCATATACAAGACGGTCACTGGCTCTACAATAGAGTGAAATTATGTATTTTAATTCGAACTCACACAACTCTATTGCTAGTTCACTTGAACTGGTGCAAAAGTACCCCGCCGTTGCACTGTAAGCAGTTAGAGGAACATTCACAGCGGTGAATGTTCCAATGTTCCAACATCCAACAGCGCTGACCACTCCATATAATAGAAACGCTGCTTTATTTTAGTGCACATAGTAGAAAACAGTGGTTCCTTACCCACTTTCTGTCCCCTTCCAGTTCCACCTAGCAAAAATATGCTGTATTTCCAGATTTACTGATTTCCCAGGACACCTACTGGATTTTAGAAGGCTGATTTAGGCAACTGCTATCACTTCGAAAGAGAGGGACATGAGCACCTCAAGGCTGGTGTTTATATTACACTGCAAGGCCTACAGGAATAAGGACCAACACTTGAAGTGCACAGATAACGTTTCTGGTCGAAGCACACGGAAATAGCCATCAAAAACAGAACCACAAGCTGTCAATGCTACCCCACAGAAATTTGTGTTCCCTTCACACTCGTCGCTTTCTTCACAGTTGGTGTGCTTCTATAATCTAGCCAAAAAGGAATGAGGGCCCACACATTCAGGTAATCTACAGTGTTTATGGCAAACTTGGCATGACCACCACAGCCCTTAGAGCATAAGCTGGGCATGGAGTATCCATGAGGGTAAAACATTTTTAAGCTTAATTTGACAGCCTAGACTCATGCCATACTGGACAAAACAGCCTTTCATGTAAATCCGTGCTGAATAAAAAAAGTGATGAAAGTCTGCTATGAATTCCAAAAATTTGAAGAAAACTGCAAGAAAATGCTTAAACCTCTCACCATGAGCTTGGCCCGGGTTATGGTATGGATCCTGTCCAAGAATAACAACTTTCACCTTGTTCACCTCGCAAGCGTTGGTGGTTCAGTGGTAGAATACTCGCCTGCCTGCTTGGTGTATGTCGATGATATTCAAATATCTTTCAAACAATGAAAAATATCCATTGGTGAACGTCAGGTCCAGCTTGGGGCAAACAAACATTCTCGCCGGGCAGATGAAAATGGACTTAAAGTTAATCGTTCTAAAAGTACCTGCGATTTAATTCTAAAAAAAACGGCGGGGCATCCTGCCCTCGACGTAGAATTCAATTGTAATTCAATTCCAGCAAAAAAGACCCACGATTTTGGGCGTGGTATTTGACGAGAAACTAAGATTCATGCCCAAATTACACGACTCAAACAAAAATGCCTCAAAACAACGAATATTTTTAAAGTCCTGTCTAACCAATCATTTGGTCCAGACAAAGAACTCCTGCTTCGACTTTATTCCGCATTGGTAGGGTCATGGTTGGAAACAGCACTTAAAATGCACGACCCAGTGCTTCACTTGGGACTTCGCCTGTCTTGTGGGGCATTCGGTACCAGTCCTGTCCACAGTCTTCATGCAGAGTGCGACAAATGGTGCTTAGCGTACCAGTGAACTTATGTTGACGTTATATATGTCTCCATAATTGAATCAATCAATAACCATCCCTTTTAAATGGTTTTTAATGACACATCCACAACTAAACCCTTTTTAAACCGCCAATCAATTTCTGTTTCTTTCTCGCAGAGAGTGAAGGACGAGGTGGATATTCAAGAGGGATCCCTCTAAGACACATTCAAATCACCTCACGCTGATCTTGTAGCCCAATGGCATTTTTGTCCTGTGGCATGTGACTTTTTTTTTCGTACAATACAATGAGAACCTGACACCAAGAAGTGGAATTTTCTGCATTTCATGTATCTGCAAAATAAATACACGGCTGCTGAGTTTTTCAGTGATAAATCTTAAATGTTCAATGCAGTGTCCTGTCCGCATTGTCCAAATTTCAAAGCAAGTAAACAACGAATGTGAAGGCATGTATTTTTACGGCACAAGCATATGGCAAATTTCTGGTTGTAAGTCACATAGTTGAACATCATATTCCGAAATCTATCAGTTATACAGATTCGCTAAGCATCATCCGCGCCTTATCAACCGGATATTTAGCCACAAACACCATGTCATTAATCTTTACTTGGAAACAATTATGGTAGCTTATTCTTCAAAGCTTGGGTTGACTGTGTGTTGGGTGCCAGGCCACTATGGCATTGGCGGATATGAAGGGGCGGATAAAATGGCCGCAAATGCTGCACTCTGAAAGACAGTAGACATGGCAAGACTACCTTACACAGACCTCAAGCCACACATTAGACAATAATTCCGTAAAGCTTGGCAAGCAGACTGGAGCGAACACACAGACAACAAACTGGATGTAATAAAGCCGCACTTGTGACAATACACTACTGACTCACACAACAGGCTCATTGAAGTTACCTTAGCTAGGTCACGGATATGCCATACACATGTAACGCACTCGGACCTTCTCACAGAATCTCCAAGACCCCTGTGTAGCAGCTGTGGGGAGGGCCTGTTCGTGATACACATCCTCATTCAATGCAATGCACTCGAAATTACACGACGCAAGTAATTCAGAGAACTCTAGAGGCAACATATTTCATTACATTCGTCATACTTTAGGAGACGATGTCATGTTTTCTGTTCAGCGCACCTTTAAGGTCGTATCAGAAGTTCACTTCTTTTAACTCTCCTCATACCACCCATTGTTTTATCCCTGCTTCTATACACCGGCCAGCTTATTTATCTTTTATCCACTCTTGGTATTCACCCTGGCCCTTTACTCCAGTCGTGCTCGTTTCTGCAGCTCCTGTCATATCACGTGTAATCATCCTGGCCCTGTACACCAGCCATCTCTATTGTATTTTGTTTTGCATCACTTTTACTTCTACTCACATGGTTTAGTATCTACAATCTCATCAACCATTAAATAACTTCTTCTTTGGCGCCCTTTGCCTTTATTCGGACTTGCTCCATTAAAACGTAATCCTCATCATCATCATCAAACATAAATATTTTAATCGTCATTCTTACCATACCATTATCACCGAAAACCTGATTGGACCACTTGTCGAAAGAATAGAAACTAACGAAATGATTAGAATTTGAAATGATTTCAAATTCTTTATTTGTTTCAATGATCTACCACATCCTGCCCTTTTCTTTCCAAGGTTTTCTTGACTGCCAAACCTTACTGTCTATCTTATTACAACGAGCCCTCATTTCCTATTCTGATTCACTACATGCATGGCGAGGGCCTCTGTTCGGGCAGTCTTGGTTCCATAGGGAGCTTAAGAGGGTTCAACGCTAGTCGACAACTCTCAACATGTCGTAGGCACTCGAGTCACGGCCTGGGAGGTTAAAAAGAAGGTCCCCTTCACCCCGAGAAGTTGCAGTGGCACTGGCTGCCACACCCAAACGCAGGAAAAAATTATATCGACATAAATTCGGCAGAAATTGGAGGGATATATCGCCCCGTCGGTAAAGTAGTCGTCATCGCACCCGACGGGTATTGCGGATGCCGTGTGTTCGGAAAACACCTGGCGGGCATTTTTTCTCCGCTATCTAAATTCTTTATCTGTTTCAATGATCTACCACATTCTCCCCTTAGCTTTCCGAGGTTTTCTTGACTGCCAATTCTTATTTTCTGTCTTATTGCAACGAGCCCCTCATTTCCTATTCTGAGTCGCAATATATATATCTGTATATATATATATATATATATATATATATATATATATATATATATATATATATTTACATATTTATATATTATCATCATCATCACCATCATATCTACGCCCACTGCAGGTCAAAGGCCTCTCCCATTATTTCCGAATAACCCCGGTCTTGGGACAACTGTGACCAATTTATTCCCGCCAAATTCTTGATCTCATCTGCCCATCTAACTTCCTACCGCGCCCTGCAGCGCTTGCCTTCGCTACGGATCTACTCTTTTACCCTTAATTACCAACGGTTATCTTGCCTTCGTACTACATGCCCTGCCCTCGTCCATTTCTTTTTAATTTATACTAATATGTCCTTAACCCCAGTTTGCTCTCTGACCAACTCCGATCTCTTCTTTTCACTTAATGTTACACCTATTATCTTCCGCTCCATTGCCCGCTGAGTCGTTCTCAATTTAAGTTGAAGCCTCGTAGTGAGCCTCCAAGTTTCTGCCCCGTTGGTGAGTACCAGAAAGATGCAGCTGTAATACACTTTCTTCTACAGGGACAATGATTGGCTGCTATTCATTATCTGACAATGTCTGCTGTACGCAGTCCACCCCATTCTGATCCTTCTGATTATCTCTGCCTCGTGGTTGGGATCAGGGGTCAGAACTTGGCTTAAGTAGATTTATTGGCTTACGACTTCCACTTCCTCGCCCCCCATCCGAAACTGCTGTGCTGTCTACAGACCTTACATACGACCGAACAAGTAAGGAAGGCTTCGAAAGAAATGAAATGGGGCAAAGCACCTGGTGACGATCAGATAACAGCAGACCTCTTGAAGGATGGCGGATAAATTGTACGTGAAAAACTGGCAAACCTGTATACGCCTTGCCTATTACCGCAAGCGTACCGGCATCTAGGAAGAACGCGAACATCATCCTAATCTATTAGAAAGGTGACATGAAGGACTTGAAAAATTATAGGCCGGTCAACTTACTGTCAGTCGTCTACAAGGTACTTACCAAGGTAATCGCTAACAGAATTTCTGCAACGTTAGATTTCAGTCAACATAAATAACAAGCAGGGTTCCATAAAGGGTATTCAACAATGAACCACAATCACACGGTCAATCAAGTGATAGTGAAGGGCGCTGATTATACTGAAGCACTATATACATTATTCAGAGATTCTAAGAAAGCATTTGACTAGGTCGAACCCCTATCAGTCATTCAGCCATTACGGAACCAGGGGTAGATGAGCATTATGTAAGAATACTAGAGGATATCTACAATGGGTTCACAGTTACCATCATCCTCCATAAGGAGAGCAGTAAAATACCTATAAGGAAGGACGTCAGACAAGGAGACACATACTCTCGGATGTCATTCACAGTATGTTTACAAGAAGTATTCAGAACGTTGGATTGGGAACAGGTGGGAGTAAGGGCTAATAGAGAAAACTTCAGTAACCTAAGATTTGCTGATGACGTTGCCTTTCTAACTACCTCGGGTGACAACTTGCAAAGCGTGCTTTCCAAACTGGACGAACCGAGTAGAACCGTGGAACCGAAAATAATATGCAGAAAACCAAAGTAATGATCATTTAATGTATATGTATGTATATAAATATATATTTGTATAAATATATTTATATACATATATATAGTGATATGAATATTATTTATATATTATTGAAGTTTATTGACATTTTCAGTTGAGGTTTTCTTTTTGTCAGAGTTGATAGTGACAGTGTTACACATACCAACTGTGGTAAGTAAGAAGTACAGAAAAGAACATGTAGCCTGTTCATAGGATCGCGTATTGGTTGGAGGGCAGCGGAAAAACTGAAGACGGGGGAGAGAAAGAGAGAGAGAAAATGGAGAAGCCATGTTCAGAGTCATGTAGTTGAAACTAGAGAGGAGAGGAGCAAAAAAAAATCTTTTTACAATGTAACTGCCAGTTGATGCGTATGGTAGTAATATTAGAGACAAGAAACATGTCAAAAGAAGACACCTACATACGCGCTTATAGAGCTTTAGTGGCTGTACGCATCCGCTCGAGCAGATTTAGATAAAACAGGTAATTCACACATGAAACACACATATATATATATATATATATATATATATATATATATATATATATATATATATATATATATAAAATATATATATATATATATGTGTATATATATTGCCTTGAATGAGTTTCGGGATTTATTTTCCAAAAAACATGGGGCGCAGTACGAACGTGTGAAAACGATAGTCAAATTTACGCTTACAGCGCGGGGCGGTGTACGCCATAGTAAACTTCAATTATAAAATACGCAGAATATATGGGTACAAAATGATAAAGGCTGACGAATTATGTCTTGGTACTTGGCAGGTAGATATCAACACATTAAAAGAGAAGAAAAGCACACGTGGGTCTTTTACACGTGTGAGTGAGCACAACGTTTTCAAATACAATACTTGTAAGGAATATAGGTATATGGGGGATCAACGTAGGCCAAGTTTGAGACAAAATAATAACATTCCGAGAAAGCAACTGAATGCTATTTAGGCAAATTCTTTACGAGCGTTATATAAACAAATGACAGCAAAAGTAGATGTGATTGTTACTAGAAGCGTTGTATATCAGTTTCGATAGCACAAAAAGAAAAATCGGTGAACCCGGGATAAAATTGTTTCCTAGGCTTCTGCGATTGCAATAAGGTTGGATGCATTGAGGCCTGTGTGTTAGGGCAATAAGCATGTTAACTTTCCCATACTTTCATTGATACCGCGTTTAACTGTGGTGAACTTATGAACTTATGTGGGCCTGGCAGCTGTGACATAATGCAGTTCGCTTACCCGTTTATCCCAACAATGCAGGTGTTCCTTGTAACCGTCATTCGCCTGCTGCTGCCTGGCCTGGCAATGACTCCGGCAGACGCATTGTCGCAATGCACCTTTCTGCCTGGGAATGGCGAAGCAGGCTCCGACCCTTCCCGCCGCTGCCACTGTGACGTTGTTTGCAGCGCCGTGTATGGACTACTACTGCCCCTTCTCCTTAAACAGCCCCATCGAAGTCAACATCGCCACTCCGAGCACATATATATCGGGAACGGTCACGGCATCAGCTTGTGGGCTTGGCAGGTCTAACACAATGCAGTTCGCTCACTCGTTCATCCCAACAATGCAGGTTACCAAGCACAGCATTCTGTACGCGAAAAAATCAAGTGATTACTTTCTAGTGCAGCTGTCAGGCCCGCAGTGTTGATATCATTATGACAGTGATAGCTATAATGATACATATCATTCCCGAGTGTTTCAATGCTGTTTATTCTGTAGTATTGTTATCCAGCGACGTGAAACTAACCCTGTTTCAGTAATGAGCGAAATCCTCACAGCACTCGAAAAAATTACCTCTTGACAAACAAACTAATATCTGCTTTTGAAGAAGCAAAGAAGCAGCTCCTAACAACCGAGAAAACGTTGTAGGATCTGAGGAAGTGCATGACCGCACTAGAACGCCATTACCACAATATTTTGCCCGTGCGAGCTGGCATCGCCGCAGGTATACCAGACACTACCGCATTACCCCCTTATATTCCGAACTTGAAAAACGACTTGATGACGCACAAAACATGTCACGCGGCAATACCGTGATCTTCTATAACCTTCAGAATAACTTATTATTAGGTACTGTCTTGTACACTTGAGAATAAAAATTTACCCCAAAGAAATAGACCGAGCGTATCGCCGCAGCCGCCACACCAATGAGCTCTGCCGCGCGATTTAAATCACATTCACATTCTCAAAAACCAACGAAAACACCTCCTGAAATGCCAAAATATTAAAAGAACAAATTTCAGCATTGGCGAAGATTATTCCCTCTCGGTTCGTACTTTCCGCCATCATCACGTTGCTTTTTCCAAGCAGAAATCAGAAACATTTCAGATACAAAACTTTTCACATGAGCTCCAAACGGTACATTTTGAACCACCGATACTGTCAGCCAAAGAAATCGCATAGTAATCACTGAGCCCACAGACAAAACCGCACCACCGCCAAAGCCAATCCGGATATAATCATTCTTTTTCTGTTACCTTTACTATAGTGGTAGTCTCATGCCGAAATGCCAACTTGTGTCTAACATTGAGGCGTCTTCTAACAACAATATTTTGGTACTGACAGAAACTTGCCTAACCGATGAAGTTACTGACGCCGAAATGCTCTCGGATTTACCACATTATCACTTTTTCCGCACCGACCACACACATGGCCGTGGAGGTGGTCTGCTAATCGCTGTTGGCCCAGAAAAATCCTGCTCTGCCGTCGATAAAAAATCTGACCGTGAAATTTCATTGCTTATTTGCCACGCTTCCCCTGAAGCTACAGTCCACCGAATACTAATACAGGTATTTCACATGCTTTAAACAACATAATAGGCACGCTCACGACCACCTACCCCAGTGATCACATCTTACTTTTTGGCGACTTTATTATCCGAAAATTGATTGACACCCTCTCACACCCTCGTCGGCATACGATGTCGAAACGAGAGATTTTATAGAGGTTTGTTTGTGTGTTAACTCAGCTCAACTTTTGTTATTAACTCATTCTCCGCACTCCTTATCATCAATATTATACCCACCCGAAATTAGCGACCACTAAGTAATATATGCCCATTTTTTCTCCCCTCTTTAGTGACGCGACAATCTCAAGAAAACAATTGCCTTGAAAGATAAAGTTAATTATAAGGCCATAAACAACGAGCTTGAAAACCTCTTTCCAGTCTTGGAACACAGCTTTTATACCCAATATGTGAACTAAAATTGAAAAATTTTTACAAAAAGGATGACCAAATATCCTGGCATATTTATTCTACGATATCATTCCATAGCACCCTGAAGAAACCTTGCTTTACAAACAAACTGAAGAAACGATCGAATAGAAAAAATTAGCTCCCTTTCACTCTGCGAAGAAGGATGACCTGCAATGCTGGACGCAGTCAACGGAGTGCAGAAAGCATAACACGTTTTTTGTAATTTCCGTTGGAGCATATTTCCTTGCCAAATAGCTGAATAAACCTCTGGCGGATCCAAGCTTTCTTCATGCAGATAAACATGGAACGGCTTGTGTCCCTCCCGCGTAGTAAGCATATGACTGTTTGTGTAAGGCCGGGATGAGTCTGTTGTTGCAACTGTCGTAATGACTTTAAGAATTACGTCATTTCAGTTTTCAGACAACCGATCTTCTTGACATAGGTTTTTTTTACTTCCATCGATCACGATACGGGTTTCGCGTCCCTAATCTCTCCCGCTACATTTCCCTCACCCGTTTAATGTGTGGCCACCAAAAAGCGGCCTCCACTAAAACGTTCCCCAGACGCTGTTCCATTCTTCGCTAATCCAAACGGCGTGACTTTTGCGCCTGAGGATCAAATACGATATGCAACAGCATGCTCCGTGCTCCCTTTTGCGGTTCTAATACGAACCACGTGACATATTTGCGGGAGGTTCAAATACGACTTGCAATATGCTGGTCAGCGGCGGTTCCGCCCTGCCAGGTAGCAGCAGACTAGCGCACGCCGCCGTAGGTAGCTGATCACGCAAACACTTCCTGAGACGAAGCAGAAATACGCCGTGACCGAGACGTCCACGGCTCGCGCTGAGCACAATTTTGTATCAAGGAGTTTAGTGATCCCAAGTGCATTTTTCCCTCCGTCTGTGCTTCTGCTTATTTTTCGCAATCATCTGATAACCGCATACCACCGTTACCTACCGACTGCGCAACTTGCAAAGCGGCATCGGTGGAGGAGAGTGGGAAAATAGTGGTGAAACAGTTGCCAGCAGTGGTGAGGAGGAGCCCCGGAGCGGCGGCCAGTAAATCGGCGACACCGGAATAAAAACTGGGGCGTTAGACATATACTGCTTTGCAGTAAAAATCCCGATTATCGCACAGCAAAACACGAAAAAACACCTTACGCTCGAGAGAAATACAACACAGCCAACAAAGAATATATCACCGCTCTTAGTAACGCAAAATGCACTTTTTGTAACCAAGATTTACCAGGCATGCTAACCAATAACATACAAACATTCTGGAAAATAATAAAACCTCGGTCTAGCAGCACCATCCGCCTTGCTAATGATCATCAAGGCGCTGATGCTTTTAACGCCGCATTTTCATCGGTATGTACAAACGAATATAGCGTACCTTCCTCTCCTGCCATGGTGCTCTTGACATCCAGTATGTGTTCAATTGTTTTTTGTGTAGACGGTATTTCATATTTATTCATTCAAAACATAAAATTCCTCATCGGGTGGCGTCGATGATATTAACTCAAAAGTGTTAAGAAGTATTCATGACACCATCGCCCCATTTCTGTGTTGTATGTTTGCGGAATCGGTCTCCACAGGCATTATTCAAGATGACTTCCATGTCGTTCACATCTAAAACTCAGGTGATAGAAACTGTCCATTGAACTGCCGTCCCATTTCTTTAACAAGCGTGCCGTGCTAAATCGTGAAAGATGTAATATACTCTCAGATTTTAAAGTTTCTTGATTCTAACAACTTTTGTCACCCCAGCCAGCATGGGTTTGGGAAGGAATTCTCTTGCGAAACACAACCAGCAATATCTTTTCACGACCAGCATGCTAACCTTGATAGCACCTTACAAACTGACGCAATCTTTCTAGATTACGCACAGGTATTCGACACACCACCCCACCAAGCCTATGCTAAAACTATCCCACCTAAACTTAGACCCAAGTGCACTAAATTGTATCGAAGCATTTTTAACTAACCTTTCTAAGTTCGTGCATGTCAATAATAAATCTTCCGAGTATCTCAAAGTTACATCAGGTGTACGTCAAGATTCGGTTCTTGGCCTCCTCCTGTATGTAATATATATTAACGACTTACCCATCTGCGTATCCTGAAATATCCGCGTCTTTGCAGATGACTGTGTAATCACTCGAACAGCAACTAACACTTCCGATCAAACTCTTCTCTAGAAAGATCTTAACCACATTAAAGAATGGTGCGATAATTGGCGTATGTCTCTTAACCCCAACAAATGCAAACGTGTCTCGTTTTCCCGCCGTAAAATCTTTTCGTGTTTTCATAACATATCGCGAACGTCCCTGTGCACTCACAATCATCCTTCAAGTACCTACGTGTCGCATGTCTTACTATTTAACTTGGAATGCGCATATTGCTAACATCATTTTATCGGCTAATAAAACTCGGGGCTTCTTGCACCCCAGCTTGAGAAGTTGATGGCATATCAGTCCCTCATCACATAGAAACTCGAAATTCCTCCCCCAAATGCAACCCGCCCAAACGTATCGCATTAACCACCTCGAATCTGTCCAAAATCGCGCCATTTGATTACTTCACTACCAGTACTCCTACGTCAGCGTTTCATCCTGGAAAGCAAAATCCGGTTTATCTCCTCTCTCTGTTCGCCGCCGTATCGCCACTGTTTCCTTTTTTCATAACTTTTTTTTTCATTATTCCCTCAATGCGGCTCCTAACTCTCCCTCCCGACATACATTTCACACCGCACAAGCCATCCACCTAAAGTGTTCCATTATTGCAACAGAACTGTCACTTTTCCAGCGTCTTTTTTTCCCACGCGGTGAAGGATTGGAACGACCTTCTTTCCTCTATTGGTTCAACGTCCTGCGCATTATCTTTCTTTGCAAATGTTACAAATCACCTGTCTGCGAAAATTATTGTGTTGAATATTTTCTTTCCTGTGAATCTATTGCTTATGTAATACCTTAGTGGGGACCCTAAGGGGTAAAAATAAAATGAAATGAAATTGAAAAAAAAGACTCGCGTACTTGCTTTTCGTGATGCGAAAGGGAATGTTGCCTTTTCGCAGTGCTAGTATAGTAGCTCTTATTTTTTTCGAAAGATTCACCTGGAAAATTTACATCCTTTTTTACAAAGGAAGACCAGGTGAGGAAAGTACGTGCGCCCGGTAATAATAAAGCGGTACCTGAAAGACTGCTCTGGCTGATGTACTGGATTGCGCAGGTTGAACATTCCAGGAGGTATACGACATTAGACGTGTCGCAAATTAAGTGGCCTTTAATTTTAAAAGGAAAAATCAGAGGTTCTGCTGTTTACTGTTAGTGACGTAGTCATATGAGCGCATAGTTGCAACGAGCTTTCCGGCAAGGAGAACACCGATGGGAAGATGGTTAAGCGATCGTAAAATACGTTAGCACATTCTGTAGGTTTTTGGAACGGCGATAGACTCCGCGCGATGGCTCTTTAAAAATCTTTTTAAGCCGCTGGCTTTCAATAAAGATGTTGTGATTCTTCTTTAAAACAGCTGTGACTTTACACTTTATTAACCACCGGGCGCACGCACATTCCTGCCCTGGTCTGCCTTTGTCAAAGCTTGTAAATGTTCCTGCTCACTCTTTCGAAAAAATAAGGGCTACTATACTGTTCTCAGATTTTCATTGGCATCGCGAAAGGGAAGTAGGCAAGCCTTTTTTGATCCATGAGTTCAACGAAGTTAAACGCGGTATCAATGAAAATGTAGGAAAGCTACATGCTTATTGCTATGACAAGCTGTCGTGAATGCATTCACCCTTATTGTAACCGCAGAAGCATAGCAAGATATTATATTCCGCCATTACCATTTTTTTCTATGGTGTTTACAAACTGATATGCTACGGTTCTAGTACCGATGATATCTATTTTTCTCTCAATTTTTGATATATCCCTCCTGATGAATTTTCCTATATAGCCTTCAATTGCAACTCTATATTTTTTCATTTTTTCTCAAAATTCCTTGCATTGATCCCCCTTAATCTCATTTACCTTACAAGTACTGTATTTGAAAGCTTTGTGCTAACTCACACGTGTGCACGCACCACGTGTCCTTTTCTTCTTTTTTAATATCTTAGTATATATTTGCCAAGTGCCAAGACATTAGTCGTCATCCTTTATCATTTCGCACCTAGATATTCCGCTCCTTCCATTACTGAAGTTTACTCTGACAAAGACCGCATCCGGTCGAAACGTTAGTTTTAACATCTTATTCATACGTGCGTCCTATCCCCCACGTATATATTTATATATATTGTAATGAATTATGGGAGCAGGGAACGGTATGTGCGGAACAATGGCCAATCTAGGCGCGGGTATGTCCGGTGGACCTGCAACAATCTTCATCAGTGCCTGTCTGTGCGTCTTTCCGAGTTTCTCGGAGAGCCTAAAAGGCGCTAAGGCGATTCAATATTCAGGTTTTAAGTTTTGTTATTTCAAGAAAGGAAGTTGTTACAAAATCTAGGATACACAGGCGAGAGTTGCAGATCCAAAGACAAGAACCAAGGAGCCGGACGTAAAGCGGGCGGTGCGGTGTTGCTCGTAATACCGGTGTTTCTACATCAGCGTGAGCGACAGCATGGGGAGAATATTCAGAAGCCAGAGGTGTCGCAGTAGGAAGTAGGGTATCCAAGGGAAGAATGGGGCCAATGCCTTAGAGACCAAAGAACGGAGGATAGCCGGAGTTGTCATGCCGGGATGAGTTATAGGCGAATGTAAGATACGGCAAATTGACGTCCCAATCCAGATAGTCCGCGGAAACCTCCATCGCGAAGATGTCGGCCATGGTCTTGTTAAGCCTTTCCATAAAGCCAATATTCCGTGGATGGTAGGGGGTTTTTAGCTTGTGCTTTGTGTGGCAAGAGCAGAGGAGGTCGTCAAAAACCCGAGGCAGGAATTCAAGTCCACGTTCGGTATGCAGCTAAGAGAGGGCATCTTTTTTTTTTATAATGACGTTCTGAAGCAAGAAATGAGCAACGTCTCTAGCACAACCGGTGGAGAGCGCAAGCCTAATAGTTTAGCGGGTCGCATATTCTGTCGCGACAGCAATACAGCGGTTCGCCATATGATGCAGGGAAAAAGGGCCGAGCAGGTCCAAACCAACACGAAAGAGTGTGTTGAAAATTATCATCGCCACGCTTCTCCGATGCATGAAGAGGACGAAGAATAAACCTAGATGCGACGGAGATGGTGAGGGATAGCTCGCGCTCAGAGCTCGCTCTCGCGGCTCGAGGCTGGCTCCTCGAGGAATCCAACCACGAAGACACCACTGGGTGCCACGAAAATAAACCCTCTGCTTCTGCTTGGAGAGCTTCATTTTTCGACTCCCGCCACGCCTTGGCTCAACAAGGGGTTTGCAAGAAATCTATATCGGTTGGAGTAGTCTAGCAGGGCTTAAGAAAAGGATACCGCGGCGCTTGCGCTGGCATATTACACACACCGGGACATAGGGGCAGACTGATCGGTAGAGTCCGGGCCAATAAAAGCGCTTACGTACATGGTCGTAAGTTCGCACGACCTATGTTGGCCAGCCGTGGGCTCGTTCTGCAGCTGGTGGAGGATTTCAGGTAGGCGGTGTTCAGGAACAAAGAGAAGCTCGTCAGGGCCGTCTCAGCGAAAGTTTCTCCTAAACAGCTCGCCGTCGCGGAGCAGAAACGCGTTTCAAAGTGGGGTCTCACGGCATAGTGGTGAGATGTGCAATAATCGATCTGCAATGATTAGTCATGGCGCTGGTGCTTGGCGATATTGTGAAATTCAGTTAGTGCAAGGACACAAAACTCAAAGTCATTGTCAGCTGTATCAGTTACTCAACCGGTTGACGCGACAGGCAGTCGGCGTCAATGTGGAGCCTGTCAGGCTTCTAGGTGATAGAGTAGTCAAAGTTCTCAAGGCTTCAAGTTTTTAGAATCTTTGAAGGAACCAAGACAGAATAGGGCATGGTGGTCAGTTACCGCAGAAAAAGGCCTTGCGTATAAATACGGGCAGAATTTGTTCACAGGCCTTACAGCTCTTGTCCACGGCTAGGGATTCAAGCTCGGTGATTGAATATTTCCGCTCGGAAAGTGAGAAAAGGCGACTGGCATGTGCTATAACTTGTTCTTGAAGGGTGGGTTCCTGCACCAGTACAGCACTTATGCCGTGCCATTCGCGTCCGTGAGAACTTGGGTCGAAGCGGAAGCGTCAAAGTGAGGAATAATAGGTGGATTACTCAGGCGGTTGTCTAGAGCTGAAATAAGGGAAGCTTGCTTATGGCCCCACGAAAACGGGTTATCCAGCTTAAGCCAATCCGTGAGGGATGTCGGAATTTCAGCGAAGTTTTTGACGAAGCGGCCAAGGTAGGAGCAGAGCCCCACAGAGCTTCGAACGTCTTTCACAGATGGAGGAACGGGGAAGTGTTTTACGGCCCGTATTGTTACAAGAAGTATTAAGAACTTTAGAGTGGGAAAGGTGGGAGTAAGGGGTAATTGAGAATACCTCAGTAACCACAGATTTGCTGATGGCGTTACTTTCCTAAGTAACTCGGGGGACGAACTGCAAAGCATGCTTTCCGAACTGGACGAACAGAGTAAAACCGTGGGCCTCAAAATAATATGCAGAAAACCACAGTAATGATCAAAAACCGGGGGACAGCACCGCAGTTTGGGATAGGGGGCGAGGCAGTGAATGTCGTAAGCCAATATATGTACTTAGGCCAAGGTGTGACCCCAGATCCCAACCATGAGGCAGAGATAATTAGAAGAATCACAATGAGGTGGAGTGCATACGGCCTGCATTCTTAGATAATGAATAGCAGCCTACCATTGTCCCTGAAGAAGAAAGTGTATGACAGTTGCATCTTACCGGTACTAACTTAATGGCAGAAAGTAAGAGGGTAACTAACAGCGTTCAACTTAAATTGAGAACGACTCAGCGGGAATGGAGCGGAAGATGATAGGTGTAACAGTAAGGGACAAGAAAAGAGTGGAGTGGGTCAGGAAACAAACGTGGGTTAAGGACATATTGGACGGAAATGGACGCAAATGGATGGCGTGCCGAAAATTTTTCGTAGCTCCTGAGTAAAGCCGGTTCAGTCTGTGATAGTGTGTTCGTTGTTACGGAACCACGTCTTGGCCGCCTCGTGCAAGGAGAAGGAGACGATTCGGAGCTTGAATGCGTCATCCCACCGATTAAAGCTGCTGACCCGATTATAGCTATCCAGCCAGTCGTCGACATCCTCAACTCGACGGCACGAAAAACCTGGCGGATTGTGTTGGTGGCTGGTGATGGTAAACGCAGCAGGCACGGCAGCTGGCGCTCCGGGGTGAACTGTTCCCACTCTCGTGCTGCTTCCACAGAGGCAAACGCCTACCGGAACGGAGCTCCAGGTGTGCGACTAGGAAAGACAGAGGAAGGGATTGAGGTGCACCTCTACCATTTGAGGAGACGTCAAAGGCAGCCGTCACCCAGAAGAGACGTCGTAGAGTCAGTCGGAACGGCGCGTTTATTCCGAGAGGCAACCGAGAATACCAGCCCGAGGAATGATGTTGTGGATGGGCATGAGGAACAAATGAGGTGCGACATGGTGATGATAATGGTCGTGAGAAGCAGACGGAGTGCAAGGTGGATTGGACACGAAAGCTGTAGGCACCTTCCATGTGTCCTTGAAGCGAGCACTATCGTAGCGCACACAGAAATGCTATATATATATATCTATATATATAAATATATATATATATATATATATATATATATATATATATATATATATATATATATATATATATATATATATATATATATATATATTTATTGCCTCGAAACATGAATTGGGTTAATTTGTGTATTTGTTAGAACACACGTTGCCAAAGACGACGCAATGGTCTTAAAGGGAAACAAGTTTATTGGACCGAAGTTATGCTCCCATAACAACCCAAAAATTACAAAGGCGGCGAAGGAGCAGTCAGCAAAGTGACTTATACGCAAGCGAGCGTCGGCTATCGAATACCCCGGCGTCTCCTCTGCAGGCTTTTTATCTTTCGGCTTGCGTGGTTCTCCAACCGTCGATTCACATCTGGAACGTTGTAGATCCAAGAAGATTATTCTTGGGCCGTTCACGTTAGATCGGAATGCTCTCACTATCAGAATAGATAACACATGCGGCACAGGAAGAAACATGGACCGCGCGTTTCCTTTGGCACAGAGATAACACAGACCGGCGCAGCCGGGCAGTAAAAACAAAAACACAAATAAACCCAATGCATGGTTCGCGGCATTACCATTCTGGTGAGGGACGGGATATCGATCCCCGTACCTCTCTAAATAAGGGTGCTTCAATCGCGTTCCTCGAAGAAACGCAACAAGCAAGTGAAGTGATCGCAGTCGCCCAATTTGAACGCGCACCCGATGATATCTTCAACCTTCCGCATACCTTCAACGTGAATCCGGCGCTACCGCAAGAAGAAAGCAACAAGTTAGTGGCTTTGCTGCGTCGCTGCAGCGCGTGTTTTTCGTCGAACTCAAAATTACGTCACACACCTCTAACGAAGCACCGGATAATAACCGAGGATGGAGCCCGACCTACCCGACAGTCACCGCACCGCGTCTCTTTACACGAGCGCGAAGCCACCGGATCTCAAGTCGACAACATGCTCAACGATGACATTATACAGCCATCTGAAAGTCCGTGGGCTGCGCGGTCGTACTCGTGAAGAAAAAAGACGGCGCACTGAGGTTCTGCATTGACTACCGGCGATTTAACAAGATCACCAGAAAGGACGAGTACCCCATGCCACGAATCGACGAAGCCCTCGACCACCTCTGGCATGCGAAGTATTTCTCATCAATGGATCTGAAGACAGGCTACTGGCTAATTGAAGTAGACGAGAGAGATCGAGAAAAGACTGCATTCGTAACCCCGGACGGCCTATATGAGTTCAAGGTGATGCCGTTTGGGCTATGCACGGCACCAGCAACGTTCCAAAGAGTTATGGACACGGACTAGCTGGCCTGAAGTGGCACACCTGCCTCGTATACCTCGACGACGTTGTGGTATTCTCCCGGACTTTCGAAGAACACCTTGCAAGGTTGCACTCTCTACTCGAGGCCATCCGTACGTCGGGGTTAACGCGGAAGCCTGAAAAGTGCGGCTTCGCTTACGAGAAACTCATGTTTTGGGGCCATGTCATGAACGCCGCGGGAGTCCTGCCTGACCCGGCGAAAACTTCAGCCATAGCGAACTTGCCAATGCCAAAAGATAAGAAGGGCGTGCGCAGATTTTTCGGACTGTGCGCATACTACCGGCGCTTCGTCGCAAACTTCGCACGCATTGCAGAGCCACTCACATGCTTTACGAAAGATAGCACCCCATTCAGCCGGGAAAATGCCCAAGAAATAGCCTTGTGCGAGCTGCAGAAATGCCTGCAAAGCCCGCCTGTGCTCGCGCATTTCGACCAAAACGCCGAAACGGAAATGCACACCGACGCCAGTGATATAGGCTTGGGTGCCGTCCTGGTCCAAAATCAAAGCGCGTGTGGAAAAGTAATCGCCTATGCCAGCCGTGGTCTGTCCAAGGAGGAAAAAAACTACTCAGCCTCTGAGAAAGAATGCCTCGCAGATATATGGGCCATTTCGAAATTCCGCCCGTACGTGTTTGGAAGACCCTTTAAGGTTGTGACAGACCACCATGCGCTGTGTTGGCTTGCCAATTAGAAGGACCCCTCTGTCCGCCTTCGAAGGTAGAGCTTGCGCCTTCAAGAATTCGACGTTACAGTAGTTTATAAATCCGGGAGGAAACAATCAGACGCCGACTGCCCGCCTCACGCCCCCGTCGACCCGCCAACACAACATTCCGACGAAGACAGCGCATTCTTCGGAGCCGTGACGGAAAGTGACCAAGCCGCCCAGCAGCGTGCCGCCCTGAGTTACGCGTAATGATCGACTACCTCGAAGGACGAAACGTAGCCGTTCTTCGGACCTTCAAACAGAACTTACCAGCATTTACCCTGAAAAACTGCGTCCTCGTGAAGAAGAATTTCAGCCCCGGAATCAGAACCAATAACCTTCTTTTCATTCCTACAGACCTTCGTGACGAAATTTTGAAAGCATGCCACGACGACCCGTCTTCCGGACATCTCGGCACAGCTCTCACAATTGGAAATATCAAGACGAAGTACTCCTGGCCCGGCCTTGCATCCGACGTCACCCACTACGTCCAGAGCTGCCGTGACTGCCAGCGACGAAAGAAGCCCCCGAAGAGACCTACCGGACTTCTGCAGACAACCGCCGTTCCATCAAGGCCCTTCCGACAGATTGGAAATGGACCTTCTGTGCCCGTTCCCTACGTCATGATCCGAGAACAAGTGGATCGTCGTAGCCACAGAATACATGACGCGCTACGCGGAGACCACCGCTCTTCCCAGGGGGACTGCACAAAAAATCGCCAAGTTTTTCATAGGACAAGTTGTGCTGCGACATGGAGCCCCTGAAGTCCTCATCACGGTTCTCGGAACGGCATTTACTGTGGAGCTCGTGCAACGAATCTTACGCTACAGCCACACGAATAATCGAGGAACGATGGCGTACCACCCCCAACACGAACGGACTAACGGAACGTTTGAACAAGACGATTGCGGATATGCTGCCCATGTACGTAGACGTTGAACATAACACCTGGGCGAAGTGCTCCCATATGTCACGTTTGCGTACAACACGGCTATCTAAGAAACCACGCAGATGACACCGTTCGAGCTTGTCAACGGAAGACGGCCGACTATAATGCTTGACGCCATGCTGCTGCACGTAGAAGACGATGACCTGACCACCGACATCGTCCAAGAATACCTTCAGCGTGCGGAAGAGGCCCGCCAGCTCGCTCGAATTCGTATAGGGGACCAGCAGCTGGTGGATGCCGGCCGCTACAACCTCCGACGCCGTGCCGCCGAGTACCACACAGAGGATCGTGTGGGGATTTGGACTCCGATCCGACAACGCGGTCTGAGTGAGAGACTTCTGCGACGGTATTTCGGACCTTACAAGATTCTACGACATGTTGGCCAACTTACCTATGTAGTGATCCCCGGTGGTGACTCCGGCACATCACGACGACACACGCGGCCCGAAGTCGTCCACGTGGTTTGCTTAAAACCTTTCTACGGATGATGACGAACATTTATTTTTATTTGTTCGGACTGCCGCCAATGTTAGCATCGGGTGGATGCACTCTTAGAGGGGGGGGGTAATGCCGCGAACTATGCATTGGGTTTATTTGTGTTTTTGTTTTTACTGCCCGGCTGCGCCGGTCTGTGTTATCTCTGTGCCAAGGGAAACGCGCGTTCCGTGCTTTCTTTCTGCGCCGCATGGGTAATCTGTTCTGATAGTGAGAGCATTCCGATCTAACGTGAACAGCCCAAGAATAATCTTCTTGGATCTACAACGTTCTAGATGTGAACCGACGGTTCGAGAACCACGCGCGCCAAAAGATAAAAAGCCTGCAGAGGAGAGGCCGGGGTATTCGATCGCCGACGCTCGCGTGCGTATAAGTCACTTTGCTGACTGCTCCTTCGCCGCCTTTGTAATTTTCGGGTTGTTAGGGGAGCACAAGTTCGCTCCAATAAACTTGTTTCCCTTCAAGACCACTGCGTCGTCTTTGGCGTCGTGACAATATATAAATATATATATATATATATATATATATATATATATATATATATATATATATATATATATATATATATATTTATATAATTATATATATATATATTGTGAGCGGATATATTTGTCCCCATTGGTAATAATCATCATCACCAGTAGCTTGCGGCTACCCTATCATCTGCTCATCTTCTCCGGCACAACCTCGTCTTCGGCTAATCATCATCAGCAGGGACGCTGGATCGCCATCTTGGTTCGTCCCCGCCTGACGCCTGGGAATAAAGGAGCTGCTAAAGCAACGGTCCCGTCACCTTCTATCTACGGCCTCACAAGTGGTGGAGTTGCAACTCGATCCCGAGCTGTACCTCTCCTTCGACACCGCTGGAGCTCCGTTAAGGTCGCCGCTTGCCCTCAAGACCAATGTCCATTTCGCAAGACACTTCGAGTAGCGCAGCCTCTGCGCCTCTGTAATGCATCGTCACCGCTCCCCAGCGCAACCCGCCCGAGTTCACTGGTCTTCGGGGCGAAGACGTGGAGGACTGGCTGGACAGCTTCACACGCGTCAGCGAGTTAAATAGGTGGGATGATCGCCTCAAATTGTTCAACGTTGGCTTCTCTGTGAAGAAGATTGCCGAGACGTGGTATTTAAACCACAAACATGAATTTACCGACTGGGCTGGCTTCACCACGGAGGTGCAAAAGATTTTTGGCTCTCCTAAAGCGCGAACTGACAACGCGAAGAGGGAGCTGGAGGTCCGCGTGCAGCAAGCTAATGAGACATACACCTCATACATCGAGGATGTTATAGCGCTGTGTCGCCGCGTTTACAAAGATATGCCGGAGTCTGACCGTGTTCGTCACATTCTCAAAGGGATCGGCGAGTTCGCTTTCAATGCACTTGTCCTGCAGAACCTTTCAACCGTAGCAGACGTAAGATCCTCCTGTCAGCGTATCGACGAACTTCAATCCATCCGCCTCCCACGGGACACGGCGTCTACTCCTCATCTTGGCAACGAAGACCGTCGTGCGATGATTCGAGCTACAGTTCGCGAACAAGTGTACGGCAACACCTCTCATTTTCCGCACGGTGTTCGCCACACCGCTACGGCTCCTGACCTTCGCGAGATGGTTAAAGAGGAGCTTCCGGCTATGCCTGTGCTAGTGCCGCCTGTCCATTCAGTTGCCCCATCAACACCGTCCTACTCGGATGTCGCTGGCCGGACACCTCTGCCGTTGTCCCCGATCATGAGCCACCCTTCGTCTGGCTATGTTGCGGCCATGCCCCACGCGCCGAGACCAAAGCCCTACTTTCCACGAAGTCAGAATGCCTTCTCCAACCGGCCGTGCGCTACTATTGCGGCATTCGAGGTCACATCTCCCGCTTTTGTCGACGCCGCCAACGGGATGAACGACGTGGCTATGCTGCCTATGATCGCGAGAGCGTACCCCGGAACTACTACGGCTACCGGTGGCGTGCGTACCTGTCGCCTCCACGCCGCTCCCCGTCTCCGCCTCAGACTGACGACGTCCCTCGCAGCTCCCGTGCGCAACGACCCCGCTCGCCTTCACCAGGTCGCCGTTCTGTTTCCCCCCTTCGTCCTGTGTCTTACATCGCTAACCACCGCCAGGAAAACTAGTAATGCAGTTTTGGGAGGGAAAACTGCATCTCCTGCGAAGCTTACAAGTCCTCCAGAGCGTCCGTCGAACTTGCTGTCTGTTTTGGTTGAAGGTGTTTGCGTCGATGCCCTTATTGATACTGGTGCGAGCGTTTCAGGGATAAGTGCGAAATTGTGTGCTCGTCTACGCAAGGTACGAACACCCTACACGGCACCTTTTCTACATGGAGCGAATATCACTGTGATTAAGCCATCCGGACAATGCACAGTGCGGCTTGTTGTTGGTTCTCTTCGGCATCATGTTCAGTGTGCGGTGTTGTCCCCCTGTGCTCATCATCTTATTTTGGGTTGGGATTTTCTCTTATCCGCATCCGCCGTCATTTCATGTGATCACCCTGAAATTCAACTCACGGATACAGAGCAGCTCAGCGGCATTTCTGAAGTACCACAGCTACACGACACAGCGAGTGAAGATTGTTTTCAACCACCGCCGCGAGACGGTGCTTTCCCTCTACTCAAACCGAATCAGTGACGGAGACGTGCTTATAGTTCCCTCTCCACGTTTTCTGCCCAAAGGTGTCGTCATCCCGACATGCCTCGTCCGCATCTCACATAGATCAGCACAGCTTCTGGCTACAAACGCCACTTCCGAATCTATATTGCTCCCTGCGGGTGCTACTATCGCTTCTGTTCTGCATGACGATACGCTCTCATTAGTTCCCCTGTGCTCCGTCTCTTCCGTTCCGACGCCTGCAAAATCTGAGCGAAATATTTCCACACGTAAGGCTACCATCAGCAAAGACCTCTCAGAAAGCAAAACAAACAAGCTACATCAACTCCTGGATAAACACAGGGACACATTTGACTACCTTTCCAGCAAGCTGGGGCAGACATCTGTGACAGCGCATCGGATCGAGACGGATGGGCCCCACATCGTCCGCCGTCGCCCATACCGTGTGTCATCGTCCGAACGAAACGTCACCTAAGAAAATGTAGCGGACATGCTAGAACGAGACATCATTCGGCCGTCTTCCAGCCCATGGTCTTCCCCCATGGTTTTAGTCCGCAAGAAGGATGGTTCCGTGCGGTTTTGCGTGGACTATCGAGCCTTGAATAAGATCACCAAGAAGGATGTTTATCCAATGCCGCGTATAGATGACGCGCTCGACTGTCTGCAGGGGGCGGAATTTTTCTCCAGCTTAGACCTGCGATCTGGTTATTGGCAGATACCCATGCACGAGCCTGACAAAAAAAAGACAGCGTTTGCTACTCCAGACGGCTTATACGAGTTTAACGTAATGCCGTTTGGTTTATCAAACGCCCCAGCCACGTTTGAGCGCATGATAGACACAGTCCTTCGTGGCCTTAAATGGAAGACGTGCTTGTGTTACCTGGATGACATTGTTATTTTCTCGTCGAATTTTCCTGAACATCTTCGGCGTCTCGATGAAGTTCTGACCAATCTGGCCAAAGCCGGCCTGACTTTGAACACCAAGAAGTGCCACTTCACCCGCAGATCCATCAAAGTTCTCGGTCACATTGTCAGCAAAGATGGTATACGGCTCGACCCAGACAAAATTTCCGCTGTGGCCAATTTCCCTCGACCTCAAGAACAAAAATCCCTTCGCAGTTTCCTTGGCTTGGCGTCATATTTCCGTCGTTTCGTTCGCAATTTCGCCAACCTGGCCTCGCCCCTCAATCAGCTGCTGCATTTTGGTAACCCGTTTGTCTGGAGTCACGACTGCGAGAAGGCGTTTCAAAACCTGAAGCAAGTACTTACTTCCGGGCCTGTACTTCGCCACTTCGATGACACAAAGCCAGTCCTTCTTCATACTGACGCTAGCGGGCATGGAATTGGCGCCATCTTGCTACAGCGCGATGCTCACTCGCGTGAACGAGTGGTTGCCTAAGCAAGCCGCTCTCTGACGTCAGCAGAAAAAAATTACCCCATCACAGAGCAAGATTGTCTGGCTGTTGTGTAGTCTGTTCAAAAGTTCCGTCCATACCTTTACGGCCGACATTTCACAGTCGTTACAGATCACCATGCCCTGTGTTGGCTGTCTTCTTTGAAAAATCTATCAGGACGACTTGGGCGCTGGATTCTCCACTTGCAAGAATATGACTTCACGGTGATCTATAAGTCGTCTGGTCGCAAGCATCTCGACGCGGACGCGCTTTCCCGGTGTCCGCTGGTGAAGTCTTCAGACGACGTTGCCCGACATTCTAATGTGCCGCCTTTGCCCATTGCACCCATTGATATTCCTATTAACGATATCCCCGACTTGGTTGCCCTTCAACACGCCGACAGTTATTGTCCGACAATAATTGATCGGCTCACCGGCTCCACACAACCACCGAATAGCCGCCTACGTCGTCAGCTGCACCAGTTCCTGCTTCTTGATGGCGCACTGTACCGCATCAACCACCACACCGATGGAGCCAGATGGGTTCCAGTTGTGCCCCGTTCCCTCCGTCCACGCATTTTGTAAGCGTTGCACGACGACCCAACTGCAGGCCACCTCGGATTCCAGAAGACCTACCACCGTATCCGAGGGCGCTTCTTTTGGCCAGGGCTTTCTACGAGTGTCGCCAAATACGTCGCCTCTTGTGCGCCTTGTCAGCACCGGAAACGCTCCACGTCACCCCCTGCCAGTCTACTCCTGCCCTTTCCGTGTCCAGCAAGCCCGTTTGAAGTGGTCGGTATTGACCTTTACGGTCCCTTGCCTCCGACAGCGGCCGTTCATCGCTCGATAGTTAAGGCAGTGGACCACCTGACTCGCTACGCTGAAACCGCTCCACTTCCTTCAGCTAGCGCCACCGAGATCGCTCACTTCTTCTTAAACAACATTTTGCTTTTTTCCTCGCGTTTTGCTAAGCGATCGAGGCAAGACATTTCTGTCTCAAATTCTCGCCGACTTGCTTCGAGCTTCCAACACCTGTCACAAGATGACGTACAGCTATCATCCCCAAACAAACGGCCTCACAGAACGCTTCCATCGAACTCTCTCTGATATGATCTCTATGTATATTCAACCTGACCATCGCAACTGGGACGCCATCTCACCTCCTGTTACCTATGGTTACAATACCGCAATTCAGACCACAACCGGATACTCCCCGTACTACCTTGTATACGGCGTCACCCTTCGCACACTCTGGATACCTGCTTCTTCGCCGCTCCCGTGTCACCTTCTGCGACGTCTCCTGAACAATTTGTTGCTCGCGTTGAACACTGCCGCCAACTTGCCCGCATGCGCACTGAAGCGAGCTAACAGGATCGAAAGCAGCGCTAACGACGCTGTGCATCGCTCTCCTCAATTCCGACCCGGTGATGAAGTCTTGGTGTGGACGCCTATTCGTGTTCCGGGCCCATGCGAGAAGTTCTTGCACCGTTTCCTTGGTCCGTATAAGGTTCTCGAGGTGACCTATTCTGTAAACTTTCGCGTCACACCGGTTTGCCCAAGTTCCGACCACCGCCATCGTGGCACCGAGATAGTTCACGTTTCCCGGCTCAAGGTTTTTAACCGCCGCGACGAACTCTGAAACGAGGCCAGGCGGCCGCTTCTTTCAACGAGGGGGATAATAGTGTGAGCTGAGTTTGTATCTTGCTGCCTGCTAGGAGATATCTGCTAGGAAATATTTGGAGAGGTATTATTCATCATCACCAGTAGCTTGCGGCTACCGCATTATCTGCTGTACATACTCATCATCACCGGCACAACCTCGTCTGCGGCTAATGACCATCAGCAGGGACGCTGGGTCACCATCTTGGTTCGTCCCCGCCTGACGCCTCGGAATAAAGGAGCTGCGAAAGCAACGGTACCGTCACCTTCTATCGACGGCCTCACAATATATGTATATATATATATATATATATATATATATATATATATATATATATATATATATATATATATATATATATAGCGATGAATAAGTTCCGGGATTCGGTTTCAAAAATACACGAGAGGGTAGACACACGTCTGCAAACGATGATCGAACTAACGTTTCGACCGGGGTCCGGTCTTCGTCAGAGTAAACTTCGGTAATTGAGCGCGCTGAATATATAGGCACGAAATGATAAAGGCTGACGAATAGTCTTGCCACTTTGCAGATACAAATCAACAATAATAAAATAAGAAGAGCACACGTGGTGTTTGTACACGTGTGAATTAACGTGACGTTTTCAAATACAGAACTTGTACGGAATATCGGAACGGATCAGGGAGGATCAACAACTACCTTTTAGAAAGAAAATGATAACGTTCGTGGATAACAGCTTAGCACTTAATACGCAAACACGTATAGTCGTTCAATGCGGAGGCAGTCTGCTTGCTGGACAGCAGCTCACCAGCACTCGATTTATTAACTGTTGTGTCGGCTTCAGGGCCAGTTACCACTTTCCAAAATTGCCGTGGGTGATTGCATAGCAGAGAAGGAAGCGTTACATTATTAAAATTGTCTTTTGATTTACGCAATGCCTGAATGCAAGAGGAATTAGCTACGCGATATGCTTGCGATCGTTTCGGTTGGTTAGAACGTTTGGAACTGCGTCATAAACGTTTTTTCTTATTAGCTAGTCGCTGGAGGGATTTTTTGTACCATGGTGATCGTTTTGCTGCAGTTGATTTACGTGGGATGTGCCTATTTGTTAATTCTGTAAATTGTTCTTTGAATAAGTTCCTGTTTTCTTGGATTGATTGTGTTTTACAGTTTTCTAGAAAGTTATCAACAAAACTTGATAGGGCCAAATTAATTTTTTCGTAGTCAGCCCTTGAATAGTCTCGAATATATTTAGCTTTCTTTTTAGGGCGCAACGTAGGGAAGGGTAAATGAAATTGAATTATTTCGTGGTCACTGAAACCAGGTAGGACCGACAGCGATGTATTGGTGCTGGGGCAAGTAGCTAGGACTAGATCTAGAGTATTTGCTGTGTTGGCCGCTATTGTGGTCGGCTTCGTGACCACCCGGCTAAGATAAAATGTTCTACAAAGTTCAACAAATGATTTTGGTTCAGCTCCTACAGCGACTGCGCAAGTACCGTCCGCTGTCCAAGTGATGTTAGGGAAGTTAAAGTCACCCAGAAGCGTTATAGGACAGTCAGGGTAACGTACCACTACCAGATTCCCTACGTCATGCAGGTTATCAATAAATGAGCTGTCACTAGAAGGCGCACGGTAGCAAGCGCCGATAATAACTTTCTTGTTCCCGATTGCTAGTGATACCCATGAAATTTCTAGATCGCTTGGGACGTCAATACTACAATATACAATTTCAGAATTTACCGCAATCAGTACCCCGGCCCCCGATCTGTAGTCTCGGTCCTGTCGATAAAAGTTATATTTATTTTTGCACTCCATATTTATTTCTGCACTCCATAATTTTGGAATCTCGTATTTTGTTTGAGAGCCAAGTTTCTGTTAGTACAATGATGTCAGCTGAACATGAATCAATGAATGAACTCAGCTCTTCGCGTATTTCTGAACGCTACGGATGTTAGTGTAGACGACGGATAGCCTTTTGCCTAATCCACTTCCCCTCAAAGATTGCTAACCGGTTGGGTTATTAGACTTAGGCGAAGGGGTGGAAACACGGGGGGGGGGTCTTGGCTGGTTGACGCAGCATTGGTAGGCGTATATGACTGAAAGGAAGTTGCTTCGACAGTCTTATTAGTGTGATCGTACACGTAGCAATTTCCGTTTAAATGCAATGTGTTGTAATTTAGTTTCGATGAACAAGCATGGGCTTTCTCATATTCCAAAAGATTTTTTCGCGTGATTCTGGTAGAAGGACAGAAGTCCTCGCTTGCAGAAATGTCACTGTTTTTTAGACTTGCACGGTTAGCCGAAATTTGAGATTTGGTTTTGTATGAACAGAATTTAACTACTTTTGGTCGGTCACAATCGTGAGTCACACGTCCAAGGCGATGCGCGCGCACAATAGAATCGGTGCTTAAATTATTGCCTAAAGACTGGGAGAGTAATGCAAGTATCTTTTGCTCGGCATCGTGAAATGATTCTTGTGGCGACTCTGAAATGCCGTAGAAAATTTAATTATCCCGACGAGCCCTATCATCCGCATCATTTAGACGCGAATGCAGCTTTTGGCACTCTTGCTGCAAGGAATTTACAGTCTGATGTGTTGTTTGCCACGCGGCCTGCAAGCTATCGATCTCCGCTGTTTTTCTTCAAGATTTATTAGGCGGTTGCCAATGTCAGCAAGTGTCTGATCTATGTTGTCTTGTTTCTGAGATACATCGGCGATGGATGTTTTTAGGATATCTTGGCCGTTCTGGAGGTCAATGGTTCTGGCCTGCAAGTCGCTGAGCAGTTTTGCTATCTCATTCATGTCCGTTGTTTGCGAGCCGGAGCGGGTATCGGGACCAAGGGTCTCCTCGTCATCCCCGGCCATTACGAAAAGCTGTCGTGGGACAGCCGCACAATCGCAAAGAACATGTAGCAACAATTTTGGGCACGGAAACAGCAGCCGGGTACGATCGCTAGTCTTTTTACTATAAAGGGATCCGAGGTGACTAACCTGCAGAGCGAAGTAGCAGATGGGATTAGCCACCTGCATGGTGATGCTGTTTCCGTGCCCACTAAACCAACATGCTCCGAGGCGGTCCTTTAAGTACCCGGTGTTGCTTGACGTCCCCGATGACGTGGATGCATCGGCTGTAGGCATATCACGATAGGTGTCGAGGGGAGGGCCGTTGGGCATGTCATCGATGCGGTACGTGTGCTGATCGATCCATGATAGTTTTGGCGCGGCGAAAAGTTGTGTCTGGATGCCGTAATCTTAGCGGGAAATCCAGGGCACAATTTGCAGAGCGAAGTAGCAGATGGGATTAGCCACCTCCATGGTGATGCTGTTTACGTCCCCACTAAACCAGGATGCTCCGAGGCGGTCCTTTAAGTACCCGCTATTGCTTGACGTCACCGATAACGTGGATGCATCGGCTGTAGGAATATCACGGTAGGTGTTGACGGTAGGGCCGTTGGACATGTATTCGATGCTGCACGTGTGCTGATCGATCCATGAAAGTTGTGGCGCGGCGACAAGTTGTGGCTGGATGCCGTGATCTTGGCAGGTAATCCAGGGCAGAATGTGCAGAGCGAAGTAGCAGATGGGATTAGCCACCTGCATGGTGATGCTGTTTCCGTGCCCACTAAACTAATATTTCGACGCCGTCCTTGTAGCAGTCATCGGTAGCTTGCAGTCCGGCTATGGCTGATGCAGCTACTCCAGTCACGAGGCTGTGGAAGTAGTTAAAGTTATCAGCCGTGGTGAACTCGTCATTGTTGTGGACGGCTTCCGAAAATGGCGGCCAGAGTCGCTGCCACGATGGGCGGTTCCCGTGAAGTTTAAGGAGCTCTAGCTGGGGAAGCTTGCATTTGCCAGTTGGTGATGGGTGGATGGTCGCCGGACCTGGCGTTAAAGACCGAGAGTCATGCAGCTTGATATTGAAATTCGCGGTAGCGCTGATAACCACGGAAGACCGAGAGTCATGCAGCTTGATACTAAAATTCGCGGTAGCGCTGATAACCACGTAGCGGAATTTTCTTGCATCGGTCGTCTCGCTCTCCACTAGGTCATCCGGTGTCTCATCAAAGGTCGCCTCATCCAACTTCTCTATCTGGCCATAAAATGCATTGATTCGTTCGAACAGTACACTCATCTTTCTTGCCGTCGCTTCTCTATAATCACTTACCTGGCCTTTCGTTTTCGTTTGAAGCCCATTCCGTAGTGAACGTAGGCTGCGTCTTCATCGAAGCTCAAATTCCATTCGGTCGCACGCAGCTCAGAACTCGCCAACGTCGCTGGAGCGGCGTCTTTTCCTCTACTTTCGCGGCTCCTTGAGTAGATGGGATTGGCGTCGTCTATACGTCCCAGTTTCGTGGCACCATGTGATGGACCGCTGGATCCTCCAGCTGCGGCGCGATGCTCACGAAGGGGAGCGACACGTCTGCAGAGGATCAGGCTGTAATGGTATCTGGAAAAATTGGCGCGAGCCGACGAAGCCACCCGAGCGTGCGGTAGCTAGTGAGGAGCGTCATGAAATGATGATGATTAGCGTCGTCTGCTACAAAAGTTGACAACGAGGAAATCACAATAACATATATATATATATATATATATATATATATATATATATCTATATATATATATATATATATATATATATATATATATATCTATATATATATATATATATATATGTATATATTTATATATATATATATATAAATATGTTTCTTTTTGTTTGGTTACTAAGCCAAAATATTTTTGCTTGCTCCTTCTCTGCTTTGTGCATCGTCTGATGGTGGAGTATTTTGTTGTGCTAATTTTAGCTCTTGTCATTTTTATGCGTTCTCGAGTAATATCTCATTCAGCTTGGTTATGTCTTAGATATGATATACTAAACTTTGTTTATTACTGCATTTCATTTTGGATTGCCACGATGGGCAACTAATTGTATTCTTTCGTCGGTAAGTAGTGATGTAGGCAATTCATTTACATTTACATGGTTGTTGGTCGACGGGTTCGCCAAACAGGCAGTCGGCGTCGGCGCGTTTACTACCGGATTTCTACACCATTGTAACGTCGAATACTATACCGTGTACTGTAGACTACCGTAAGCTCTACGCGACCCCGTCCTGACTGTAGTTAGGCAGTGGTGGCGTAGAGATAAAACATCCGCCTCGCATGCAGAAGGACTGTGGTTCGAATCAAGACGCCAGACAATTGCCACTGGATTTTTAAAAAAATTCGCGCGTTGATGGTATTGCAGAATGGGGCTTTGGGTGCGGCCTGAATCCAGCGACCATTGCCGGCAATGCAAATCCTCACCAGATCAGGATTTGCTACCCTGTTGGAGAGAAGGCGACAACCTCACATGAATACGCCATATAACCCACGGCCCTCCGTCTCCAGTGGCTGCGAAGCAACTGACCACTATGGCGGTCAGACCTGTGACGCCGTAGAGGGTGCTAAGAATCCCTGGACCCAGAAAGGCCCCCATTGGAATCTGATCCTGGCAACGTTTGCACGAGAACCTTATCTAGCGAAGCGAGTCTAGAGGTATATTCGAGAAAAAAAGGGGGATCAAATTGGATGTTATAGGGCTTAGTGAGGTTAGGAGGAGAGTTTAAGCTTTCATGTTGCTGAAAACTGAACACGTCCAAGGTTACCATGGTTTAGCAGACAAAGGAGAACTGGAAGTGGGATCTGTAGTCAAGAAAAGCATAGCTGGCAACATAGAAGAATACTATATCAATAACGAAAGGGTAGCAGGCTTTGTAATAAGGCTCAATAGGAGGTACAAACTGAACGTTGTACAGGGCTACGCGCCCACATCTAGCCACGGCGACCTGGTAGTAACACGCTTCTATAAAGATGTGGAATCAGCAATGTTTTCAGTAAAAAAACAGTATACCGTAGTTATGGGGTACATCAACACTAAATTACGCAAGAATCAGGCTGGAGACAAGGAAGCGGGGAACTATGTTCTGGGCTGTACAAATACCAGGATGTACCTACAAGTGGAGTTCGCAGAACAGAACAAACTACGCATCATGAATACGTTCTTCTGCAAACGGAAGAGCTGGAAGTGGACGTGGAGGTGCCCTAACTGTGACCATATAAATGAAGTAAACTTCATAATATGCGATAACCCTGGTGTCGTGAAGGATGTGGAAGTGCTCGGAAGGGCAAGGTGTAGTGACCACCGAGTGGTAAGATCTCGAATTTGGCTAGTGTTCAGGAGGGGGCGTGACACGCTACTGCCAAAGAAGCCGAATAATAAGCTAACTGTAAGGCGTAAAGTAGAAGAATTCAGGATTGGGCGGCAGAACCGATATTCAGCTCTTACCGATGAAGCAGAGCTTACGACACAGGAAGCCTTACAAGCATTATCACGGAGTGTGCAATAAAAGTCGGGCCACGATGGCTTGACAGGATACTGGTAAACTTTCCTAAGAGACGAAATATCTAATAAGGAAATGGTAAAAAATGACAATATACACTCCATCTGACAGAATAGACTACGCTGAGCATTTAAGTTAACCAATAGGCGTCAAACAGCTGACACACAGAAGTATATTATGGAAATGATCGAATACGCTGTGAAGAACGCAGATTGCCTGAAATCAGAGAAGAGGTGTCTTAGCATGGGGAAACATCAGATGTATGACCATAAAGACAAGCGAGGCAATGGGGCAGACGCCAGGCAAGGCAGACGCAAAGGCGTCTGCCCTGCCTTGGAGTGAAGAATAACAGCACCTCCACTTCTGGGCACTAACATATAGCATAGGATTTAATGTGAAATGGTACGGGCTCCTGTCAAGCTCCTGTCAAGCCAGGGGACCCGCCCCGGCGAAACGTGGGCTGCGACAGTACAAGACGACCGCCTGCCATAAGGGTCTCTTTCAGAGGCAAGTCTCCTGCTGGCCGTTACAGCTTTCACAGCAGGCGTTAGCGATGGCAGTGATGCCGTACCGCCCACTCCGAATGTCGCCTGGCAACCGAATAGTCGTATGGCTCTCTTTAAGAGAAACCTCGGAGCTGGCGATAACACGAAGGCAGAGAGCAAGAATGTATATAAGGAGAAGCAGTCCTCTTGCGGCAAGCGCTTCCGAGTTACCAGAAAATGTCACAAAGAAAATCAAGGTGAACTGCAAAGCTCCGCAGCTGCGACGGCGAAGGAGAGGGTTGCGGCCGCTCTTCATTCCGAGGCTGAGATGTGAAATGCCAATCGCGTCGGACGTGCAGTTTCTTCACCCGGGGCAGATGTCGCTAGCTTAACTTGCGACGACCGCTTGTGACATTATCTTGCCGCGCTAGGAAGCCTCGTTTCGCATCCTCTCTTATTCTTGCTCCGTTCACGACGGCAGAGCTGCTGCAGAAGGATACAACGGGCACCTTCTACCGTTAAGGAAACAGCAGCTGGCCACACCTAAAAGAATACAGCTAGTGGTTCAGCGGAAATCATCAAAAAGAGCTTGAGGTAAAACTCCCGAGAATAACATAAAAGGTCTCCAAGCTTTGGTCGCCCAGGGTTTGGAGTGAAAATTTGACAGGAGTCCCTGTGGCCGCAATAAAGGGCGAGGGAATTTTATTGTAGTGTGGGCAGCAGGGTGTTGTCGGGTCCTTGTCCTTCGTGGAGTTGTGTCTTTTGTTGGACTGGGTAGCGGAAATTGCAACAAAACGGCACACACCGCACAAAACATCTTTGAAAGATAAAAAAACGAACAAGACATTTTGGCTTTACTTCAGGAGCCTTGGCTTTTATAGCAACCCACGAAGTCTTGTTTAGAAAAGTTTGGTGTTGGGTCTGTTGGTACATACCTGGACTACGGTGAAATTCCGCCTCAAGGACGCGAACCCGAGAGAGAGCAGACACACCCACGCGCTGGGACAAGCAACACTTTAATGAAAGTTTAATGAAGGAGACAGTTTAATTAACAGTTTAACGAAGGAAAGTGATGTGCTTTATAAGGTTTAGTTACGCCTACATACACAGTGGCCCCGCTCCCCATTCCGCAGCAGGATGTATAGTTTCATTGTAAGGACCCTGTCGGTGTTGTTGCATGTTTCATTTTGCCAAGTGTTTGACGGGGCATTATCCTTGTAGTTATTGTTTCTTCAATCAACCGAACGGTTCGGATGCAAACAGTAATCCTATTTTGCAAGTTCATAGGTGAGCTATATACAAGGCTTAAAGGTCTTTAGAGTCACCTTTCACGAAATATAGTTCTTATAGATAGTGGTATCTCACATTGGCTGTCATAGTTAGAGTTAAAGGTGTCCTAGTAGTCTCAATATGGACATTCTTCATATGGTTAAATCTTTGTTGTAGCAAGCACAACCGTCACTGCGAGAAACTCGGGGCCATATAGCCTCTGGTGCGTTCCAGAAAGGCTGCGGGCTGAAAGCCAAAACGTCCTTGCCAAGTGGACCTTCTGAACCTCCTTCCAAAATCTGAAGCTCACGGAGCGTTCCCAGGAATTCTGCACTACAGGATCGCAGCCTGAGGTGTCGTCAGGCTCATGCAGAAGCCCAAGGAAGCTAAGATCTGTTCCAGGAGCAAACCCTGCTTTTTTGTCTTCGTGTTTCCTTTACTTTTCACAATATTCCTCGCATTCCCATTCCTTGAGGCTGGCCCTTAGTGCTTCTCCTGCTTTTGATTTTATTCTTTGGTTGCTTTGATGACTCTGCTACTTCTTTGGGTGGTTGCTGCAGATATATATGTCGAAACCTAAAATATGGATTCAAAATTTGAGGAAAAAATGCAACCACAATGGACAGTGTTGCATCAAGCTACACGTCTCTTGATATGACTTTATTTGTGGGTTAGAGTAGTTAAGCCTATTACGAAGTGAAGTGATTAGTCATGCGTCCTTCTGTTAAACTGTTGTGTTGACTCAGCTGAGCAAACACGGCTTAATGCTTGGAAGCTATCTCCAATGAACACTGACGGCGCTTGGCCCGAACAGGAGCCTACTTTTCTGTTGCCATAGGAGTTTACACTGTTGACTGCCGAATGGTCCAAAAAGGTGCCCAGCACAAGGTGACACGTTGCACAGGAGCTGCTGCATGGCAGAAGGTGGCTCCATTTCCTAGTTAAACGTAGAGCCCTGTTAGTTTTTCTGCTGCTGATAGAATGTTCAGTGGTGTGGTATTTTGATATCGCTCGTGTATTTGGACTCCTCTTAATTACTCTGCAATCTTTCACAATAAAATGCACGTAATGGTGGCGAGATCAAAGCATCAGTTTTAAGAAATGGAAAGTTAGAAGTAACCACATTTCAGTCTACATCGCAACACACATCATACTTTCCCATTGGGGATTTTCCAATGTTTCAAGCGCACAACAAATGAAGCAACAGCAAATGTTCCATCATTTCGTGTACTTATCTAATTAGGAAATGGGAGCTCTGCGTTAGCTCTATAAACATCTAAACAAGGTAAAAGGACCGCTCTGCAAAAATGCAGTAATATATAGGGATGGAGCATACATATTATACATATATATATATATATATATATATCTAGAGAAAGATAAACTCACAAAGCGCGCAGAAATAGTATAAGTAAAGATTCGGATACACAGCAAGAACAATAACAAACAATGTTTACTTTTGTAGCGGCAACGGGACTTGCCTTCATCAGAGTAAAGTTACATGATTTTGCTGTCGCAAACATTTTGAACACATTTCTTATATAGGGTTGCATAAAACTGTGAGAAAGAGCGGAAAATGTTTTGGAAATGGAGAGTGTGCATACAGGCAGGCAACGCCTATGTTACAACATCAACAAACAAAAAAAAGGGGGTGTTGAGCGAGAAAGAGAAAAAGGGGTCGCGTTAACAATGCAGCGTTCAAGGTTGCACCATGAGGGGTCAACGTATGCCGCGCGGTCTGCAAGTTCAGGCAATGGGGGAAACTGGACAACTCGGTTTGAAAAGAAAGGGAAGAGTATACAGTAACGAATTCAGTGGCTGGGGAGACTGGTTCAGGGGGAAGCGAAGATGGGTGTGCCCCCCACGGATGAAGAGAATAGATAGGGGGCACAAAATAGCATTTCACAAAAGCTAGCAAATGAACTGGAAATAGGTAGGGTCACAAAAGGTTAAACATGAATAGATCCCAAAGAGTTAAACATTTCTAAGTGGTATTGGGAACAAGGCCTCATTACCCAAGACAAATGGCATTGTTGAGCCGCATTAGGCTAATAAAGCTGCTGTATTATGAGAGTTTCTGCGAATTCTGATGGCAAACTCGAGGGTAGGAATATTAAACATGGTTATAAAAATTATGAAGCCGCTAATTTTAATCGAGGGATAAGCACGTTAGTTTTTCGTAACTTTCATTAATTCCAAGTGTGGCTGACCCAAACTTATAAATGAGATAAGATTCCCGAACCTCGCGGTCGTGGTGCGTTTTGAAGGCGGATTCTAAAATTGTTGCTTTAAGATGTTCAAATGCATGCCCGGGACTGTTCACATGTCTTGACAGGGGAAATAAGGGCAGCTTTTTGCATGAGAGTGGTGATTATTGAACCGTATTCGGAAGGGCGTTTCAGTTTGGCCGATATATTGTTGCCTACAAACAGTGCACTCTAGAAGATATACGACATTAGCGGAGTCACAGTTAAAGTTACCTTTTATATTTACGTAGTAGTCTGAAGCCGTGCTGGTGGCGCGCTGTGTAGTGGTCATGTGTGGGCATACTTTACATCGGGGTTTATTGCAGGGCATGCAGCCAGTAGTTGCCGGTCGGTTGATACGAGAGTTAGTTAGAAAGTCACCTAAATTCTTATTACGCCGGTAGACAACGCGTGGTGGTTCGGGGAATATGCTTTTTAAGCGGTCACTTTGCATTAGGATATTGTGATGTTTTTTTAGCACGGTTGACACTCTTGGAGCGGAGGATGAGTTGGTTAAAACTAAGTTAGTTTGCGGTTTCCCGTTCGGGGCTTTTTTCTTACAGATTTCGTTACGGTCTAATTGGTTGGCTCGCACAATAGTGTCGTCGATAACTTTTTCCGGGTATTTTTTATTTAGGAGGGCAGCCTTGAGTTCTCGACAGTTTGAGTCAAATTCGGCTTGGTTTGAACAAATTCTCCTAAATCTGTGGGCTTGGCTGTAAGGTATTGCTGTCTTGCAGTGTCTGACATGGCCACTTCGGAAGTGCAAACACTGCCGCGTTTCTGTCGGTTTTCTATACAGTGTAGTTTGAAGCCGACCTTGGAAGGTAGTAGCGGTGACGTCCAGAAAGTTTACACTGAGTTTCGAATAGGAATGAGCAAGGGAAATACTAGGATGGGCTAGGTTAAATGCCTCAATGAAGGTGAGGACCTCCGCCTCACCGTGTTGCCAGATCATGAATATGCCTTTTATAGTACATGGGCTTTAAATTTTGGGTGTCAAGAAAGTTTGATTCGAGGTGAGCCATAAAGATATTAACGTAGTTAGGTCTGATTCGAGTTCCCATTGACGTTCCGCTGACTTGCACGTAATGAACTCCGTCGAACTCAAAATTGTCAAGTTCAAAAATAAGCCTAAGGAATGTTTGGAGAGCAGAAGAATCGATAGGTTTGTCGCACGATAACTGCTCATACGCAAGGGATACAGCGGCGATGCCATCTTTATGGGGGATGTTAGTATACAGTGACGCAACATCAAGGGTGACTAGAAGGCAGTTATCAGGAATTTCAATTTTTGAGATGTCTGAGAGAAAGTCATTGGTATCATTAATGAAGGAGGGAAAGCTGGGCGGAATGTCGCAGATGAGATTATCCACACAGCGCCAGAGGTTTTCGGTAACAGTGCCAATGCCAGAAACAATGGGGCGCCCTGGGAGGGAACGAGCCGTGGTTTCATTTATTGTTTTATTTTTAACAAGCTCAGCAAGTTTATCTTTGACAATCTGCTTATAATCTTGAGTGGGATCATTGGGTAGTGCTTTATAGAACGTCGATACTGATAGCTGCTTATTGGCCTCGTTAACATAGTCGGTTTTGTCAAGGATTACGATTTACCCTTCCTTGTCGGCAGGTTTAATAATTATGTCGGGACAGCTTGCGAGTTCCTCTAGGGCTTTCTTTTCGTTGGTAGTCAAGTTGTGGTGGAAAGAAATTTGTGTTTGGTATGCTTTTCGCACATCGCGTTGGACAGCTTTGATGTACATGTCGAGGCAACTATCACGCTGTGTGGGAGGGGTCCAGTGCTTATAGCTAGGTAGGGTTCTGCGGGCTTCTTCCGTGGCGGGGTGATCGTAGAAGTATTCTCGTAGCCTCATGTTTCTGGCGAAGTTATCTAAGTCCTTAAAAATTTGAAATTCATCAAAACTACCAGCAGCCGGGCAAACGTTTAGGCCCTTTGACAAGACGTTCATCTGACCTGGGGAGAGGGTTATACTTGAAAGGTTCATTACATTCCCGGTAAAGTTTTCTTTTGTGACGGCAGGCGAGGGAAAAATATTAGTACAGGGGTTTAACTGAACTGTTTGGGGTGCAGTAGTCGAAGCATTTATTACAGTCGTAGGTAAATTATCGGCCGTATTGTCAGAGTTGGGGCAGCTACTAGCGCCGGAGCTTGTTAGGTTCTTACGCATGTGGCGAGTGTTAGTAATCTTATCTCGGTTAAACTTTCGGTCTTTTGTTCGTGATATGGCGGAGGCCATCTTACATTCGTAGTTGCTTAAAAGGTTCACTCTCTTTTGCTTAGTTCCTGACTAAGTAGTTCCACTTTCTTTCGGAGAGAATGGGCCGTAGTTTTGTAGTGATTGAGGATTATTTCAGTTAATTGTAAAGATGCTTTATCGAGTACCTGTTTCCACTTATTCATGTTGGACGGGGAGAGTTCGGTAGTAGCAGGTTTTATTCTAATCCTAAGACCTCTGGGAGCGACCGCGGCAGTCGAGTACTGTGCAAGAGTGGAAACGTGCAATTCGGAACGTATGCGCTTTTTCGGTTATTTTTCTTACCTTTAAAAACTGTCTTGAAACGGGGAAGGATGCCGCGTTACCTGTTTTTTTTTGTGTTGTAGTCAGTTGCTGCTATGCCGATTCTTTCGAAGGTTGTAAGGGCATGGGGCACGGAGGGCTGGATTTTGGACCCCGGAAGGTCCGGCGGACGCGCTGCTGTTGGTTTTCGTGGGCTCGGCGGTCGCTGAAGATGCGGAGGTTGGGCGTAGCATGCGGTTGGTGCGGTGCCGGTCAGGGAGCTTCTTAGTGTCGCCGCGAGCGTTCCCTCGTGGCGTTGTGGCCGCTGCAGGTTTGCCAGTAGGGGTTGGCATGTTGCTGACGCGACGCTCGTTCGTGGACTTCGGCGTTAAGGCGCTGGCGCTCGCCCGGGGCGCCGTGGTTGTGGTGGATCTGGGGGGCGGTGGCGGTGGGCTGCTGGCACGACACTGCCCCGGGGTCCTTACACTTGATATAATTGGAGGCAGTGATGGAAAGTCGCTGTCATTTGGCCATATAGCCGGGGCTACAACTGGGTCGGCGGTGCATGTGAAGTTTCGCCAGCCCAGAGGATTGCAGCGCTCTTGCATGAAGCAGAGTGCACGAATGTGGCCGGCCAGCAAGGCCACACCCTCGAAGCTCGGGTGTAAGCCGTGCGCAGCGAGTACTCCGCAGGCTGGAAGGTGGTCAAAGCCATGATCGACGAAGCGGACAAAGCGTGAGTGGCGGCGAAATTCGCGGCAATACGGATCTATATTTCATTATATATATATATATATATATATATATATATATATATATATATATATATATATATATATATATATATATATTATATATATATATAGAGAGAGAGAGAGAGAGAGAAAGAAATGCCGGCAGTCTACAACACCAAAGAAGGCACAGGGGAATGATTATTAGATACGTGAAAAGAAAGAAAGAAAAGCACGTGCCCAGAGTGGGGACCGAACCCACGCCTTTCGATTATATCTCAAGTGCCTTACCAATTCGGCTATCTGGGAGACTCTGCTCTCCTTCACATTGTGGGGTATTTATATTTACTACAACTGTATATGACGCTTGAGGGTGGTAGCCAGCGCCACTCAGACTACGCGGAGAGAAGGGGACCTTCTTTTCAACCCCCGGGGGCGTGACGCCAACGTCTACAGGCTGTCATAAGCGGGTAACTTGAGGGAAACCCTCTTATGCTAACTCGGCAACAAGGCTGCCAGAACCGAGGCCCTCGCTAAGCTTTCGCACGATAAACGGGTTTGGAAATAAGGGGCTCGTTAGGAAATACAGAAAGAAATGCCGGCAGTCTACAATGCCAAAAAAGGCATAGGGGAATGATTAATAATTAAGTAAGAAGACGGAAAGAAAAATACGCGCCCAGAGTGGGCACCGAACCCACGCCTTTCGATTAGATCTCGAATGCCTTACCAATTCGGCTATCTGGGCGACTGTGCTCTCCTTCACATTCTGGGGTATTTATATTTACTACAACTATATCTGACGCTTGAGGGTGGTAGCCAGCGCCACTCAGACAACACGGGGAGAAGGGGACCTTCTTTTCAACCCCCGGGGCGTGACGCGAACGTCTACAGTCTCTCTTAAGCTGGTAACTTGCGGGAAACCCTCTTATGCTACCTTGGCTGCCTTGGCATATATATATATATATATATATAAATATATATATATATATATATATATATATATATATATATATATATATATATATTAGATTAGAGTCACCACGAAAAACCTAATATCTAATATGATGTTTCGGCTGGGAACCAGCTTTTTTGAAGTGAAGTACATAGGTCGAATACAGGGTATATGTAGGCTCGCAGGGAGCGCTGTGAGCTCGTGGACACAATATTTCAAAAGTGTACAAGAATGTAGAAGAAGGAAGTACAGCAAGAACAAGTGGAAAGAAACGTACTGCACGACTGGGCGCGCAGGTCATCCATCTCAATATACAACGCGGCGATAAGCAAAAGCGAAGCACTTAAGAACACAGAAAAAACTCCCAAGCATTTCCCCGAGGGTGAACATGGTTCAGTGCGAATGCACGGGGTGATGCTATGAGGGGGAGTAAAGTTAAAATCCGTTGGCATTCGCCCGTGAACGCGCGCGAGCCACCCACGGAGGTCTGGCAGTTTATCGCTGCATATATAGGGGGGTACGCCGCGCCGAGCGCGCCGAGCCAGGTGGCTGAGAGAGGAGGCGACCGCAAGGGGAGAGGGACAGCAGCGCACGGCAGCTGCATCCGAGCGAGGGGGAGAGGAGAGAGTGTGACGTCACGGTGGAGAGAGAGGCGCGCGGCAGCTGCTGGGGAGAGGAGGCGCACTGTGACGTCATACCATGACGTCACGGCGCGAGGAGCGGTGCGGGGAGCGGCGCGCACCCGCGCAGCCACGGCGAGGAGGCGGAGCGAGCGCGGTGACGTGGTGAAGTGACGTCACCGCGCCGTTGCTACCGACGCTCCTCTCCGCTCCACGCCGTTGCTAGGGAGAGGAGGACTGCGGACGCCGCCGCCGCCGCCGGCGGTGGAAGGTTTGGGGTCGCTTATAAAGTGCATTCGCACTTAAAACAAGCGCTAAATAAAAACACGGGACTAGGAGTAGACGGTACAAGCGCTGACTTTTGCTGAAAGTCAGCGCTTGTCCCGTCTACTCATCGTCCCGTGTTTTTATATAGCGCTTGTTTTCCGTGTGACAATGAACCAACACGCCAAAACCTTTTCCCTTCTAAAGAGCACTTGGGAATCGTGTTTCCTCCAACCAACGCCCACCCACGCAAAGCAATATTAGGAAAAGTAAACAAATAAGGGAGGGGTACTGGGCATCTCACTCCAAAGGAGCGGATTTTGCATTCAATAACCTGCACTACGTCCAAATAAGTGGCACATCTATGGGGACAAAAATAGGCCCAAATGATGCAAACATATTTATGGGTACCGTTGAGACACAGTTCTTGGAGAACGTCCCTTTAAAACCAGTGTTTTACAAGTGGTACATTGACGATATTTTCTTGGTTTGGTCTCATGGGGGGAAGCCCTGAAACAATTCATATCCGATTTCAACAGTGCTCACAGTGATATCTCATTCTCACATGAGTATTCAACTTCTACAATATATTTCCTTGACGTGCAGATAACAACTAACGGACACAGACTTGACACTTCTGCGTACAGAAAACCCACCGACCGACACCAATACTTCAACCTTCACAGCAGCCATGTGAGACACTGCAAAACGGCCATTCCATACAGCCAAGCCCTACGCTTCCGCAGAATTTGCTCTAACCAAATTGGCTTCGCTTCTAATTGGGATCAGCACCGCATTGACCTCGCACGACAAAAATACCCACTACCACTCATTGAAGATTCAATCAGGAAGGCATCAGAACAGGAGCGTTCTAGCCTTATCAGTGGCAATAAAACCTTCACTTCGAGCTCACAAACCAATCTGATTCTGGCATATTCGGCATCTGGTCCAAGCGTCAATGAAATTTTTAGAAGACACCACAACATCTGGCTCCAGATCCAGAGTGAAATATAAAGCACGTAATCCCAGACCCAACACGCGTGGTGTATCACTGGGCAAGAAACACCAGAGACATTGTAACATCATCTCGATCAAGAGAAACTAGTTTCACAGGTTCCACACCATGTGGAAAACCCAGGTGCAAATTGGGTCTAATGATGACACCAACAACAAGCGGTCAGAGCAGGGAATCTGACTTTTCCATGCAGATCAGGGGCAACCTAATTGTGACACTGCAAATATAGTTTACCTCCTAGAATGTGGTGATTGTGGTGCGCAATATATTGGACAGACTGAAAATTCTTTTAGAACTCGCATCAATAATCACACATCCGATGCAAAAACAAAACCTTATCTCCCCCTTTCAAAACATATCAACTCTTTGAAACACCCGTTCGACCAATTTAAGGCCACAGTGCTCCAATCAGTATTTAAACCCATTTCGACAGGGAAGCCTGCGAATCTTATCTGATCCACTAATATAACACTCTCACAAGATGTATCAATGAGTCTCAGGGGAGGCTGTTGTGCCTTCAAACCTAGACCTTGTAGCGACACGTATCGCACGTTACCACTTATCAACCGTTGGATGGTTCAGCGTTGTCAGCAGGTTACTTTTCCGTATGCTATAATGCTTCTCCTGAACGAAATCTTGCTGTATCACGTCATTACACTTTCCAAGCACTATTCGGTCTAGTGTTGTGAATAACTTATTTTACACTTTCCAAGCACTATACGGTCTAGTGTTGTAAATAACTTATTTTCTTCGTATGCTTCAATGCTCTTTTGCCCGAAATGTCACTTTGTAAGCTATTTTTGTTCACTGCTATATTCCCCATGTACTACGATTTGTACACGTGTATTCTTTGTATTGTTTCGTTTGTCAGTTTGTTTAAAGAATGCTGTGTGCGAATTTATACTGCCATTGATGAATAGCTACAAAGTGTCTTTGTTTTCCAGATCACTGGAGATTTGTTCTCGTACGTACGTCACATGTTTATTTTACTTTTTTCATAATGGGCAAACCCTTGTTACTTGCAAAATTATCAAATGTAAGCTAACATTTTGTTGTATGTATCAATTTCATGTCATGAGCCGGGGGCTCGTTCAACTCCTTTTTTCTGTGCGCTGTTTCTTTATTAATTTCCGGCCTTTTGTGTCGTTTCTCATAATCCTCGCACAACCTGCGCTTTTCTTGGGTGGCTGATGCACACCTCTGTCGGCGTCGGCGCCCTTCGAGGGGTCGTCATTGTCCGCCTTGTGCCCGGGACGCGGGCCATGGATAAGCCATTTGTGGCTATTATCTGGTCTCCTGGGGAATCGGCGGCATTTTCCTTTGAGGACGCGGCCCCCTCGCGCTAATCCTCCCGCCTGCATCCTGGAACTTCAACGTCGCCTTCTGCCAGTTTGCGTTCCCCGGTGTTTGGATGACTAATTGTTGATTCTACGCTTCCGCCTTATGCGGCAGGTTATTTCCGTTTGCTTCGGAGTAAGATGCCCAGTACCATTTCCTTATTTGTTTACTTTTCTTAATATTGCTGTGCGTGGGTGGTCGGTGGCTGAAGGAAACACGCTTCCTCAGTGCCTCGCTTTTGCTTTTCGCCTCATTGTATATTGAGATGGATTACCTGCGGGCCCAGTCGTGCAGTACGTTTCTTTCCACTTGTTTCTTGCTGTACTTCCTTCTTGTACACTTTGGAAATAATGTGTCCACGTGCTCGAACCGCTCCCTGCGAGCCTACATATACCCTGTATTCGACCTATGTACTTCACTTGAGAAAGGCTGGTTCCCGGCGGAAACGTCGTAATAAATAGTGTTATGTTTTTCGTGGTGACTCTAATTTAATACACTATGCAGCTGCCGCGCCCTGCACTATATATTTATATATATATATATATATATATATATATATATATATATATATATGTATATATATATATATATATATATTAGGAGAACTAAGAAAATGTTCCTGGCTATTAGGTTAACTATACGATAGAGAAGTCAAAAGGAAAAACATAACAGTGGTTATTCGAACGCTTCGACCGGGGTTTGGTCTTTTTCAAAGATACAGATAGTGCAGATCAGTTGGGTTTATATACAGTTCAGTTGTGGGGGGCAAGCAGATGTATCAAGCAAAACGTAGGCTCTACGCGACACAGAAGCATACGAAGCACCAGAAAGGCGGGGGGGTGATGTGGCATGGGAATGGTGCCAGGGAACAGAGTGGAAAGGGAGCGTGATCAAGACAGGCGAGGCTACAAAATAACAGGCAAGCGTTGCATGGTACTGAAGTCAACGCTGGAAAACAAGAAAGTGAGGGACTAAGGAGGGGCCCGTTTCCTGCTGGTTGCTTGGCTGTGAATTCACTGGTTAGGAGAGAAGGGTGGGAGAGCCAAGAGTCAATTACGGACGCCTTGTGCAGGTGTTAACGCACACACACGTACACACAAAAAAAATAGAGTAAGGGAGGAAGAGGGGGAATGAAACAAGAGAGTGGTTTTTTTTACGGGAGGGACACGGGAGGGGCGCGGGGACCGTAGCGGGGGAAAATGCGGGGATGAAAGAGGTTCGAAGAAAGCCCATCATAGCACACGTGTTCGCATCAAGTGAAAACGCGGAAACGTTTTCCTGCGTAAAACATTACAGCCGTGCTCGAGGCGGACGCAGAAAGGCAAGGTCATGCAATGTAAGGACAATACAATGCAAAGCAACACTAATTTAAGCTAGATGACAGAAATACAGCAAAAATAAGGGGACCCAATGTAAATGACATATACAAAAAAGGCGGTATACAGTGCCCCGTAAAGTTTTTAAAGAGCATTTATGCGAGAACGTATTCCCAATAGCAATTGTTCAGCGAAAAATGACACAAAATAAAAATACTGATAATAATAATGAAAAATAAAATAAAATAAAGCAAAGTGTGCAATTGGGAAATCTATGTCCATGCGTGCCTATACGGTACCGCAACAATACTCAAGCAGTACACTGACACAGTGCAAAGTACATTACGTACACAGTACACTGTACAAATATTTGAAAAATGAGAGTGGGGAAAAAGGGGGCGAAAACGCTTGTCGTTGAGAACAGAGTTTCTCACTGGCTTGCTGCATCAGCCTTCTCCGGTGCCTGACTGGGCACTCAAGACAATCGACCTGTGTTTTCATTTATGCCGCTCAAGACAGCGTTAAACTTGTGAATAAGTAATGATTAACGGGCTTCACGGTCATAATGCGTTTGTAAGTTGGACTGAATCACCGTGGCTGTGAAGGCGGGGAAGGGTTGGTCTAGAATATTTACCTGTTTAGATAGGGGAAGTTCAATAAAATTGACAGTTGGGCTAGTTGGTTTTGATTAATCGTAAGTAGCGCTAGAGCCGGGACAGAGAAGAGCAGACACACACGATGGCGCCGTCGTGTGTGCCTTCTCTTCTTTGTCTCGTCTCTCCCGTCTAGCTACTTACGATGAATAGATAGGGGAAGGTGTGGTAGGAACCTTATGTGGGCTGGGTGGTTGTTGATTCTCATCCTAAACGGATTCTCAGTTTGACCATCGTACTGGGCGTGGCATATGGTGCATTCAAGAAGGTAAACAATGTTTGCACTGTCACAGTCAAAGTTTTTTCTTTTCTAGAAAGAGAATGAAGACTTGGTGCTGGTGGCGACAGAGGCCGTAGTTATCATGGGGCACAGTTTGCACCTAGGAATATTACACGGTCCGCTGCCTGTGAAACTGAGGGTGTTGACCTTAGATGATATTACAATATATGTAATGTCCCTCGCACATCGGTACACGACGCGGGGATCCTCAGCGAAAACACTTCGCAACCTCTTGCTTTGAAGTAAAATGTTGTGGCCTTTCTGAGTATGCAGCTAACGTTGGAGGACGAGCGGTATATGTTAGAATAAGGTTGGGGGTCGTATTAAAAGATTTGGCTTTTGAGTTATTTATCAGGTGCGGCGGTCCTGTTTTTCAGACTTCCTAATGGCATCACTGATGACGGACGGAGGGTATTGTTGTCGTGTTAGATCATTAGTCAGTTGTTGATCGCTAGAGGCAAAATCAGCTTGGTCAGAGCATATTCTTCTAAAGCGCAGAGACTGACGTATGGTATGTCGAGTTTACAGTGTTTATCGTTGTTGCTTTTGAAATGCAAGTATTCATGTCGGTCTGTTCACTTCCTGTACACTGAGGTCACAAGCTTGTCGTCCGACATTCTGACTTTAACATCGAGAAAATGAATGGCAGATGCAGAATATGAGTCGGAGAATGAAATGTTCACTTGGGTGTAGTTGAAAGCTGTTATGAATTTTAGAAGTTCTACTTGCCCATGGCACCAAATGAGAAACATATCGTCAAAGAACCTTCTATAGAAAAAAGGGTGACACTGTGCGTTGCTTAGAAATTCACACACTAATGTGCCCATGAAAATATTAGCATAGTTGGGTCATATTTTTTTTCCCATCGAGGTCCCGTCGATTTGCACGTAGTGCTTAGTGTCGAACTCAAAATTTTTCAGCTCCAAGACAAGCTTTAGAAGCACGCCTAGAGGTTCACCATCAATTGAATTGTCTTTGGAAGCAACCTTGTAGGCATCGATCACAGATTGGCTGCCGTCCGAGTGTGGGATATTTGTATAGAGCGAGGCGACGCCGAGAGTGACTAGCAGGCTATCTTCAAGTATAACTAGATCAAAATTATCAGCCACAAAATGGTTTGTATTCTTTACATGCGAAAGTAGTGTGGGAGGAATATCTTTGATTAGGCTATCGATAAAATTAGAGATCATTTCTGTGGCCGTCCTTATACTGGTGATGATTGGTTGCCTGGGTTTGCTGCTTTATGTATTTTAGGCAACATATAAAATCGCCCTGAAACTGAACTTTAAACTTCAAGTATGGCTGCAGTTTTTTCTGAATTTTTTTTTTGTCTTTGACTAGCGCCATCGGTGTCTGGGTTACCTTGTTCTTAAATTGGGGAGTCAGATTGGTGTCGGTTGGTTTATACAACGAAGTATCGCTGAGCTGTCTTTCTGCCTCAGTGATGTAGTCCTGCTTGTTCATAATAACCATTGCGCCTCCTTTGTCGCCGGGTTTGATTGTGATGTCGGAGAGCCCGCTTAAACCATTTATTGCCTTTTCCTTTCTCTGTGAGATTTTTTGTGTTGCGGTGACCGATTTTTACATTGAGAGAGAATTTCAGGTTTTACCGCATTGATGTAGATGTCTAAGCATTTGTCTCTTTGTGGGCGAGGAGTCCAACGGCGTAGTGATGGCAGCCTAGTGTCCATAGTATGGTCTTGTGATTTGCCATAGTAATATTCGCGGAGCCTAAGCGTTCGGAGAAGTTCTCGAGATACTTATAGAGTTGGAATTCGTCTAGTCTGGCGGTTGCATTGCCAAAACTCAAACCTCTTGAAAGCACGTGTTCTTCGTCATCAGTGAGGGGGGTGTCGGAAAAGTTTACTATGTGGCACTCTTTGAGCTGTCAGGTGCTTAGGTCAGGAACATTTTCGGGGCTTGCATGGGAAGGCAAGAAAAACTTGTCTACTTTTTCAACAGGGGAAGTTATGCCGTCACGAAGCAGGTTTTTCAGTTTTGTTGACATTCAACAGGGGAAGTTATGCCGTCACGAAGCAGGTTTTTCAGTTTTGTTGACATTACTTGCCGCTCTTTGTTTTCTGCAAACACTTTTAGAAGAATATTTTATGGGGTGTGAAGTGTACCTGGTCAGTGGGTTTTCGTTCCTCACTGAGGATGTGCTCTAGTTGTCAGTAATCGTGGTCAATAACAATATTAAAAAGTAGCTTGAATGCTTTATGTAGGCATAGTTACCACCTAGCCTTTAGCTCTTGGGAGATGTTGGAGGTGCTGCTTTAACGTAAATGCGCTGTCCTTGCGGAACTACGTCACAATTGCGATACAAAATGAGGGTACTAACATGACAATGATATTGTCACGAAGACAAGGACGAAGCAGTTTTCTTGAATGAGAAATACGTTTATTGGAGCGAACTTGTGCTCCTCTAACAACTCAAAAGAATACAGAGGCGGCGAAGCAGCGGTCAACAAAGTGACTTGCACAGGCGAGTGTCGTCGAATCGAATGCTCCGGCGTCCGCACTGCAGGCTTTTTATCTTTCGTCGCGCGTGGTTCTCGAAACGTCGATTCACATCGAGAACATAGTAGATCCAAGAAGATTATTCTGGGCTGTTCACGTTAGATCGGAATGCTCTCCCTATCACGACAGATAACACATGTAGCCCAGAAAGAAAGAATGGAACACGCCCTTCTCTTGGCGCAGAGATAACACAGACCGGCGCAGCCGGGCGGTAAAAGCAAAACACAAATAAACAAACCCAATGTATGGTTCGCGGCATTACCCCCTCTCTAAGAGTGCATCGACCCGATGCTAACATAAGCGAAAGTCCGAAAATAAAAATAAAATTCGTTATCTACCGTAGAAAGGTTTTAAGCGAACCACGTGGACGACTTCGGGCCGCGTGCGTCGTCGTGATGTTCCGGAATCACCATCGGGGATCACCTCGTAGGTAAGTTGGCCGACACGTCGTAGAATCTGGTAGGGTCCGAAATACCGTCGCATTAGCTTCTCACTGAGTCCGCGTCGTCGGATGGGAGTCCAAACCCACACACGATCCCCTGGTTGGTACTCGGCGTCTCGGCGTCGGAGGTTGTAGCGGCCCGCATCCACCAGCTGCTGGTCCGTTATACGAACTCGAGCGAGCTGGCCGGCCTCCTCCGCACGTTGAAGATATCCGTGGACGTCGGCGTTGAGGTCGTCGTCTTCTACGTGCGGAATCATGGCGTTGAGCGTCGTAGTCGGCCTTCTACCGTAGACAAGCTCGAACGGTGTCTGCTGCGTCGTCTCCTGGATAGCCGTGTTGTACGCAAACGTGACATACGGGAGCACTTCGTCCCAAGTCTTATGCTCAACGTCAACGTACATTGACAGCATATCTGCGATTGTCTTGTTCAGACGTTCTGTTAGTCCGTTCGTTTGGGGGTGCTACGCCGTCGTTCTTCGGTGATCCGTGTTGCTGTAGCATAATACTCCTTGCATCAGCTCCGCAGTAAATGCCGTTCCGCGGTCGGTGATTAGGACTTCCGGGGCTCCATGTCGCAGCACAACTTGGCTTATAAAGAACTTTGCCACTTCTTGTGCAGTCCCCCTCGGAAGACCGGCGGTCTCTGCGTAGCGCGTCATGTAGTCTGTCGCTACGACAATCCACTTGTTCTGTGATCGTGACGTAGGGAACGGGCCTAAAAGGTCCATTCCAATCTGTTGAAATGGTCTCGAAGGGACGGCGATCGGTTGCAGAAGTCCGGCGGGTCTTGTCGGCGGCGTTTTTCGCCGCTGGCAGTCACGGCAGCTCCGGACGTAGTGGGTGACGTCAGAGGTAATGCCGGGCCAGTAGTACCTCGCCTTGATTTTTCCAATAGTGCGGCTGTGCCGAGATGTCCGGAAGACGGGTCGTCGTGGCACGCTTCCAAAATTTCGTCACGAAGGTCCGCGGGGATGACGAGAAGGTGATTCGCTCTTGTTCCGGGGCTGAAATTCTTCTTCACGAGGACGGAGGTTCTGAGTCTGAATGCTGGTAAGCTGCGTTTGAAGGTCCTAGGAACGGCAACGTTGCATCCCTCGAGGTACTCGATTATGACGCGTAAGTCGGGGTCGGCACGCTGCTGGGCGGCTAGGTCGCTCTCCGTCACGATCCCGAAGAACGCGCTGTCTTCATCAGCGTCTTGTGGTGGTGGGTCGACGGGGGCGCGGGACAGGCAGTCGGCGTCGGAGTGTTTCCTGCCGGATTTATAAACGACTGTAACGTCGAACTCCTGCAGGCGCAAGCTCCACCGCCCAAGACAGCCAGACGGGTCCTTCAAATTGGCCAGCCAACACAGCGCATGGTGGTCTGTTACAACCTTGAATGGCCTTCTATACACGTATGGGCGAAACTTTGAAATCGCCCATTTAATAGCCAGGCACTCGTTCTCAGAGGCAGAATAGTTTTTCTCCTCCTTCGACAGACCACGGCTGGCATAGGCGATTACCCTTTCGCAGCCGCTTTGCTTTTGGACAAGGACGGCACCCAAGCCTATATCACTGGCGTCCGTGTGCATTTCCGTTTCGGCATTTTCGTCGAAATGAGCGAGCACGGGCGGGCTTTGCAGGCGTTTTTTCAGCTCGCGGAATGCTTTTTCTTGGTCGTTTTGCCAGCTGAAAGTGGTGCTATCTTTCGTCAAGCGCGTGAGTGGCTCTGCAATGCGCGCGAAGTTTGCGACGAAGCGCCGGTAGTATGCGCACAGCCCGAGAAATCTTCGCACGCCTTCTTGTCTTTCGGCCTTGGGAAGTTCGCAATGGCTGAAGTTTTTGCCGGGTCAGGTAGGACTCCCGCGGCGTTGACGACGTGGCCCAAGAACTTGAGTTCGCCTTATGCGAAACGGCACTTTTTAGGCTTCAGCGTCAACCCCGACGTACGAATGGCCTCGAGTACAGACTCCAACCTTGTAAGGTGTTCGTCGAAAGTCCGGGCGAATACCACTACGTCGTCGAGGTATACGAGGCAGGTGTGCCACTTAAGGCCAGCTAGCACAGCGTCCCTGACTCTTTGAAACGTCGCTGGTGCTGCGCACAGCCCAAACGGCATCACCTTGAACTCGTATAGGCCGTCTGGGGTTATAAATGCAGTCTTCTCTCGGTCTCTCTCGTCCACTTCAATTTGCCAGTAAGCGGTCTTCAGGTCCATCGATGAGAAGTACTCCGCGTGGCAGAGGTGGTCGAGGGCATCGTCGATTCGGGGGAGGGGGTACACGTCCTTTTTTGTGATTTTGTTCAGTCGCCGGTAGTCAACACAAAACCTTAATGTGCCGTCTTTTTTCTTTACGAGTACGACGGGCGCAGCCCAGGGGCTTTTCGATGGCTGTATAATGTCGTCGCTGAGCATGTCGTCGACTTGAGTGCGGATGGCTTCCCGTTCGTGTGAAGAGACGCGGTACGGTGACTGCGGGTAGGTCGGGCTCCGTCTTCGGGTATTATTCGGTGCTTCGCTAGAGGGGTCTGACGTAGTTTTGCGCTCGACGAAAAACATTCGCTATAGCGACGCAGCAAAGCCAATAATTTGTTCCGTTGTTCTTGCGGTAGCGCCGGATTCACGTCGAAGGGCTGCGGAAGCTTGAAGGTATCTACGGGTGTGCGTTCAAAGTCGGCGACCGCGATCACGTCACTTGCTTCTTGCGCTTCTTCGAGGAATGCAATTGCCGCGCCCTTGTCTAAATGCTGGTATTCCTCGATGAAATTAGTAACCAAATTGTGGGATTGGTGTTCCTTGAAGCGCGCAATGCCTCTTGAGGCAGACACACCACGGTCGAGAAGCAACCTTTAGTCACTCTCCACGATAGCGTCAACGTCAGGAGCAGCACCTTCACAGTAGACGGTGATCATCAAACTTGCGCGGGGTGGCAGGGTGACATGATCATCGGCATTCCTTACAGCTGCACGGTGTTCGGGGTTCGGTTCCGGCGTAATGGAGTGATCGGAGGAAAAAGTTATCGACTTGGTCTGTAGATCAATTATTGCGCCGTTGTCCGTCAAAAAGTCCATTCCGAGAATTACGTCGCGGGGGCAGTTGGGCAAGATGGCGAACGCGGCAGGGTACGTCGTGCCGTCTGTGGTGACGCGCGATGTGCACGTTCCACTTTTCGTCACGAGGTGGCCTCCTGCTGTGCGTATATGCGGACCGTCCCATCTGGTCATAACTTTCTTCATTTTAGACGCAAATGGTCCGCTCATTACCGAATAGTCAGCTCCCGTGCCTACGATGGCGACTACGTCAAAGCCGTCGATGGACACATTGACGTCAGATGCAGTCTTCCTCGAGTTCCGGGTTCGTCGGGGCGTCGTATCTCTGCTTGTACGTGTTGACGGTCGGGCACTGTGCATCATCGTTGTCATCGTCATCTCAGCGGACGTCTCGGTCAGGTCGGGTACGCGTCGAACCGTGTAGCTGTCGTCGTGTTCAGGAGTCTCGTCAGGGCTGGGTCGGGTCGTCGGGATGAGGGCATGTCGTGAATCACTGTCTTCGGTGCGTCCTTGCGTCGTTGGACGGTTTCCAGTATTTCGCCGTAGAGCAACTTCACCTCCAGAAGTTGCTGCTTTTAGTTTCCCCCGCGTGGGCTGGGGGACCATCCACGTGCGAAATCAGCATTGCTACGGCGGTTAGGCGACTGGTATGGGTAGGGCGATGGCGATCGGTGTGAGCGGGCTGGTCCTCGCTTGGCGTTGGTCAGGTATTCGTCGATCTCAGTAGGGCGCTGGCCGGGTCGGGGGCGTGGGGCGTCGACGGAGAAACCACGCAGTCCGAGTCTCTTGTATGGGCAGCGACGATAGATGTGATCGGCCTCCCCGCAATGGTAGCACAGCGGACGATGATCTGGCGTTCGCCAAACGTCAGTCTTCCTCGGCGTCTGGGTTTGGGCTGTGTACGGCGGTACGGTCGACGGCGGCGAGAGTGGGGACGGCGGCGAGAGTGGACGGCGGTACGGTGGAGCTTCTTGTAGACGGGTTGGAACAGGGCGGGGGCGACGAATAGCCACAGAATAGGTCATCGCCTGCGGCTCGCGGGGTGCCTCGGATGGCATAGAAGTGCCCAAAGCGTGTTGAACCTCTTCGCGGATGACGTCAGTCAGGGAAGCCACTTGAGGTTGCGGCGTCGTCGGAAAAAGCTTCCGAAGCTCCTCCCTGACCACTGCTCGGATGGTCTCACGCAGTGTGTCGGAGCTTGTAGCCCCGGCACCGATCGTCTCGGAAACCATCACGTTGACCGGGCGATCGGACTGCCTCGTTCGAGCTTCCAGCGTCTTCTCCATCGCGGCCGCCTCAGACGCGAATTCAGCCACCGCCTTGGGAGGATTGCGGACAAGGCAAGCAAAAAGCTCCTGCTTTACCCCTCGCATGAGAAACCTTAGTTTCTTTTCTTCTGTCATCTCCTGATCCGCACGTCGAAACAACCTCTTCATCTCCTCAACAAAGATCACTACCCCTTCGTTGGGGTGCTGCGTTCGAGTTTCGAGGAAAAGAGCTGCGCGTTCTTATCTGACCACGGTAGTGAAGGTCTTAGTGAACTCGCTTTTGAACTGAGCCCAGTTTGTCAAGGAGATCTCGTGGTTCTCGAACCAAGTGCGGGCCGAATCTTCCAAGTAAAAGAAAACGTGCCGGAACGTTTCTGCGTCGTCCCACCTGTTGAATTTCCGGACGCGCTCCAGTTTTTCCAACCATTCTTCTGGGTCTTCTGCGGGGGCTCCTCGGAATGATGGCGGTTCCCGTGGCTGCTGCAGAACGACAGGAGGATTGGCTTGGTTGACCATGGCGCTGGTTGCGACGTCTTTCTTCTTCGTCTTCTCCGGTAGTAGACCGAACTCGGGTGGTAAATCTTGCACGCGGAGGCTGGCTCTTGTTGGACTGGCTCGGCGGCTTCCAGAGGTTGTAGTGGGCATGAAGGGTGTGTACCCAGCACCTCAACCAGATGTCCCGAAGACAAGGACGAAGCAGTTGTCTTGAATGAGAAATACGTTTATTGGAGCGAACTTGTGCTCCCCTAACAACTCAAAAGACTACAGAGGCGGCGAAGCAGCGGTCAACAAAGTGACTTGCACAGGCGAGTGTCGTCGAATCGAATGCTCCGGCGTCCGCACTGCAGGCTTTTTATCTTTCGGCGCGCGTGGTTCTCGAAACGTCGATTCACATCGAGAACATAGTAGATCCAAGAAGATTATTCTGGGCTGTTCACGTTAGATCGGAATGCTCTCCCTATCACGGCAGATTACACATGCGGCACAGAAAGAAAGAATGGAACACGCGCTTCCCTTGGCGCAGAGATAACACAGACCGGCGCAGCCGGGCGGTAAAAGCAAAACACAAATAAACAAACCCAATGTATGGTTCGCGGCGATATCGAACTCGCTTTTCGACAATTTTTCTAGCCTTCACAAACATTTTTGACACGGTTGGCCTGTTCTGACCACAAGACTCACCTCATGCTACTCAGTTCCTTGGGTTTTGCCTCACGACTGCCGAGAAGGTCCCTCGCAAGTTGTAGCATGGCTCCGATGGAGCCTGGGATGAAGCCTGGGATGCTGCCGCTGGGTCCGAAAGAGCCTGGGCTGAAGCTTGGGATGCCGCCGCTGAGTCCGATGGAGCCTGGGATGCAGCCGCTGGGCCCGATGGAGCCTAGGCTGAAGCCTGGGATGTGGCCGCTGGGAGGCCGGTTGTGGTAAGGGGATGTGGGGACCGGTTCAGCCGCCGTCTGGCCCGCAGAGGGCTGCTGCCACTTGTCGGCGCGTGCGTATCCTCGACGTAGGGTGTGTGATGTATATATCTATATTTATATATATATATATATATAAATATATATATATATATATGTGTATATATATATATATATATATATATTTATATACAGTCCTTATTGCCAGTGCTGTTTGGCGTTTTAACAGTCTTTTATAGTGCCGAATGAGGTATGATTGCCTTTTTTTATGCAGGAATGAAGATTTGAAAATTCAAGTCGAGAAAAAATGCGCCGTTTTTTTCCGGAAGCGGGAATCGAACCTACAACCTCCGCATAACGCGTGCGGTGCTCTACCATTGAGCTAGTTCCGCGGCGACTCCTCTCTCGACTATACCGCGGGGTTTGGTATTTACGACTGCTCAGAGCCCGGACAACTAGCGCCGCCCCTCGACCACCGCGGGAAGACGTAGAACGTCTTTTCCCAGCGGCCGCATGTAAGACGTGGTCGGAAGTCGGAGATAGCCAAAGGCATTTCAGACTGCTGAAGCCAGGACCCTCGTAATGCATGTTATAGAACAGAGACGTACGGGACGAGGGATTCCGTCTGGCAGTAAGGACTGGCAATAAGGACTGCAACTTTGATATGTGTCCTTACGGAATCCCGCTGGCGCGCTGTGTAGTGGTCTTGTGTGAACTCGAATCGGACTTAACTACGCTAATATCTTTATGGCTCACCTCGAATCAAACTTTCTTGACACCCAAAATTTAAAGCCAATGTACTATAAAAGGTATATTGATGACATATTCATGATCTGGCAACACGGTGAGGCGGAGCTCCTCACCTTCACTGAGGCATTTAACCTAGGCCATCCCAGTATTTCCCCTGCTCATTCCTATTCGGAACACAGTGTAAACTTTCTGGACGTCACCGTTACTACCTTCCAAGGTCGGCTTCAAACTAAACTATAGAAAACCGACCGACACGCGGCAGTATTTGCACTTCCGAAGCAGCCATGTCAGACACTGCAAGACAGCAATACCTTACAGCCAAGCCCACCGATTTAGGAGAATTTGCTCAAACCAAGCCCACTTTGACTCAAACTGTCGAGAACTCAAGACCGCCCTCCTGAATAAAAAATACCCGGAAAAAGTTATCGACGACGCTATTGTGCGAGCCAACCAATTAGACCGTAACGAAATCTGTAAGAAAAAAGCCCCCAACGGGAACCTGCAAACTAACTTAGTTTTAACCCACTCATCCTCCGCTCCAAGAGTGTCAACCGTGCTAAAAAAACATCACAATAACGTAATGCAAAGTGACCGCTTGAAAAGCATATTCCCCGAACCACCACGCGTTGTCTACCGGCGTAATAAGAATTTAGGCGACTTTCTTACTAACTCTCGTATCAACCGACCGGCAACTACTGGCTGCATGCCCTGCAATAAACCCCGATGTATGCCCACACATGACCACTACACAGCGCGCCACCAGCCCGGCTTCAGACTACTACGTAAATATAAAAGGTAACTTTAACTGTGACTCCGCTAATGTCGTATATCTTCTAGAGTGCACTGTTTGTAGGCAACAATATATCGGCCAAACTGAAACGCCCTTCCGTATACGGTTCAATAATCACAGCTCTCATGCAAAAAGCTGCCTTTATTTGCCCCTGTCAAGACATGTGAACAGTCCCGGGCATTCATTTGAACATCTTAAAGCAACGATTTTAGAATCCGCCATCAAAACGCACCACGACCGCGAGGTTCGGGAATCTTATCTCATTTTTAAGTTTGGGTCAGCCACGCTTGGAATTAATGAAAGTTACGGAAAACTAACGTGCTTATTTCTCGATTAAAATTAGCGGCTTCATAATTTTTATAACTATGTTCATTATTCCTACCCTCGAGTTTGCCATCAGAATTCGCAGAAACTCTCCTAATACAGCAGCTTTATTAGCCTAATGCGGCTCAACAATGCCATTTGTCCTGGGGAGGGAGGCCTCGTTCCCACCATCACTTAAGAATGTTTAACTCTTTGTGATCTATTCATGTTTAACCTTTTGTGACCCTACCTATTTCCTGTTCAATTGCTAGCTTCTGTGAAATGCTCTTTTGTGCCCCCTCTCTATTCTCTTGACCCGCGGGGGGCACACCCATCTTCGCCTCCCCCGAACCAGTCGCAGCAGTCACAGAATACCTCAGTGCATACTCTTCCCTTTCTTTTCAAACCGCGGTTGTCCAGTTTCCCCCATTGTCTGAACTTGCAGCCCGCGCGGCATACGTTGACCCGTCATGGTGCAAATTTAAACGCTGCATTTTTAACACGACCCCTTTTTCTCTCTCTCGCTCCTCCCCCCCCTGTTTATTTTTCTTGTTTGTTTGTTGATGTTGTAAAATAGGCGTAGCCTGACTGTATGCACACTCCCCATTTCCGAAACATTTTCCGCTCTTTCTCACAGTTTTATGCAAACCTATATAAGAAATGTGTTCAAAATGTTTGCGACAGCAAAATCATGTAACTTTACTCTGATGAAGGCAAGTCCCGTTGCCGCTACGTAAGTAAACATTGTTTGTTATTGTTCTTGCTGTGTATCCGACTCTTTACTTATACTATATCTATATATATATATATATATATATATATATATATATATATATATATATATATATACAGAAATCTAGGTCGGCAGTCTACAATGCCAAAGGAGGCATAGGGGTGTGGTTAGGCTCTTTTCTTTTTCACTACGGTTAATTAAGTAAACTTTAACCCAGTTTACTTTTTAATTAAGTAAACTGGGGACCGAACCCACGCCTTTCGGTCCCCACTCTGGGCGCGTGTTTTTCTTTCTTTCTTCTGTATATTTTAAAAAAATGTTTACCTAATTAACCGTAGTGAAAAAGAAAAGAGCCTAACCACACCCCTATGCCTCTGGCATTGTAGACTGCCGACCTATATTTCTGTATTTCCTCAACAAGCCCCTCAGTTTGTTACTATATATATATATATAGATAGATAGATAGACAGATAGGAAGAAGTAGAACTTGGAAGATGGTAGACAACAAAAGAAAAGAAAAACTTCGAACAAGGTAAAATCGCAATTGTTGCAAAGATATCAGCAAAGAGAATTGCTTTCGTCAGCAAGTATCTTTGCTGAAACGTTTGCAAAAATTGTGCTTTTACCTGGTTCGAAGTTTCTCTTTTCGTATAAATATATTACCCTATAGCGTGCAGTGTGCGATCATATTTGACGGACTTGGTGGCTTCTTAGAAAACATAACCAAAAAAACTTAATTAAGTGCAGTTACGTGAATTGAACATGAATCAGAACTGTGGACTCTAGTTGACTTTACTTTCGTTTTCAGGCTTTATGTTCGGTGAGATCAATTAAAAACGCATCACACATGAGGTGCAGCCTCGTAGCAAAAGCATTTTTTGTTTGCCACGTTGGGCTTTGTTTATACTTGGTAACGAGGAGCACCGTCCCGCTACCGCCTTCAATGACTGCTTCTTCTTTCTTTTCTTCTCCTTTGGTCCAAGCCAGCGTAAGCAGGTGTTTCACCATCCTTTTGGAGAATTGGCCGAACCTTCTACATCTTGTCTATTGTTGAAAACTGTGATGTTGAGATGGAAGTGGGTCCAGGTGGTGTGGGGTGTAGGGGATGTGTGGTGTATGATGTGAGGAACAGTACTTGGCCCAACAATGTCTTGCCGCACAGACAGCTTAACCCCTAATACCGCATACGAGTCACCATATCGGATGTTCGAGGCAGCGTTGCAAAATTTTTTGAGTGTCGGCTATTTGTAATTTTCACATTTTATATGCACATCACACAGGAACAGGACAAAAACAACACGTTGACAGTGATGTGTCAGTGCTGTGTACGTAAAAAGGCATGCACGGGTACAAGTGCAGCCTCGATATGACGGGTAAGCACTGCAGACACGCAGAATCCAGTTTATATAAGTATGGACTTGAGGAAGGGTAAAAATGAGCTGCTAGATTGAAAAAAAAAGTGCCACCAACAATGTATTTAAGCTTGTACGCCCTAAAATATATCCCTTTCCGAGTGCCGCCTAACTGTTCCCAAGGTCATCCTCCGAAATATGATAATCATTTCTATCTCGTCGGTGGCAACCCTGGTTTCATTGTTGCTTTGGTTGCTTTCTTTTCTCTATGTCTTGCTTGGTGTGCATATCGTGATCAGTTTATTTGTACATTGAATGCAAGCTTGAAGACATTCCTGCCTATTTGATGGTTTCTCCAGGTGGATTTACAAAAAATGCCGAAACAAAAGGTGGCGTCCCACCTGTGGTCAATAAAGACAATAGCGAAAGACTGTAAAATATAAGGTAGGAGAACTCAAAAGCATCAAAAATGTTTAAAACATCCTAAAAGACTTACTCTCAGATTCAAAATTTCGTTTAATAAAATGAAACACGGAATGCAATCTTCACAACTTCTCGTTGAATTAAACTAAGTACAATAAGTGAAAGCACTTTCCTTAGTTCTTCGCAATGAAATTTTTTGTGGGCCAACTGCGTTCGTACTGTTTATCTTGCAAAAAGGTGATTTGAAAATCCTTTATCTTTATTAAGTGTGTACGAATACTGAACAACCACTGCAGTAATGTGGAAGATGCAAGGGTACCCTAGCTTCTCATGCTATATTTAGGAAAATCGAAAAATTTTTGCACGTAATTTTAAAAGCCCTACAGGCCGAGACCTGCTGTCGGCCTTTTACTGTTGTGTAGATTTTTTATTTCACCAATTATTTCTTTCTGCTACCAGCCGCTACCCACATATTGCCTTTACCTTTGGCTGCATATACAATTGGAAATTTTTTTTGCACCTAATTTATACAGGCACTACAGGCCGAAACTATCTGTCGGCCTTTTACTGATGTGGCGGATTTTTTTTTTGCTTGGTCATTGCTCTCTGCTACCAGCCGCTATTCATGCCTTGCCTTCACCTTCCGATGCATCAGTTGTGGTTACCCTCTGCCACTTCCCTACTTCTGTGCATAGCCATGCTCAATTTAGTACCACGGCTGTTTACAAGTGCGTATTACCCATGCTTATCTCAGTGGCCTCAGAGTTCCCTTGGGTATTACAAGATAACATGGGAGATAATTTGTGGTAGCCAAAAAGTTCGTATTTGGCTTTTTGAACACTTAAAACGCTACAGGATATATAGAAAACCTTGCTCCACTATCTCGGTTAAAATATTTAATCTTTTGACTTGTTCCGCGTACTTGTTTGGAGTAATCAACCATGTGCTTCAGCACACCCTAGTGCCGCAATATGGCCATTTTAAAATTGTATAATACTTTTTTGTCAACAATAAAAATATGGTAACAAGTGACATGGCAACACATGAAATCAAATGCAAAGGCATGAGAGCACGACCAAGGTTGACTACATTATACATTCACACACGATAATTCTGACTCGTTAATATACGGTAAAAATAATCCCCATTAAAGACAAAGAAACAAGATACCTTGTAGCATGAGGACATGTCTCGCAGGGCATCAGGCTAGAAAAAGGATTGGCCAATGTCGTATCCTCAGATATTGAAAACCGAGAAAACAGCCTGACGATGACAATCAAAAGTTACGGAAAAGCAAAAAAAGTTACTAAGATGGTAGAAATTACCGCCAGCTGTATTTGGCATTTACTCCTTTATTGCCTAGTGAATTCGTGAAGCATGCCGGCGTCGGCGGATGATCTCTTTTGCCTTGATGAAGATCGCGGCCTTACAACCCTGCTCCAATGCCTTCCACAGTTCTTCGTCAGCTTCGGCTCCCTCTAGGGCACTTGTGGTCCAGTTGGGTTTTTAAGAAGGAAAGGCCAGGCAGCTTTTGGGCTCACAGGGCACTCAACCGCGTCGACCTGCGCCATCTAGAGGGAGTGAAGCACCAGGGCGAGAACACAGTCACCATTGACGGGACATTTTACTTTCGCATTTAGGTATCTGAAACTGTACCAGGTTATTCTGCATGGGGAGCCAGATGAAGTCTGTAATTCGCCACAAATAATTTGGCAGCGTGGAATGACAGGAAGACATATTCAGGCATCTCTCTTTTAGCGCAAAGGATGCATCCGCGCTTGTATGCCAAAAAGAAGCCTCAATGCTCCTGCCGTGCCATAACTGGAAGTACGCCGGTCTGCAAAGAAAATAACAAATCTTTAGAACCGGTGGGAACAGGCAGGCCTCGCACACTCCTCAATACATTCGTTCCTGGCGTGCTTTCGGAAAGTTGCCGATACTGAGCCAGCGGAAGGACTTTTGCCAAGAAGTCCCAGTAAAGCCTTCCAGGTTTAGCGTTTAGGTACTCCCTTGAAAACAGCTCCCCTAAGGTTACCAGTACACTGGGAGCCTCTTTGTGAAAGCCGGTGTGACTGACATTATGGTTAAGGCCCTCCGACATGGTGAGCCACCTGCTTAGGTGTGGGGAGCCAAGGCACTCTAAAGCCACTCGAAAAAAACGTCCGGCTGGTCGTTCAAGTACTTGAAGCGCATTACAATCAGCTTTAGCTCTTGAATGACCAGGTCAACTCGTCCGTTCTCGAGACTTCAAAACTGGTTGGAGTGACGCCGGGGTTCGTATTTTTAGTGCCAGAGGAAGATAACCCATAATGGGTAAAGTATGTTTATTGAGCTTCCGTCAATCGTAATGATGCGTGCTCCGTACAGCATCGCAGGGTACACACGAGAATTGTAGGCGTGAGCCATTAGGAGATTTACGACGTGCTTTGCCATCCATTCCTAGAATTCCCTGTCAGCAGACACTATTCTACCCCGCTATCTTGCAATGCACAATATCTTCAGGTGGAAATTTATGCTGATGTAGCTTCCAAAACTCTAGTTTAAACTGATGCCGAAGGTGTGTCGAGGTTTGTAAACCCAATCACCAAGCCAAACTCTGTCTGTGTTGACATGTTTATTTCTGCCCCCTAGAAGCAGCAAAAGAGACCCGCCAGCTCAACTATCTCGCCCGCCTGTGGCGCAGAGGCCACACCATCCGCATAGGCCATGACTCTATATTTCTTCTACCCGACACCACTGCCTCTTATTGCGCATGGCGCATCAATTATTCGGCAGAGTGGTTCAAAGTAATGGGAGAATTGCTGTGGTGACATGGGGCACCCCTGACGCACTGATCTGTGCAATGAAATAGGAACGGCTGGCGGACTGTTTAAGGCAACGGTGGTGGTAATGTCGTTGCAACGAGTATCCATCCAATGGCGCATTGCCTCGCCAATCCCATAGTGATGCGGAACCGGGTGTACGTAGGGGTCGCTTCTTTGTTCGAAAGCTCACTTCCAACAGATTAAATCCAAGCCTGCGACATCGCAAGCGCTCCTCACCCACTGGTACTTGGTGATGATAGAGTGGGCTTTCGGGCCATATTTCTAATGATTCCTACCATGCGTCCCAGATCCCCCTTAAATTGCATGGCCAGAATCTCTTGCGATTATTTTGGAGTCAGCTGATGTTGGCATGATGGGGCAGAAATCATTGACATCTCGGTTAAAATATCTTAACCACTATTTATATAACGACCAGATGACCAGCCCGCATGAATTGCCACCAGGAGTTTCTCTTTCCATATGCCTCCAAAGACACTGTCGAGGACTAGGCTAAGTTCCTTGCGAAAAGTCGAGGACAATCATGAGGGTATTCCATCCGGATTTGGAGATTTGTCTATTTGCAGCTTTTAATCGTTTCCCCTACCTCATGAGGGGTTATTGGCATATTTATTATATCCCAAATTTCTTTTGACATTTTTGGGATGTGTTGCATCGTTTCCTCATGGACGCATTCGCGCTCTTTGCTGGTGCTGAATATTCGGGAAAAGTGGTTGGACAAGGCAAAAGCTAGATTTCCACTCCTTTAGTCACAGACGCCATTGCGGGAAACTCGGTAGCATTTTTGTTTTCGGCACTGCGTTCCCACTCAAAGGCATTTAAGGGTTTTGGTGGTTGTGCCTAGTGCTCAATCTCCATTTCACGATTGCAGACCAGTGCTCCCCAGCAGCGTCGCGCAAGCTCGTTCCCGCCATTTTCTTTTCGCGAGTGAAATGTCATCCTGGAATTCTCCTGCCTGTTCCTCTTCGACCTTGATGAGCCCGAGAAGGCTTTTAAAATGCTGCGGATCTTTGGCTCTACCTTCAGAAACCTCCATTCGGCATATATGTATTTATTCATGTTTGACCTTTTTAAGCCGTTCGCAGGCAGCGGGTGTCCACAGCACCTAATTAATAATTTTTATTAGATATTTTCAAACGCTGTGACAATCATTATCCAACGCTGACGTGGCTTTGGAGCAGCCGAAGTGTGACCGAGTTTTACGTCATAAGTAACAAGCCGGTCGTCGGAAATGGGGACCTCTGACAAAACGTTCCCAGGAATATTTACGCCGTTCAAATGGGCCTCCAACGCACCGCACCAACACGTGTAGCGCGATGTATAGTATTCCTTCTTTAAGGCACCATTCGCTGAGATCCAGCTTTGTAACTGGGAATGCAAAATTCGGGCGGATGGGTCCACCTTGCTCTTCCTCTCTGACCACTTCTCTGCATTTAGGACGCAGTTGGTGACCCACAAAAAACACGTTTGCGGGGGCTGGCAAGATAGTGCGGCGTATGTCAAACAACTCTTTCGGCCTGGGGGAAACGTTGGGGGCATACCTGCACAGGAAACTCACGACCTTAAGCGTGGCCAGCCTAAGTGAATTCTAAGAGCAGCCATCGTGATTGGTTTAAAGGGGGTGGGATGATACTCACCTGACCGTTTCCCTAAGCAGGGCTTCAATCGTCCGCGTACGCTCCTTTTCGTGGTGCTTTTCCGCGTGCCTTCGCTGCACCGCTAAGGTAGCGCTGTACCTCGTGCAGATATCCTGGTCTTGGGAAATGTGTTAGCTGGCCTGAAGGGGGACACGGGCCTTGTGTACATGGACAATGTTGTAGTATTAGCTTCGAATTTCGACGAACACATTGCAAGGTTTCTAGTCTCTACTCGATGCAGCTTGTACGTCGGGGTAGCAATGAAGCAAGAAAAGTGCCTGTTTGCGTACAAGGAAGGCAAGTTTTTGGGTCACATCATCAATACCGCAAGAGTCTTTCCTGATCCCGAACAAGCGTCACCCATATCAAAATTGCCAATGCACAAATACGAAAACGGCGTTGGAAATTTTTTAAAGTGTGCACGTACTATTGGTGCTTCGTTGAAAACTTCGCACGCAATGCTGACGTACTTTCGCGCTAGACGAAAGATAGCAACCCTTTAAGCTGGAAAACCCTCCAAGAGGAAGCATTCTGCGAGCTGCAACAATACCTGCAAAGCCCACCAGTTCTCGGTCATTTCAACAAGAAAAGCACACAGAAAATCACACAGACGCCAGTGGAATAGGCTTAGGTGCAGTCCTCGTTTAAAATAATATTAACACTTTATTATAGCATGAGCGCAATACAATACAAGAGAATAAATACAACAAAGACAAGAATACATTTGTAATCTTTAGATGGTAGAGAAAAACAACTCACCATCTGAGAGATTACCTCTCTATAATATAAGCTTTTTCAAACATTTGCTCATACGCGTATGGTAGACCGTTCAAGGTTCTGGTAGAGCACCATGTGCTGTGTTGGCTCGCCTTTTTGAAGGTCTCTTCTGGCTTTCTTGGGCTGTGGAGCTTGCCACTGCAAGAATTCAACTGTACAATCACTACAAATCCACCAGGAAGCACTCCTAACCTGACTGTCTCTCCCGATCCTTCGTCAACCAGCGCGTTCATCAAAGTCGCGACGGAGGGCGACTTGTCCCCGTCAGCGTCCCGACATCCAGTTACGCGTCATGACCGATTACCTCGAATGGCGCAACGTCGAAAAGCCTGGAGTCTTCAAACACCACTTTCCAGCATTCTGCCTCTAAACTTCCGTAATCGTGGCAAAAAATTTCAACCCCGGAAGTGAACGAATTGTTTTCTTGTCATCGCCGGAGACTTTCGTTAAGTTTTGGAAGCGTACCACGACAACCTACCTTCGGGCCATTGGAAGAATAAACGCAAAGTACTACTGGCCACGCCTTTCAAGCCGTGTGTCTGCCGTTACTGCCAGCTCTTGATTTCTGCTGCCGACGAGATCCGCCGGACCTCTGCTGCCGATTAACCTCCCATAGACACCCTTCCAGCAGATTGATTTAAAAGTTCTGGGCGCGCTCCCTACGTTAGGTTTCGAGAAAAAGTGGATTGTCGTAGCCGACAGAATACAGGGTACTCAAAGTGCTATGTTGAGACCGCCGCTGTTCTGAAACGGACTTCAGAAGAAGGCATGTTCTTCGAAACCAAGTTCCGGCGCGATATGGAGCCCATGAATCCTAATCACAGACAGCGGAGCGGCCTTTATTGCGGCGCCAATGCATGGAATTTTACTCTGCACCAACACACATCACCGAAAACCGACGGCATACCAACCCCAAACGAACGGACTAAGAGAACGTACATCGACGTTGAACATAAGATTGACATGAACTCCTCCCCTGTATCACGTTGACATAAAACACGGCAGTTAAGCAAAATACGCAGATGGTAGCGTTCGTGCTTCTATAGAAGACGACCGACTACGAGTCTTGGTCCAATGGGTTTTACACGTAGAAGGCGACGATCTGAACCCCGACGTTCAAGGATACGTTCAGCAATGCTAGCGAAGGATACGTTAAGGCAGGCAATGGTATTATCTGCAACACATTTTGGAATAGCAAAACACGTATTTACTGTATATACCATTAGTTCGCTTGGTACGAATATTTTCGGGATGCAAGCCAGTGTAGCATCAGGGAGGTTCCAGCTTCTAATCACAAGAAACTGTATGATAAACGTTTTCAAGTCAGTTAACAAGTAACAATTTTTTATGCATTATCAGTCTTGAGCACCGTTTGTGAACCAGAAGTGTCTGATTTTTACCAGCCAATTGAACTATTGTGTTCGGACTAATACTTCAATATTGCCCTCCTGGGGAGATCATGAGTGAACACTGGGCTGGTGAAAGCAAAGGACTAGATGCATTGGCCTAATGCATAAAAAATTCGTACTTGTTAACTAGTTGAAACAAGTTTATCATAGTTTTATTGCGATTCGAAGCAAAACCTCCCTCATGCTATACTGGCTGGCATCCCGAAAATATTCGTACCAAGCGAACTAATGGTATATTGCCGCGAACCATAGGGGTTGTTTCGTAGTTTTTGTTTTTACTGCCGGGCCACGACCAGCTGTGTTATCTCCGTTCCAAGCAAAGCGCGTCTTAAATTCTTTATTTTTATGTGGCATGGGCTATCACATTCAGATAAGCAGACTGTTTCGCCCTCACGTCGTTAGCGCAGAACAACCTTCTGTGATCTAAAATGTTCTGGGTGGGAGTCGACGGTTCCAAAAACACTCGCGCCAAAAGATAAAAAACGTGCAGAGCAGACACCTCGGCATTGGATTCTGCGACGTTTGCCGACGCAAGTCACTTTGTTGACCGCTGCTTCGCCGCCTCTGTATTCTTTTAGGTTGTTAGGGGAGCACAAGTTTGCTCCAATACACTTGCTTTTCCTTCAAGGCAACTGCGTCGTCCTTGGCTTCGTGACACCTGGTACAGGTTCGGGTACACCCCCTTTATGCTCTCTACGACATCTGGAAGCCGCCAAGCAAGTCCAACCAGAGAAAGCCGCCCCCTTCAAGGATTCCTACCCGACTTCGGGCTCATGCCAGAAGGGCCCAAGAGAAGGAACGCTGCAACCAACACCATGGTGCAAGAAACAACGTCACCAATCGTCCTGCACCAGCCCCGAGAACCGCCATCGTTCCGGGGAGCCCCCGCTGAAGACCCCGAAGAATGGTTGTAGATGCTGGAGCGCATCCGCATCTTCAACCGGTGGGACGACGAAGAAGCTTTCCGGCATGTCTTCATTTGCTTATAAGATGCCGCTTGAACTTGGTTCGAGAACCATGAGGGTTCTTTGACCAACTGGACTCAATTCAAAAGGGAGTTCCTTAAGACGTTCACTACCGTTGTGAGAAACGAGCAAGCTGCGCTTTTGCTTGAAACTCAAACGAAGCACCCCAACGAAGGTGTCTTGATCTTTGTTGAGGAGAGGAAGCGACTTTCTCGCTGTGCGGACCCCGAAATGGCAGAAGAAAAGAAGCTCAGGTTTCTAATGCGAGGAGTAAAGAAAGAGCTTTTAGCTTGTGTAGTCCGTAACCCGCTGAAGACGGTGGCTGAATTCGCCTCTGAGGCGGCCGCGATGAGGACGCTAGAAATTTGAACGAGGCAGTACGACCGCCCTGTCAATGCTCAGTTCTCGGAGACCATCAGTGCCTCAACTGGAAGCTCCTATACATTGGGCGAGACCATTCAAACAGTGGTCAAAGAAGAGCTTCAGAAGATTTTTCCAACAACGCCGCAACCTCAAGTGGCCTCTCTGATTTACGTCATCTGTGAAGAGGTTCAACAGGAGCTGGGAACTTCTATGCCTTCAGAAGCTCCCCGTCAGCCTCAAGCGATGACCCACTCTGCAGCTCTTCGTCAACCCCACCCTGCTCCAACCTGTCATCAAGAGGCCGAGCCATACCGCCGTCCAATGCTGCCCCCCGACGCCCTGTAGATCAATACCTGACGCCAAGGAAGACCGTAGTGTGGCGACCGCCCGATGATGGCCCGCTGTACTACCACTGCGGAGAGGCCGACCACATCTACCGTCGCTGCCCTTACAAAAGGCTCGGTCCGCGAGGATTCTCCGTCGACACATCACGCCCCCGACGCGGCCAGCGCCCTACTGAGATCGATGAATACCGGTCCAACACGAACCAACGACCTGCCCGCTTCAAACATTCGCCGTCGCCCAACCGGTACCAGTCGCCACACCGCCGTAACACCGCTGACATTACACGTGGAAGGTCCCCCAGCCCACGCGGGGGAAACTAAAACCATCAATTTCTAGAGGTGAAGTTGGAGAACGGCGAAAAAACAAAAACCCTACAAATACGCATTGCCGCAACGAACACCATACCTTCAGCCCAACGCCTCGATCTAACCCTACGTGACTCCCGAACCAGACGATGACACGACGCGACGCGTACCCGAAACGACAGAGCCTGCCGCTGAGAAGACGATGAGAGTGACGAAGCATAGTGCACGACCATGAACACGCACAAGCCGAGATACAACGCCCTGACGCACCAGAAAGTCGAGGAAAGCGGCCTCCGACATCCAGTTGTCCATTGACGGCTTTGACGTATTCGCCCGCATCGATACGGGAGCCGACTACTTGGTTATGAGTGGCTCATTCGCATCGAAGCTGAAGAAAGTTACGACAACATGGGACGGTCCGCCTATACTCACAGCAGGAGGCCATCTCGTAATGCCAAGTGGAACGTCCACTTCACGCGTCAGCATAGAAGCACCACGTACCCTGCTGAGTTCGCTATTTTGCCTAACTGCTCCCGCGACGTAATTCTCGAAATGGACTTTCTGACAGACAACGGTGCAATAATTGATCTGGAGACCAAGTCGATACCTTTTTTCTCCGATCACTCCATGACGCCGCACCCGAATACCGATCACCGTGCTGCTCTAAGGATCGTCGACGATCACGCCACCCTGCCACCCCGCGCAAGCTTGATGATCGCCGTCTACTGTGAGGATGCTGCTGCTGACATCGACACTATCGTGGAGAGTGATCAAATGTTGCTTCTCGACCGCGGTGTTTCCACCGCAAGAGGCAATGCGCACTTTAGGCAACGCCAATCTCACGTTTTGGCCACTAATTTCACCGAAGAGTACCAGCGTTTAAACAAGGGAGCTGCAATTGCGTTCCTCGAAGAAACGAGAGAAGCAAGTGAAGTGTTCGCGGTCGCCGACTTTGCACGCATACCCGATGACACCTTCCAGGTCCCACAGCCATTGGACGTGTATCCGGCGCTTCCGCAAGGACCACGGAACAAATTATTGACATTGTTGCGTCGCTACAGCTAGTGTTTTTCGTCGAGTTCAAAATTTTGTCAGACACTCCTAGCGGAGCACCGTATTATAACCGAAGATAGAGCACGACCTACCCGATAGTCACCGTACCGCGTGTCTTCCAACGAGCGGGAGGCCATCCGGACTCAAGTCGACGACATGCTCAGCGACGACATTATACAGGCATTGAAAAGCCCCTGGGCTGCGCCGGTGGTACTCGTAAAAAAAGACGGCACATTAAGGTTCTGCGTTGACTACCGGCGACTAAACATAATCACCAAAAAGGATGTGCACCACCTGCCACGAATGAACGATGCCCTCGACCACCTCTGCCATGCCAAGTAGTTCTCATCGATGGATCTGAAGACCGGCTACTAGCAAATTGATGTGGATGAGAGACCGAGAGAAGACTGCATTTATAACCCCGGACGGCTTATACGAGTTCACGGTGATGCCTTTTGGGCTGTCCACGGCGCCAGCAACGTTACAAAGAGTCATGGACACTGTGCTGGCTGGCCTGAAGTGGCACATTTGCCTCGTATACCCCGACGACGTTGCGGTATTCACCCGGAAGTTCGACGAACACCTTGCAAGGTTGGAGTCTGTACTCGAGGCCATTCGTACGTGGGGGTTAACGCTGAACACTGAGAAAAGTGCCGTTTTGCGTATGCGGAGCAGAAGATCTTGGGTCACGTCGTTAACGCCACGGGAGTCCTACCTCACCCGGCAAAAACTTCAACCATTGCGAACTTCCCAAGGCCGAAAGACAAGAAGGGCGTGCAAAGATTTCTTGGACTGTGCGCATACTACCGGCGCTTCGTCGCAAACTTCGCACGCATTCCGGAGCCGCTCACGCGCTTGACGAAAGATAGCACCCCTTTCAGCTGTAAAACGACAATGAAAAAGCAATCTGCGAGTTCCAAAAACGCCTCAAAGTCCGCCCGTTCTCGCTTATTTCGACGAAAACGCCTAACCGGAAATGCACACTGACGCCAGCGATATAGGCCTGGTTGTAGTCCTCGTCCAAAAACAAAGCGGGTGCGGAAAGGTAATCGCCTATGCCACCCGTGGCCTGTCGAAGAAGGAGAAAAACGATTCTGCTTCTGAGTCCGTGGCAATTATATAGGCAATTTCAAAATTTCGCCTACACATGTATGGCAGACCATTCATGGTTATCACAGATCACCATGCGCTGTATTGGCTCGCCAATTTGAAGGACCCCTTTGGCCATCTTGGGCGGTGGAGCTTGCGCCTGCAATAGTTCGACGTTACAATCGTTTACAAATCCGGCAGGAAACGCTCCGACGCCGACTGCCTGTCCCACGCCCCCGTCGACCCGCCACCACTTGACTCCGGTGAAGACAGCGCGTTCTTCGGAGTTGTTACGGAGAGCGGCCTAGACGCCCAGCAGCGTACCGATCCCGACTTGCGCGTCATGATCGACTACCTCGAAGGACGCAATGTCGCCGTGCCTAGGGCGTTCAAGCGGCACTTACCAGCATTCAGCCTCAAAAACTCCGTCCTCGTGAAGAAAAGTTTCAGCCCCGGAACGAGAACACATTATATATTGTCTTCCCTGCAGAGCTCCGTGACGACATTTTCGAAGAGTGCCACGACAAGCCGTCTTCCGGACATCTCGCACAGCTCGCACTATTGCAAAATTCTTGGCGAAGTAATTCTGGCCCCGCCTTATATCCGACGTCACCCACTACGTTCGGAGTTGCCGTGACTGCCAGCAACGAACAACGCCGCCGACAGGACCCGCCGGCTTTCTGCAACCGATCGCCGTCCTGTCGTTGTCCTTTCAACAGATTGGAATGGACCCTCGAGGCCCGTTCCCTACGTCAGAATTACAGAACAAGTGGATTGTCGTGGTGACAGAATTACATGTCGCGCTACGCAGAGACTAGAAGACTAGTCGACTAGTAACACGAGTCGACTAGATGCATTGGCGTTCACTTTTCAAGACGCTGGCATTGTCTTTGACAGATCGAAATATGATAAATTCTTTATTATACAATAAAAGGCAATTTAATTGTCCGAGATATCTCTAATATGCATTTTTTTTAACTTTATTATTCTGAGGTAAGAAATTTTGACTGAGTGGGTTAAGTATAATTTGCTTAGCGACTAGTTCTATGAGCATTGTTTTTGGTTAGTAACGCGAGTGGACTTCGTTTTTTACGACACTGATATAGTTCCCAAAAGAACGACGTTCCGAGTCATGTGACTTACAGTTAGCGAGTGCGGAGGGGATTTGTTGATATATCTTTTGGGCGAAATTGTCATGTTGCACAATAAAGCTTCCCTAGACGTCCTTTTTTAATTTTGCGCACCTACTAAGGATTTTGTTCTTAGGCAAATTTTGAAAAAAGTTTCAGAATAGCGAAGAATTGTTCCTCTTTTTCGTTAATCGGTGCGTGTTGTAAGTAATTTCCGCTTGTTTTATGCGACGCCCGTGGAGTACCCATGATTTGTGGACGACCTTCTTCTCATTTTTAAAACCAATCAGCGAGAAAGTTATTCAGAATGTCTCATCTTAAAAAAACTTGTTCACTATAGCGCACTACACTTCTTCCTGTGTTAACAACCAGCCATGCATTTTTTTTACTTAGCACATCTTTTGGTAGTGCATTAAAGCTCAAATTTAGTTTTCATTAAGAACTTTGAAAAACTACACAGAAACTTGTGGTTGCTGAGCGCTGTTTTTGCTGTACATGCCCAGAATAGTAATACTGGTTTGCAAGAAGCGAAACGAACTCTCTTTTTCAGCGTTAAGGGCGGTCATAGATAAGACGTGTAAAAAAATTGTTTTTGGATCTTCGCTAATGTTATTACTCAGTGTCAATGCCCACAATTTGTAATTCGTTTGATAAGGCAGCTGTGTATTATGATGAAACATAGGACAGCGTCATCCTGTTTTCTTTCACCCGTGTCTCTGTTTATTCTGTTGGTGTCAAAGATGTTTCATCATGTGTACGAGTATTCCAAGCCAGAAATACGCAAGCACGCATGTGACATAAACTTTTTAAGTGTCGTCGGAAAAAAAATGGCTGCAAAAATCTGCTCTACTAGCGAAGCGAATGCCTGTACAACTACGAGAAAAACTGTTCAGTCTCTGAAAAAGGGTGCCTCAAAACGTTTATGCACGATTGTTGCAAGGGATAAGAGACCATTACATGCTGCGTAGGTTTAAAAGTTCGAGGAACCGCATGGGTGACTTAGTGCAGGACGCACCAGCAGAAATTTGATTTTACAGTTTTCTGCCAGTTCAGCCGGAAACATTTGGACGCCGACTGCCTATCAGGGGACCCTGTACACCCGCCGCGAAAGGAAGGACTCCAGAGGACGCAGCATGTCTTTGAAAACGTGACACAGAGTGACGTATTCGTTTTTGGGTGTTATGACACCGATTAGCGTGTCAAGATGAAGCTTTTTAAAATGGCCCTATATCACCGTGCCCATATCATCTATCTCGAACGCAACATCTTGTTTAATCGCTTATTGCTTTCATTTATTTACTTGTTTTATATACTACTCTCAGGACCCCAAGGCAATATATAGAGGAGTGGGTTACAATTTATGCAGCAATAGCAACCTCGGTTTCGAACGAATTGGATTAGGATTGCTTGCAATGAATGCGTAAAGGTCGTTGAAGTCGCTGCATATCTTGGGCACGAGAGGACATTTGTCAGATTTTGGCGGCTGTTGGAAACTTCAACAGTTACCGGTGGTCATTAGGCCCGAGGTGTAGAAGGCGGGCGAAATTAAAGTTTTTGTGAATGTGTTCAGCCAGGTTATTGCTTTGGAAACGCACAAAGGTGAGATTTCCAACTAGTAGGAACGTCACTGAGGTAAACGTCACTGAGTCATTGAGCTCGCTCAGTGACTCAGGAGATGGTCCCGGTTCAGTAGTATAAGTAACAAATAAAGTGAACAGAGAAAGAAGCCAAGCATGCGATTAGTATCATTTGCAACAAAATAATTTGTTGGTGTTCTGTCTCATCATGAAAATTTAAAAACCACTAAACCGAAAATGTACTTTTATTTTATTTTTACAGATATCCAAAAAAAAACTTTTAAGCACGCCAAGACTACCCGTGTCACAGTCACAAGGTTGCGGCTTGTACGCTTGAAAAAAAAAAAGCCATGTACTTTATATCTGCACTTACATCCGATGTCACTTGTTGCGGCAGAACTTGTATATCTTTTTTCTACCCCATCACAATTCCGTCAAGAGCATTCCACTACAATATTAATGACCTTCTGAACCATTCTTTAGTCCACCAGTGGGCAGTCAGGCGAATATTGCCGCAAGATTCGATGGTGGTATAACGATACCAGCGCTAATCCGAAGATGTCTGCACAGGTCACCCAAATTCTTCATTCACCTCATTGTTCCGCAAAATTGGGCCCCTATGTCTCAATGGCAAACCGTAGAACGCCTTGCGATCCCACTGATTACCGTGAAATCAGGAGTACCGCTGTTCAACGAAAGGATAAAACGAATGCCTGAAAACACGTTTGCGGATATTCTACCAATGTATGTCGATGTTGAGCATAAGCAGGGAAGGAAAATGTTTCATATTTCACGTTTGTGTATATCTCGGGAACTTTTTATAAGTAGGAAGATATCGCCTTTTGAGTTTGTCTACACAAAGCGGCCCAGTACCCTGCCTGACTCTATGGGGCTTCATGATTAGGGGGACAACCTCAACTGAAATTTCAAAAGCTACCTGACACGTGCAGATGAACGGTGCCAGTCGTCTGATTTACCTCAAGCCTTAACACGCATGGTTACGAGGTTTGTTGTGGTGAGTTTAGCATCGGGTCAATGCACCGGTACCGGGAGTTACGTTGCAAACCATCCTTCAGTATTGTTTATTTTTGTGGTTTGTGGCCAGTGTATGACCCCGCCCACTGTGCGATTTTTTAAGCAACATCTAAGTTTCCTTTTCCGTCCTTTCTTTGCCAACAGGCTATCTTATATTGTTAGGAGGTAATTGTTCTCTGTCGCCATTAAACAACGTGAATCTTCTCTGATATTCAGTTTTCTCGGTGTAATGTGATGGTTTCGCAAACACTCACGGGAAAAAAGAAACCTTCCGAGTTAGACGTCGCGGCAGTAAATCCCCCGACATTAGTTAGCAGATTTCACATTGTTTATTGCTCCTTTGCCAATTTTGATTTTTTTAGACATTAGGTGAGCCCACTTTTGCTTCAATAAACTTTGCCTATTGATAAAGCCATCTTCACTGGCTACATGACAATATTGAATTTTATATCACGGGATGTGGATACGCAATACGTCACAGGTGAATGCTTTTGACTCGAATATTGTGTCGTGCATTCTGCACTAAAGAAGTTCCTATAAAAGTGAAGTTCTTTAGGGAAAATCACACACTGTAATAATGAAGGAACAGATGCTTATTGTCAAGAAATAAATGCCTTAAAACCAGATACCATTAGGGATAATGATGCACTTTACAACGTCCAAGCCATCAACTCCGAATTGTGATGGTCTCTCTCTTTCATGTTAACAAGCTCAGCCCACATATTACAACCCCAGCGGCAACATTTCATTAGAATGAAAATGTTTCCGTGTAGACAGTTCATTTTCTAACAGCTGTATGCATAACTAAGGCTTTGTTTATCATTCAAAGGCTAAATGGTGTTTTTTGGCAAAATTTGTGTAATACCAATAGGTTACTTATTGAAAAATAAAAACATAAACTTACAGTTGACTGAAATCATGCGCCAAAAGGCTCCATATTATCCGGTAGTTCATTCATTTTTTTAGTTAAAAATAGGACTCCACCTTCACCCTTCCACACCCTGTAGGTTTAAATACTTGAATTTAGGGGAGGTGTCTTTTTTGAGTGAAAAAATGTGGCTATCAAAAAGCGTAGTCGCGTGGGGAGCCATCACTCAAAGCAGACAGATAAAATGCAAGACGTTGGTTGGACCACCGGGACCGGCCAATGCAGGACTAGCGCAGGACCAGCGCACACTGAGCTGAGCCTACAGTGCAGTTGATAGCGCGGGTGCTGTTGGGAAAACACCGGACGATCTCCCCAATAAAAACTGCCTGTGTGGTTTCTGTAGGATGTCGTATGTATTGGGAAACAAAACGGCTAGCTTTAAGCAAGATACCAGATTTGCAGGCTGTGTAATGGTTACCTACCTTGAATATGCCAGTTAACACAAGGCCCTCAGTTTCCAGTGGTCTAGAAGCAACTCTACACGGCGTTAGTCAGACCTGTGACGCAGCAGAGTGTGCAAAGAATCCGTGGAGCGGGACAGACCGCCATTGGAATCTGAACCTGCAACGTTTAACACGAGAACGTTATCCAGCGAAGCGAGTCGTGAGGTGTTCGGAAAATTAGATGGCATTAAAAGGGAAGTCAGAGGGCTTAGTGAGGTTGGGAGGATGGGTGAAGCCTTTACTTTGCTTGCAAAAGGACACGTCCTTTGTTACCGTTGTCTGGGGGACAGCAGAGAACTTGATTGGGATGTCGGGTCAATAAAAGCATAGCTGACAACATAATTTACCAAAAGGGTAGCCGGTCTTGTAATTAGCTATATTAGGAGGTACCAACTCTAGCTGGTACAGTGCTACTAGCCTACATGCAGCCAGGATGTCCAGCTTGTTGAACGCTTCTATAAAGATGTTGAATCGACAATGGCTAAAATAAAAACCCAGTATACCGTTGTTATGGGACACCTATATGCTAAAATAGGCAAGCATCAGGATGCTGACAACTCAGTTGGGAACTATGGTCTAGGCTGTAGAAATAGCTAGGGGGGAGGGGGTGAGGGGCTACGATTCGAGTTTGCAGAACGGAACAACTTAGGAATCATTGATACCTTCTTTTGCAACCAGAAGAGACGGACGTGGATGCGCAGAGGAGCCCGATTCGGTAACATAAAGATGAGACAGACTTCATACTAACCAATTACCTTGGCATCGTGCAGGATGTGGAAGTGTTTGGAAAGGTAAGGTGTAGTGACCACGGTATGGTAAGCCCTCGGATTAAGCTCGATTTTAGGAGAGACCGTAACAAGCTAGTACAAAATAAGCCGATGAAAGCGCCAACAATAAGACGTAAAGTTGCAGAATTCAGCATCGCCCTGCAGAACCGATATTCAGTTCTTACCGAGGAAGCGGAGCTTACGACCTAGGAAGCCAGCGACGATCTTACACGCATTATCACGGAGTGTGCAGTAGATGTCGGGGACAGGATTGCTAGGCAGGATACTGAAAAAACACGTTAACAGGAGACAAAATGCGTAATTAGAAAACGGCAAATTATGACAATCTCCTCAACAACTGACAGAATAGAACTAGCGGGCCTTTCGAATTTATAATAAGAGTAAGACAGCTGACATACGGAAGTATATAATGAAGAGAATCAAAATATGCTGTAAAATGAGTTTTGTGGCAGCCTGAAAGCAGTGAATTGGTGTCTAGGCGTGGTAAAAATAAGATGTATGCTGTTAAAATAGAACCAAGGAATGGCATCACAAATAGGGATAAAATAGTCACTGTCGCAGAGGAGTTCAATGAAGATGTGTGCAGTTGCTGGCACATTTAGGAGAGTGCCCAAGGACAAAGTAGATCAGAGGAGGTAGACATCCCACAAGTAACGAGCAAAAAAGTGCAGAAGGCTTTGAAATAATGAAAGAGGGCCAAGCAGCTGGTGGCGATCAGATAACAGTACACCTCTTGAAGCATGACGGGAAATATGTACTAGTTAAATTGGGTAACCTGTACCGAATGTGTACCGAAAGTGTACCGAAAGTGTAATGACCGAAAGTGTACCGACATCCTAGAAGAACGCGAACATCATCCCATTCCATAAGAAAGGTGACATGAACGACTTGAAAACTTACATGCCGGTCACCGCACTGTTAGTCGTCTTCAATGTACTTACCAAGCTAATCGCTAAAATAACTTCTGCCCCATTAAATTTCAGTCAGCCTAAGAACAAGCATGGTTCCCTAAAGGCTTTTCAACAATGAACCATATTACCACGATCAATCAGGTGATGGAGAAGTGCACAGATTACACTGAACCCGTAGAAACAGCCTTCATAGATTATGAGAAAGCATTTGATCGGTCGAAGCCTCAGCAGTCATTCAGGCATTACGGAGGCATAGCGTAGACAAACATTATGTAACAATAATAAAGAAAATTTACAATTAGTCCATAGCTACCATCATTCTCCATAGGGTGACCAGTAAGAAACCTATAAGGACGGTCGTCTTACAAGGGAACAATCTCTCGAATGTTAATCACAGCTTGTTTACAAGACGTAATCAGAACATTTCATTGGTTACAGTTGGGAGTAACAGTAATGGAGAAAAACTCAGTAACCTCAAATTTGCTGATGACTTTGCCTTGCTAAGTTACACGCGGGACAAATGGCAAAACATGCTACCACACCAGAAAAACAGAGTAGAACCGGGGGCCTGGAAAATATTATGCAGAAAATAAAGTATATATCGATTACCTCGCTACAGCACAGCAGTTTGAGACAGGTGGCGAGGCTGTGCAAGTAATAAGCGAATATATCTACATAGGCTAGGTAGTGACCCCGGATCCAAACCATGAGGCAGAGACAATTAGATGGATAACAATGAGGTTGAGTGCATTCGGAAGGTATTCTCAGGTAATGAACGGCAGCCTACTACTGTCCTTGAAGCAGAAAGAGCATGGCAGCTGCATCTTACCAGCACTCATCTACGGGGCAGAAATTTGGAGGCTGACTAAGAGGGATCAACTTTAAGTGAGCACGACTCAGCGGGCAATAGAATGAAGGATGCTAGGTGTAACATTAAAGGTGAAGAAAAAAGCGGAGTCGTTCAGGGAACAAATTCGTTAAAAGTAGATATTAGTAGAAATTAAGATTAAATGCACGTTGGCAGGGCATACATTGACCTTGACATTGACAGTTGGTCGTTAGGGGAAAAAGAGTGGATCCCTTGAGAAGGCAAGCGTGGCTATGGGCGGCAGTTAGATGGGCAGATGAATTGAATAAGTTTGCGGTGATAAATTGGAATCAGTTAGCGCAGGACCGGATAATTGAGGAATAATGGGATGGCATTTTCCCCTGCGGTGGGCGTAGATAGGCTGATGTATACGGTGATGATTTTGATAATGATTATATTGGTTACATAAATTGTGTCTTGCAGCCCCTCACGAGTACGTTGTAATTCTAGGTGATGGTATAGGCGATGCATCGGACCTACAGCCACCCACTCTTATGCTGTGACCAAATTTGGCGATGTGTTTTTATTTGGAGGGTGAGAAACCACCAACGAGATGCAGATAGAGCCTTACTCAAGTTCAGGGCGTGCTGTCTAAGTACCAGAGAAGGAGCTCTGGAACATATCTTGGAATCAGTGTGAACTGAGCAAAGAAAGTATCCCTGTGTTCTGATTTTTTTGCGTGCCAAACAGTATATCTTAAACCTTCACCCAAACAAGATTTCCCGTTCAGTTGTGGCTGCACCAGAGGTTCCTTTTCACCCCTTCCTACCATCGCTATCCGTAAAAATAACAACTTTACCCCTCTTTTAATATTGAATCACTTGACAAAACAAACCCTGTTTCTTCCAAGTATGGAATCCTCATTTCGAAGTTTTTTGAAAGAATCCTTGGCCAATCCTACAATGACCAAAAAACTAAGAACCAGTGAAGTCATTGTCGAAGTAACAACTCAGTAGCAAGAATGAGTCTCTCAATTCGCACACGCTTGACAGATCTAGACATCAGTGTTCCACCACACTGGAGCCTTACTTCTCGCAGGTTCTGATCTTTCAGCAAAATCTGCTCAAAGAAAGAGAGACCGACCTCCAGGATGCCCTTCAAAATTAAGGGGTTACAGCCCTTACGAAAATCACAATTCACCTTCGCAATACGGAAATACCAACAAAAGACATCATCTTGACTTTCAACCCATCCAAATTTTCTGAACACATCCATGCTGCTTTCATTTGCTTGGCGTGCATCCCCTTACACGTAACTTGGACTTGCTAAGAAAATTGAAGAGCTTAGTCGGTGGTTACAGACCTCGCTCCCAAATTTGAGAATAAAAGAAAAGACAAAGACGTAGATGTTGATGAAGTCGCTTTCTTGCGTGCAAGTCAGCGAACATTTCAACGACAAGATAAAAGAACTGGATAAGTTGTAGCGTCCAACAAAGTGTTCCTGGCGTCTAACAAGGAACTCGTTTCTCTGCATGGAGCACTGAAAAACGTGTGGCTAACGTGCAACAATACTGTCGACTCAAGAATGCCGAAGCCATTCACCAAAGGCGAAAACTTTGTAGCCATTTCGACATCCATAGGGGACGCAATCGACTGTGCTTTTTCTGCAGCTGACTTGGATGTCATTCTCCGTGTGGCCACAAAATCCGACGATCTGAACCTAAGTGACCGCTTTTGTGGTGGTGGCAAGAAAAATTATTTCGACTGGAAAGCACGCGAAACCCCTTTGAGGACAAGTCATATTGGCTTTTACGGTGCGCACACGAGCCGGCATACGCGAATGACCAGCTGACAAACCATCACAAGATTCTGTTTTGTATGTTCATCAAACTTAAGAACGAGCACTGTTGGCAATTACTCTGGAGTGACGATTTCCTAAACAAAGCTAGGAAATCATGCTTCAGGAAAGTATACCTCATCCCATCTGAAGATGACCTGCAGGTTTTCATGTAAATTGTTGAGTAATAGGCATGCGCCCATCATGGAAGCTCAGGATCAAATTCTTAACAAATTATCCTTTGGAAAAAAAGCTACCGTACTTGAAGGCACTAATAATATAAATTTGTTAAATAAAACTCCCAATATGTGTGCATCTTTTACCGGTTGCTTTTTTCGCTATAGCCTTGAGTCATAAAATACTTCTCAAACAAGATGCAGCTTTAATGGGACAGAGTATTAGATCATGCTCTATCAATTGTTACGCCACCCTCTGTCTCTGGCGCAGTCGAAGTTGACACTACCGATCATTTTCCCTTTTGGTGGCTTTCCTAGGTATGGACTCCGACGAAGTCGTCGTATTTTACAGCTGTCATTAAGCAGAATAACTTTGTTGATGCTATAATTTCCACAGGCTGGTCTCATGATAATTCTTTATCAAACCTGTTCAAGCAGTAACTAAATTCTGTACCCTTTTTCTTGAAGCAGCTTTTGTCAGCTTGAGGAGAGTGAAGTGTAAAAAATAGCATTACTTTCCTAGTAACCAAAGATGACGAGTTCATTGTAAAGCAGGATAAGGAAGAAAGAAAATTAGTAGAAAAAACTAAGAGGCGACCTTTCAGCACAACTCTAGTGGAGCGATATAAAAATGTTTTAACGTATTGAACAAACTATTAAAAGTGGGCAAGCAACGCTTTTATAGCATTGCATTTATCAGTAAAAAAATCTTCCCGAAAATCAGTGGAGGATTTTGAACAAAATTTTAAAGCCGTTCTATCCTCCTAAAACTATATCAAAAATTTCATTTACAACAAAAATAGACAGCCGTACTACATAGCCAACGATTTTAGTGCCTACGTTTAATTACCTCATGAACATCAACAAGCAGTGTCTCAAATAGACCTGCGTCGTTGCACGCGCTCATTTTTTTTCTTCTTTTCCCTGCAACGCCTGAAGCAATGTATGGAAGAATTGGTAACCTTAAAAACACGAGTCCCGGATTATACAGTATCTGCGCATCTCATGTAAAAATAGCGGCGACGTATTCTGGGTACCAATGAGCAATTTAATTATTCTTCTTTTTATAACTGCCAGATTTCACCTCTGCTAAAACGTGCGAAGGACATTCCGGTTTATAAAATGGTGATAAAACGGCAATTTTTAACTACAGACACGTTTCAACTCTCTCTTCATTCAGTCATATTATTTAGAAGTTTGGTAAGCGTTGAATTAAGTAATAAGAGAATTTTAACCCAATAAAACGATGTCAATTTGGGTTTCGTCTTTGATGTTTTACTAGTGTATACTTGCTTTCTTTAACTGATCGCATTAAACATTCAATTTACAATGGTGACCTTTTTGGCTGAGTATTTCTTGACTTCATCAAAGCTTTCGATACCCTAAATTCTATCACCTTATTTAGAAAGCTTTAAAGCTCTTGAGTAACTGGCTCGACCCTAACTCTCCCAAAAACTTCCTTTTAAACAGGGAATACGTTGTAGGCACGACTGGTATAATTTCCGAATCAAATTCTATTAAACAAGGCCTGCCCCAGTGGTCGATACTTGGATCCCTGCCGTTGATATTGTTCAACAAATATCCTCTTAATTGCCTGATTTCATGCCATTGCGTTTTATATGCGGATGATACCACAGTAACACCTTCAGACAAATCCATCGATGGCCTTACATCTAAGTTAGACACTCAACTCGCGAACGTGGGTTATTGATGCGTTAATAATTGCTTAAAAAGTAACCCTGAAAAACGAAGGATATAATCTTTAAAACTAATATGGCAAAGGCGCTCCGATCTTGCTTTAAGGCTTTATAGCAATTTTATAGCTTTTTTGTGTGTGTGTCGTTTTTTGGTCTTTTACTGGACTCTAACGTAATATTTATTTCTGATATAAACCGTATCCAAAAACTGCATACCATAATGTTGCCTTTATTAAAGCTAGTTCTTTTTTCTTACATATTTCTTTTTATCACTTTACCTTTCTTTTATTTCTAATATTTTAAATTACCGAATTGTAGCATCATCCTCGGCTCAACATATCCAAAATCAATCAATTCACATTATCACCTGGAGCCATTCTCAGTGCGATTCCCAAGATTTACTGCACCATTATAATGTGTTAGCAATCAACAAGTTGTTTCTGCATAACTTAGCAATATTATTTTTTTTTAATTCTTTATGTTCTGAGGTGCACTTTATTTAATCGACCCCAGATTCTAAGTATATCAGAACAGCAAAAGATGTGCCCTAATAAAAATTTTCTAACACCACGTGTTCTAGCTACTTAACACACGTTCCAAAACTACACAGACAAGGCACTCCGCTAGACCTTCGGTACTTGAGGAGACGAGCATATTTTCTATATTTAGTGTAGAGCAATATTTTTGAGTTTCGCACTGACTTCAAATTTACACATTTCAGTTGTCATCAAGCGTTTGGTCATCGTGGCCATTTACACCAGCCGTCTTCACTGCCTTTGGTTTAAAACAATATAAAAATTGAATCAATCATTTCAATCGCGCATTTATTTTTGTGCCCTTTGTGCTGGCCCTTGTGCGGGCGCACGAAAAAAAAAACACACGAAACCTGATATACATATTTCTCAAAAAAACAAAAAAGAAGAGTACTGGTTTTTATTTGTAATTGTAAGGAAGAATAGTATGTTTTTTTAATATTTAGTTACTCTGTATTGTGCAACCTGTCCCCCAAAAAGTGGGTAAATTTTCAACTTGAGCTCTGAGAACGCGCCCGCTATGTCATTTGTAGGAGCAGCATCTGGGAGAAGTTACAATAGTGGTGGAGTCGCTGCCAGAACAGTTGGAACACAATTTCGAAAGCAAAGATGGTACGTCGTACAGACGGATTCTGCTGGGTTTAATCTCAAACTCGAGACACAGCTGGAGGTCATAGTATAAAAAAGATGTGTACGAGCATGGCAAGTGTTTTGACGTCTTTAAATAAACAGTCGACAATGTAGAAGCTGAAAACATTGTCACGAAAGGGGAAAGCCGTGGACTGTAGACCAAAAGTCCCGAACTAGAGAAACCAATGAACCTTATGCGCCTCTATTCACAATACGTTTTTCAAAACCCAAGAAATCTCTTTCAAAAATATAAAGACTGTTTCGAGAACCTTGAAACCATTTGCGATAAGATTAAGGCCCCATATCAAGGAGCGATCTGGATATCGTCCACCGTGTTCCCTGAGCGTAAAACACGAAACAATTGTTACTCCCATCTGGACTCAATGCGAAAAAGCACAATTTGTAATCAAGACGTTGAAAATCTTGCCGGCAGACAAGCAATTGTGAATTTCAGGTGAAAAATTACAACTTGTTTACAGGACCGAGCACGGCAAAGCTGCCAACTAATAGTTGTTTGCGATTGTACCGAACCTTAAGAACGAAATTAAATGGCAACATGTTTGATGGCCGATGGTCACATCAAATTTCGAAAAATGAATAGTAGCTGCTGTACTTAGTACGTCACGAATTTGGCCTACGCGTTTTCTGTGACACGCGGCGCGCTCTAAGCACACGGTCCAGCACTCCCCGATGACGCCATGAGCAATGGCAGAAATTCTGATACGGCGTACGTTGTAGACGGCCCACCAAGGCCGTCCTGAATACCTGCAAACGGCTGTTATTATATTTCAAAACCATGAACCCGCCGTTAAAATCAGAGCTTGAACTATCGCAACATATTTTATGAGTTTCAGTGCTTTCTAAACAAGAATAGACGCCTATTCACAATAATGTGTGTCTTAGAAACGTAGACCAGGAACGCCGATAACCACCTTTATTGTTGTCCATTTTATGCAGCACAATATTGCCATCGAGACAGGTCTAATAATGGAGGGGCTTCCATTTTGTTCATCAAACAATAATTTACCAACGCGTAATTGATTACTTTTAACGTCACAGATTGCGAATGAAAAAGGGTAGAAATGGACAAATCTACGTCTCGAAACCCCCTCCCCCCAAAAAACACCTTATCTTGCTGTGTTTATGGCTCCAATAGTTCCTCTATTCCACATTTCTGCGCTGCTATTGACAACGTGCTGCATTCAATAGCTGATACGCCTTAATAAGTGTGAATTCTTGGAGACATAAACCTTGTGAATGACTACTTTGGTATAAGCTAATACTCAAACTGCTCTCAAGGCCACGACTTTGAATCATGATTCGAGAATTCGAGGCAAAAGGCCTTTCACTGCTCTTGCAATATTACCATTGGAGCTCCAACACAGGCGTTCGTAATCGGGGAAATTACAAAGTACTCACGAGTACGTTGCAATTCTAGGTGATGGTATTGGCGATGCATCGGACCTAGAGCCCCCCACTCTTAGGCAGTGACCAAATTTGGCGATGTGTTTTTATTTGGAGGGTGAGAAACCACCAACGAGATGCAGACAGAGCCTTACTCAAGTTCAGGGCGTGCTGTCTAAGTACCAGGGAAGGAGCTCCGGTACTTATCTTGGAATCAGTGTGAACTGAGCAAAGAAAGTATCCCTGTGTTCGGCTTTTTTTGCGTGCCAAACAGTATATCTTAAACCTTCACCCAAACAAGATTTCCCGTTGAGTGGTGGCTGCGCTAGAGGTTCCTTTTCACCCCTTCCTACCATCGCTATCCGTAAAAGTAACAACTGTACCCCTCTTTTATTATTGAATCACTTGACAAAACAAACCCTGTTTCTTCCAAGTATGGAATCCTCATTTCGAAGTTTCTTGAAAGAATCCTTGGCCAATCCTACAATGACCAAAAAACTAAGAACCAGTGAAGACTTTGTCGAAGTAACAACCCAGTAGCAAGAATGAGTCTCTCAATTCGCACACGCTTGACAGATCTAGATATCAGTGTTCCACCACACTGGAGCCTTACTTCTCGCAGGTTCTGATCTTTCAGCAAAATCTGCTCAAAGAAAGAGAGACCGACCTCCAGGATGCCCTTCAAAATTAAGGGGTTGCAGCCTTTACGAAAATCACAATTCGCCTTCGCAATACGGAAATAACAACAAAAGGCATCATCTTGACTTTCAACCCATCCAAATTTTCTGAACACATCCATGCTGCTTTCATTTGTTTGGCGTGCATCCCTTTACACGTAACTTGGACTTGCTAAGAAAATTGAAGAGCTTCGTCTGTGGTTACAGACCTCGCTTCCAAATTTGAGAATAAACGAAAAGACAAAGATGTAGATGTTGATGAAGTGGCTTTCTTTGATGCGAGTCAGCGAACATTTCAACGACATGGTAAAAGAACGGTATAAGTTGGTAGCGTCCAACAAAGTGTTCGTGGCGTCTAACAAGGAACTCGTTTCTCTGCATGGAGCACTCAAAAACGTGTGGCTAACCTGCAACAATACTGTCGACTCAAGAATGCCGAAGCCCTTCACCAAACGCGAAAACTTTGTAGCCATTTTGACATCCATAGGGGGCGCAATCGACTGTGCTTTTTCTGCAGCTGACTTGGATGTGATTCTCCGTGTGGCCACAAAATCCGACGATCTGAACCTAACTGACCGTTTTTGTGGTGGTGGCAAAAAAAATTATTTCGACTGGAAAGCACGCGAAACCCGTTTGAGGACAAGTCATATTGGCTTTTCCGGTGCGCACACGAGCCGGTATACGCGAATGGCCAGCTGACAAACCATAACAAGATACTGTTTTGTATGGTCATCAAACTGAAGAACGAGCACTGTTGGCAATTACTCTGGAGTGACGATTTCCTAAACAAAGCTAGAAAATCATGCTTCAGGAAAGTATACCTCATCCCATCCGAAGATGACCTGCCGGTTTTCTTCTAAATTGTTGAGTAATAGGCATGCGCCCATCATGACAGCTCAGGAGAAAATTCTTAACAAATTATCCTTTGGAAAAAAAGCTACCATACTTTTAGGCAATAATATTATAAATTTGTTAATAAAACTCTCAATATGTGTGCATCTTGTACCGGCTGCTTTTTTGGCTATAGCCTTGAGTCATAAATTACTTCTCACACAAGATGCAGCTTTCATGGGACAGAGTATTAGATCAAGCTCTATCAATTGTTACGCCACCCTCTGGCTCTGGCGCAGTTGAAGTTGACATTACCGATCATTTTCCCTTTTGATTGCGTTCCTAGGTATGGACTCCGACGAAGTCTTCGTATTTTACAGCTGTCTTTAAGCACAACAACTTTGTTGATGCTATAATTTCCACTGGCTGGTCTCATGATAATTCTTTATCGAACCTGTTGAAGCAGTAACTAAATTCTGTACCCTTTTTCTTGAAGCAGGTTTTGTCAACATAAGGAGAGTGAAGTGTAAAAAATAGCGCAACTTTCCTAGTAACCAAAGATGACGAGTTCATTGTAAAGCAGGATAAGGAAGAAAGAAAATTTGTAGAAAAAACTAAGAGGCAACCTTTATGCACAACTCTAGGGGAGCGATATAAAAATGCTTTAACGTATTGAACAAACTATTAAAAGTGGGCAAGCAACGCTTTTATAGCATTGCATTTCTAAGTAAAAAAATATTCCCGAAAATCAGTGGAGGATTTTGAACAAAATTTTAAAACCGTCCTTTCTTCCTAAAACCATATAAAAATTTCCTTTACAACAAAAATAGACAGCCGTACTACATAGCCAACGATTTTAGTGCCTACGTTTAATTACCTCATGAACATAAATAAGCAGTGTCTCAAATAGACCTGCGTCGTTGCACGCACTCATTTTTTTCTTCTTTTCCCTGCAACGCCTAAAGCAATGTATGGAACAATTGGTAACCTTAAAAACACGAGTCCCGGATTATACAGTATCTGCGCATCTCATGTAAAAATAGCGGCGACGTATTCTGCGTATCAATGAGCAATTTAATTTTTCTTCTTTTTATAACTGGCAGATTTCACCTCTGCTAAAACGTGCGAAGGACATTCCGGTTTATAAAATGGTGATAAATCGGCAATTTTTAACTACAGACACGTTTCAACTCTCTCTTCCTTCAGTAATATTATTTAGAAGTTTGGTAAGCGTTGAATTAAGTATTAAGAGAATTTTAACCCAATAAAACGATGTCAATTTGGGTTTCGTCTTTGATGTTCTACTAGTCTATACTTGCTTTCTTTAACTGATCGCATTAAACATTCAATTTACAATGGTGGCCTTGTTGGCTGAGTATTTCTTGACTTCATCAAAGCTTTCGATACCCTAAATCCTATCACCTTATTTACAAAGCTTTAAAGCTCTTGAGTAACTGGCTCGACCTTAACTCTCCCAAAAACTTCCTTCTAAACAAGGAATACGTTGTATGCACGACTGGTATAATTTCCAAATCAAATTCCATTAAACAAGGCCTGCCCCAGTGGTCGATACTTGGATCCCTCCCGTTGATATTGTTCAACAAATATCCTCTTAATTGCCTGATTTCATGCCATTGCGTTTTATATGCGGATGATACCACAGTAACATCTTCAGACAAATCCATCGATGGCCCTACATCTAAGTTAGACACTCAACTCGGGAACGTGGGTAATTGATGCGTTAATAATTTCTCATAAAGTAACCCCGAAAAACGAAGGATATAATCTTTAAAACTAATATGGCAAAGGCGCTCCGATCTTGCTTTAAGGCTTTATAGCAATTTTATAGCTTTTTTGTGTGTGTGTCGTTTTTTGGTCTTTTACTGGACTCTAACGTAATATTTATTTCTGATATCAACCGTATCCAAAAACTGCATACCGTAATGTTGCCTTTATTAAAGCTAGTTCTTTTTTCTTACATAGTTCTTTTTATCACTTTGCCTTTCTTTTATTTATAATATTTTAAATTACCGAATTGTAGCATCATCCTCGGCTCAACATATCCAAAATCAATCAATTCACATTATCACCTGGGGCCATTCTCAGTGCGATTCCCAAGATTTACTGCACCATTATAATGTGTTACCAATCAACAAGTTGTTTCTGCATAACTTAGCAATATTATTTTTTTAATTCTTTATGTTCTGAGGTGCACTTTATTTAATCGACCCCAGATTCTAAGTATATCAGAACAGCAAAAGATGTGCCCTAATAAAAATTTTCTAACACCACGTGTTCTAGCTACTTAACACACGTTCAAAAACTACACAGACAAGGCACTCCGCTAGACCTTCGGTACTTGAGGAGACGAGCATATTTTCTATATTTAGTGTAGAGCAATATTTTTGAGTTTCGCACTGACTTCAAATTTACACATTTCAGTTGTCATCAAGCGTTTGGTCATCGTGGCCATTTACACCAGCCGTCTTCACTGCATTTGGTTTAAAACAATATAAAAATTGAATCAATCATTTCAATCGCGCATTTATTTTTGTGCCCTTTGTGCTGGCACTTGTGCGGGCGCACGAAAAAAAAAAAAACACACGAAACCTGATGTACATATTTCTCAAAAAAACAAAAAAGAAGAGTACTGGTTTTTATTTGTAATTGTAAGGAAGAATAGTATGTTTTTTTAATATTTAGTTACTCTGTATTGTGCAACCTGTCCCCCAAAAAGTGGGTAAATTTTCAACTTGAGCCCTGAGAACGCGCCCGCTATGTCATTTGTAGGAGCAGCATCTGGGAGAAGTTACAATAGTGGCGGAGTCGCTGCCAGAACAGTTGGAACGCAATTTCGAAAGCAAAGATGGTACGTCGTACAGACGGATTCTGCTGGGTTTAATCTCAAACTCGAGACACAGCTGGAGGTCATAGTATAAAAAAGATGTGTACGAGCATGGCAAGTGTTTTGACGTCTTTAAATAAACAGTCGACAATGTAGAAGCTGAAAACATTGTCACGAAAGGGGAAAGCCGTGGACTGTAGACCAAAAGTCCCGAACTAGAGAAACCAATGAACCTTATGCGCCTCTATTCACAATACGTTTTTCAAAACCCAAGAAATCTCTTTCAAAAATATAAAGACTGTTTCGAGAACCTTGAAGCCATTTGCGATAAGATTAAGGCCCCATATCAAGGAGCGATCTGGATATCGTCCACCGTGTTCCCTGAGCGTAAAACACGAAACAATTGTTACTCCCATCTGGACTCGATGCGAAAAAGCACAATTTGTAATCAAGACGTTGAAAATCTTGCCGGCAGACAAGCAATTGTGAATTTCCGGTGAAAAATTACAACTTGTTTACAGGACCGAGCACGGCAAAGCTGCCAACTAATAGTTGTTTGCGATTGTACCGAACCTTAAGAACGAAATTAAATGGCAATATGTTTGATGGCCGATGGTCACATCAAATTTCGAAAAATGAATAGTAGCTGCTGTACTTAGTACGTCACGAATTTGGCCTACGCGTTTTCTGTGACACGCGGCGCTCTCTAAGCACACGGTCCAGCACTCCCCGATGACGCCATGAGCAATGGCAGAAATTCTGATACGGCGTACGTTGTAGACGGCCCACCAAGGCCGTCCTGAATACCTGCAAACGGTTGTTATTATATTTCAAAACCATGAACCCGCCGTTAAAATCAGAGCTTGAAGCATCGCAATATATTTTATGAGTTTCAGTGCTTTCTAAACAAGAATAGACGCCTATTCACAATAATGTGCGTCTTAGAAACGTAGACCAGGAACGCCGATAACCACCTTTATTGTTGTCCATTTTATGCAGCACAATATTGCCATCGAGACAGGTCTAATAATGGAGGGGCTTCCATTTTGTTCATCAAACAATAATTTACCAACGCGTAATTGATTACTTTTAACGTCACAGATTGCGAATCAAAAAGGGTAGAAATGGACAAATCTACGTCCCGAAACCCCCTCCCCCCAAAAAACACCTTATCTTGCTGTGTTATGGCTCCAATAGTTCCTCTATTCCACATTTCTGCGCTGCTATTGACAACGTGCTGCATTCAATAGCTGATACGCCTTAATAAGTGTGAATTCTTGGAGACATAAACCTTGTGAATGACTACTTTGGTATAAGCTAATACTCAAACTGCTCTCAAGGCCACGACTTTGAATCATGATTCGAGAATTCGAGGCAAAAGGCCTTTCACTGCTCTTGCATTAATACCATTGGAGCTCCAACACAGGCGTTCGTAATAGGGGAAATTACAAAGTACTCACGAGTACGTTGCAATTCTAGGTGATGGTATTGGCGATGCATCGGACCTAGAGCCCCCCACTCTTAGGCAGTGACCAAATTTGGCGATGTGTTTTTATTTGGAGGGTGAGAAACCACCAACGAGATGCGGATAGAGCCTTACTCAAGTTCAGGGCGTGCTTTCTAAGTACCAGGGAAGGAGCTCCGGAACTTATCTTGGAATCAGTGTGAACTGAGCAAAGAAAGTATTCCTGTGTTCTGCTTTTTTTTGCGTGCCAAACAGTATATCTTAAACCTTCACCCAAACAAGATTTCCCGTTGAGTGGTGGCTGCGCCAGAGGTTCTTTTCACCCCTTCCTACCATCGCTATCCGTAAAAGTAACAACTGTACCCCTCATTTATTATTGAATCACTTGAGAAAACAAACCCTGTTTCTTCCAAGTATGGAATCCTCATTTAGAAGTTTCTTGAAAAAATCCTTCGCCAATCCTACAATGACCAAAAAACTAAGAACCAGTGAAGTCTTTGTCGAAGTAACAACTCAGTAGCAAGAATGAGTCTCTCAATTCGCACACGCTTGACAGATCTAGACATCAGTGTTCCACCACACTGGAGCCTTACTTCTCGCAGGCTCTGATCTTTCAGCAAAATCTGCTCAAAGAAAGAGAGACCGACCTCCAGGATGCCCTTCAAAATTAAGGGATTACAGCCCTTAAGAAAATCACAATTCGCCTTCGCAATACGGAAATACCAACAAAAGACATCATCTTGACTTTCAACCCATCCAAATTTTCCGAACACCTCCATGCTGCTTTCATTTGCTTGGCGTGCATCCCTTTACACGTAACTTGGACTTGCTAAGAAAATTGAAGAGCTTAGTCTGTGGTTACAGACCTCGCTTCCAAATTTGAGAATAAACGAAAAGACAAAGATGTAGATGTTGATGAAGTGGCTTTCTTGTGTGCAAGTGAGCGAACATTTCAACGACATGGTAAAAGAACGGGATAAGTTGGTAGCGTCCAACAAAGTGTTCGTGGCGTCCAACAAGGAACTCGTTTCTCTGCATGGACCACTCAAAAACGTATGGCTAACCTGCAACAATACTGTCGACTCAAGAATGCCGAAGCCCTTCACCAAACGCGAAAACTTTGTAGCCATTTTGACATCCATAGGGGGCGCAATCGACTCTTCTTTTTCTGCAGCTGACTTGGATGTCATTCTCCGTGTGGCCACGAAATTCGACGATCTGAACCTAACTGACCGTTTTTGTGGTGGTGGCAAGAAAAATTATTTCGACTGGAAAGCACGCGAAACCCGTTTGAGGACAAGTCATATTGGCTTTTCCGGTGCGCACACGAGCCGGTATACGCGAATGGCCAGCTGACAAACCATAACAAGATACTGTTTTGTATGGTCATCAAACTGAAGAACGAGCACTGTTGGCAATTACTCTGGAGTGATGATTTCCTAAACAAAGCTAGGAAATCATGCCTCAGGAAAGTATACCTCATCCCATCCGAAGATGACCTGCCGGTTTTCATGTAAATTGTTGAGTAATAGGCATGCGCTCATCATGACAGCTCAGGATAAAATTCTTAACAAATTATCCTTTGGAAAAAAAGCTACCGTACTTTTAGGCAATACTATTATAAATTTGTTAAATGAAACTCTCAATATGTGTGCATCTTGTACCGGCTGCTTTTTTGGCTATAGCCTTGAGTCATAAATTACTTCTCACACAAGATGCAGCTTTCATGGGAAAGAGTATTAGATCATGCTCTATCAATTGTTACACCACCCTCTGGTCTGGCGCAGTTGAAGTTGACATTACCGATCATTTTCCCTTTTGGTTGCTTTCCTAGGTATGGACTCTGACGAAGTCTTAGTATTTTACACCTGTATTTAAGCAGAACAACTTTGTTGATGCTATAATTTCCACTGGCTGGTCTCATGATCATTCTTTATCGAACCTGTTGAAGCACTAACTAAATTCGGTACCCTTTTTCTTGAAGCAGTTTTTGTTAGCATAAGGAGAGTGAAGTGTAAAAAATAGCGCAACTTTCCTAGTAACCAAAGATGATGAGTTCATTGTAAAGCAGGATAAGGAAGAAAGAAAATTGGTAGAAAAAACTAAGAGGCGACCTTTATGCACAACTCTAGGGGAGCGATATAAAAATGCTTTAACGTATTGAACAAACTATTAAAAGTGGTCAAGCAACGCTTTTATAGCATTGCATTTAAAAGTAAAAAAATATTCCCGAAAATCAGTGGATGATTTTGAACAAAATTTTAAAACCGTCCTTTCCTCCTAAAACCATATCAAAAATTTCATTTACAACAAAAATAGACAGCCGTACTACATAGCCAACGCTTTTAGTGCCTATGTTTAGTTACCTCATGAACATAAACAAGGAGTGTCTCAAATAGACCTGCCTCGTTGCACGCGCTCATTTTTTTTTCTTTTCCCTGCAACGCCTGAAGCAATGTATGGAACAATTGGTAACCTTAAAAACACGAGTCCCAGATTATACAGTATCTGCGCATCTCATGTAAAAATAGCGGCGACGTATTCTGCGTACCAATGAGCAATTTAATTATTCTTCTTTTTATAACTGGCAGATTTCACCTCTGCTAAAACGTGCTAAGGTCATTCCGGTTTATAAAATGGTGATAAAACGGCAATTTTCAACTACAGACACGTTTCAACTCTCTCTTCTTTCAGTAATATTATTTAGAAGTTTGGTAAGCGTTGAATTAAGTATTAAGAGAATTTTAACCCAATAAAACGATGTGAATTTGGGTTGCGTCTTTGATGTTCTACTAGTCTATACTTGCTTTCTTTAACTGATCGCATTACACATTCAATTTACAATGGTGACCTTGTTGGCTGAGTATTTCTTGACTTCATCAAAGCTTTCGATACCCTAAATCCTATCACCTTATTTACAAAGCTTTAAAGCTCTTGAGTAACTGGCTCGACCTTAACTCTCCCAAAAACTTCCTTTTAAACAGGGAATATGTTGAATGCACGACTGGTATAATTTCCGAATCAAATTCCATTAAACAAGGCGTGCCCCAGTGGTCGATACTTGGATCCCTGCCGTTGATATTGTTCAACAAATATCCTCTTAATTGCCCGATTTCATGCCATTGCGTTTTATATGCGTATGATACCACAGTAACATCTTCAGACAAATCCATCGATGGCCTTACATCTAAGTTAGACACTCAACTCGCGAACGTGGGTAATTGATGCGTTAATAATTGCTTATAAAGTAACCCTGAAAAACGAAGGATATAATTTTTAAAACTAATATGACAAAGGCGCTCCGATCTTGCTTATAAGCTTTATAGCAATTTTAAAGTTTTTTTTGTGTGTGTCATTTCTTGGTCTTTTACTGGACTCTAACGTAATATTTATTTCTGATATCAACCGTATGCAAAAACTGCATACCGTAATGTTGCCTTTATAAAGCTAGTTCGTTTTTCTTACATAGTTCTTTTTATCACTTTACCTTTCTTTTATTTATATTATTTTAAATTACCGGATTGTAGCATCATCCTCGGCTCAACATATCCAAAATCAATCAATTCACATTATCACCTGGAGCCATTCTCAGTGCGATTCCCAAGATTTACTGCACCATTATAATGTGTTACCAATCAACAAGTTGTTTCTGCATAACTTAGCAATATTATTTTTTTTAATTCTTTATGTTCTGAGGTGCTCTTTATTTAATCGACCCCAGATTCAAAGTATATCAGAACAGCAAAAGATGTGCCTTAATAAAAATTTTCTACCACCACGTGTTCTAGCTACTTAACACACGTTCCAAAACTACACAGACAAGGCACTCCACTAGACCTTTGGTACTTGAGGAGACGAGCATATTTTCTATATTTAGTGTAGAGCAATATTTTTGAGTTTCGCACTGACTTCAAATTTACACCTTTCAGTTGTCATCAAGCGTTTGGTCATCGTGGCCATTTACACCAGCCGTCTTCACTGCCTTTTGTTTAAAACAATATAAAATTTGAATCAATCATTGAAATCGCGCATTTATTTTTGTGCCCTTTGTGCTGGCGCTTGTGCGGGAGCACGAAAAAAAAAACACACGAAACCTGATGTACATATTTCTCAAAAAAACAAAAAAGAAGAGTACTGGTTTTTAATTGTAATTGTAAGGAGGAATAGTATGTTTTTTTAATATTTAGTTACTCTGTATAGTGCGACCTGTCCCCCAAAAAGTGGGTAAATTTTCAACTTGAGCCCTGAGAACGCGCTCGCTATGTCATTTGTAGGAGCAGCATCTGGGAGAAGTTACAATAGTGGCGGAGTCGCTGCCAGAACAGTTGGAACGCAATTTCGAAAGCAAAGATGGTACGTCGTACAGACGGATTCTGCTGGGTTTAATCTCAAACTCGAGACACAGCAGGAGGTCATAGTATAAAAAAGATGTGTACGAGCATGGCAAGTGTTTTGACGTCTTTAAATAAACAGTCGACAATGTAGAAGCTGAAAACATTGTCACGAAAGGGGAAAGCCGTGGACTGTCGACCAAAAGTCCCGATCTAGAGAAACCAATGAACCTTATGCGCCTCTATTCACAAAACGTTTTTCAAAACCCAAGAAATCTGTTTCAAAAATATAAAGACTGTTATGTGAACCTTGAAGCCATTTGCGATAAGATTAAGGCCCCATATCAAGGAGCGATCTGGATATCGTCCACCGTGTTCAATGAGCATAAAACACGAAACAATTGTTACTCCCTTCTGGACTCGATTCGAAAAAGCACAATTTGTAATCAAGACGTTGAAAATCTCACCGGCAGACAAGCAATTGTGAATTTGAGGTGAAAAATTACAACTTGTTTACAGGACCGAGCACGGCAAAGCTGCCAACCAATAGTTGTTTGCGATAGTACCGAACCTTAAGAACGAAATTAAATGGCAATATGTTTGATGGCCGATGGTCACATCAAATTTAGAAAAATGAATGGTAGCTGCTGTACTTAGTACGGCACGAATTTGGCCTACGCGTTTTCTGTGACACGCGGCGCTCTCTAAGCATACGGTCCAGCACTCCCCGATGACGCCATGAGCAATGGCAGAAATTCTGATACGGCGTACGTTGTAGACGGCCCACCAAGGCCGTCCTGAATACCTGCAAACGGTTGTTATTATATTTCAAAACCATGAACCCGCCGTTAAAATCAGAGCTTGAAGCATCGCAATATATTTTATGAGTTTCAGTGCTTTCTAAACAAGAATAGACGCCTATTCACAATAATGTGCGTCTTAGAAACGTAGACCAGGAACGCCGATAACCACCTTTATTGTTGTCCATTTTATGCAGCACAATATTGCCATCGAGACAGGTCTAATAATGGAGGGGCTGCCATTTTTTTCATCAAACAATAATACACCAACGCGTAATTGATTGCTTTTAACGTCACATATTGCGAATCAAAATGGGTAGAAATGGACAAATCTACGTCTCGAAACCCCCTCCCCCCCAAAAAACACCTAATCTTGCTGTGTTTATGGCTCCAATAGTTCCTCTATTCCACATTTCTGTGCTGCTATTGACAACGTGCTGCATTCAATAACTGATACGCCTTAATAAGTGTGAAGTCTTGGAGACATAAACATTGTGAATGACTACTCTGGTATAAGCTAATACTCAAACTGCTCTCAAGGCCACGACTTTGAATCATGATTCGAGAATTCGAGGCAAATGCCTTTCACTGCTCTTGCATTAATACCATTGGAGGTCCAACACAGGCTTTCGTAATAGGGGAAATATCACCGATCTCTACTTGATTGTACCGCGCTTTTGTTCGAAAAAGGCGGCTGATTCAACCCTCCAACTCACCACTAGGATGTGGCAAAAATAGTTTCCCGAATCAGAAAGAGTCGTCGATTGGTCTCTGTTGCCCGATTTACTCATACTAAAAGTGCTTATGTCAAACAGTATTTCACTCTTAAATTGGCAATAGACTCTTCCACCTAGGAAAGACCATGTATCAAAAAATATTAGTCGCTGAAAACTCTAGGGTAAAGCACAGGTAAGTTGATATTATCCGCAAAAGAAATTCCAAAAGAAAATTAACAAGGCAACCATTCAGACCGCCTGCTAAACCAATAAGCTCTCCGGCCTATAATACGTATATGGAATCTGGTTAGAGTATGATATATTCAGACCGAAGCTTTTCGCTTTATACTCATAGTTCAAACAACGCCGGTGTGTATTAGGATTATGTAATTATAGGTTTGTGTTATAAGGGCATCTGTACATATATAAGAAATTTCAGATTTCAGTAGGCTGTTAGATTTCTCTTGATCTTTTTCGCTGCTCTAAGCACTTATTTACGAACGCGTTTTTCTGACATCCTAGAACCGTTCTTATTTGTTGTGTGCTTACAATTTCTTGTTTATTGTAAAATACTTAAGCATTTCTTTGTATAGTTCCAAACTACAGATTTCTATGGTCAAACTGTAAAATAGGAACTTCTCTTTCACCGGAATCGTGACACAGCAGATATTGAAGTTCTGATCTGGCGAGTTGCCACGCCTCATAGAAAACACAACACAAGTTTTAATCAGTAATAAAATTAAATCGATTTTATCAGCCTAGCCTGCTCGTTTACTGGCACCTAGGTAGACTTGGTGTCCAGAGGTGTAAAGGTTAGTGAATTGCAAGATAGATTCACAAGGTGCAAATTAATTGAACAAAAAAATGCTGACAGTGCCTTCTCACTGTAATTTATGTTAACAATACATAACGTCCAGGTAAAAATCCTCGGATAAGGCCCGTAATTTTCCCGCATATGTACCCTGAAGAGCGGCATACCACCTCCCAGATAGAAGCAAGACGGGTAACTACCCTGATTGTTTAACATGTTACCACAAGTACGAAAGACTTCAAATTGATGACGACGTCTTATGCCAGGCAGTATGTTACGCTTTTTCACGTCAGCACATACCATTGTGCAATACTTCTTATGCAGGAAAGGACCGTTGATGCATGCTTTAATGCAATATGATATTCACCTCTAGGCCGACAATCCCCGAAGACCTAAAAAGTCCTAAAAAGTATCCGTGTCTGGTACATGATCTACTCGAGCAGCCTGCACAGAAAGGCTGTGAGTGGTACTGGTAAATGTTTCGGTGTCGGTTAAAGGGTTACTTTCTAAAAGAGACTTTTATTGTTGCCTTCCTCAAAAACTTACGATGCCGTACCAAAAGCCCGACTTAATACATATGGGGAAGAGTGTTTAAAACTGTGCCTGAGTGTAGGTGTCGTGTAATGGTTATTTCACGTTGTCAGAGCCTAAAGCCGAAGGTTTACAGTACCTCAGAGTTGCTCTGAGAATATGTCCAAGCTTATAAAGACAATATTCCAAGTTGTACAAACTGCCCATCTTCTTTTATCTCGTAGTGACTTTTTTCGCAAAACAGTTTACGTTTCCTAAAAGTGTAGTGTAGTGAACACAACTGGATACGTTTTGGAAGTATCGTGCAAGTGATTTTGCCTGGTTGTAGAGTTTATTCACTGCTGCGCTGACCAGCAGCAGGTTATGTGTCTTTTGTTCTTTTTTTTCTTACCCATACCTGTTGCGTTTCTGTATATGACTTTGTTATGTTCGAAAGGCACTATACTCTGTCTTTCGGCATGATGGCACACACGTTTACGTCATGCTTTCGCCCGTTTCAAGGCTGTGAGCTTATCTCATGTCAGGTACCAGTGACGAATTTTCCCACTGCTTGGTCTGGGCGTTTCCCAGACATTTACGGTGGTTTAGGCACCAAGGCCTTTTTGAAATTTGTTGGCACCAGATGCCTCAGTGATAGAGTTTCAGACATAATCGATGGTGTGCAAAATGTTTAGTTGGTTGCCACTAAAACGTGTCGATTTTAAATGATGGTGGAGTGAAGTTACTGTTTATGTTACTTTATTCCAGTTTGAAGTCTGATTGGTTGAACCACATATTGCAACAAACCATCTACGGGTTTGCTTATTTATTGTTTGTTTTTATGCCCGGCCTCGCCCGGCTCTGTTATCTGTGTCCCACGCGGAGCCCGTGTTTCATTCTTTAGTTTTATGCCGCACGGGCAATATCATTCAGATAAGCAGAGTGTTTCGCCCTAACGCCGCTAGCCCAGAATAATCTTCTGTGATCCACAATGTTCTGGTTGTGAATCGACGGTTCCAGAAACTCCCGCGCCGAAAGAGAAAAGGCTGCACAGCAGACGCCGCGGAATTCTATTCTGCGACGCTCACCGACGCAAGTAACTTTGTTGACCGCTGCTTCGCCACCTCTATATTCTTTTGAGTTGTGAGGGGAGCACAAGTTCGCTCCCATAAACTTTTTTCTCCTTCAAGACAACTGCGTCGTCCTTGTCTTCGTGACATCTGGTGAAGGTTCTGGGTACTCACCCTTTATGCTCCCTACGACATCTAGAAGCCGCCAAGCCAGTCCAACCAGAGAAAGCCGCCGACTGCAAGGATCGCTACCCTAGTTCGGTCTTATGCCAGAAGAGTCCAAGAAAAGAAACGCTGTAACCAACACCATGGTGCAAGAAACAACGTCGCCAATCGTCCTGCAGCAGCCCCGGGAACCGCCATCGTTCCGGGGAGTCCCCGCTGAAGACCCCGAGGAATCATTGAACAAGCTGGAGCGCGTGCTGACCTTCAACAGGTGGGACGATGAAGAAACCTTCCGGCATGTTTTCTTTTACTTGGAGGATTCAGCTCGAACTTGGTTGGAGAACCACTAGAGCGCTTTGACCGACTGGACGCAATTCAAAAGCGAGTTCCTTAGGACCTTCACGGCCGTGGTGAGAAAAGAACGAGCTGCGCATTTACTGGAAACTCGAACGCAACTCCAGAACGAAGGAATCATAATCTTCGTTGAGGAAACGATGCGACTATTTCGTCGCGCGGACCCGCATATGACGAAAGAAAAGAAAATGAGGTTTCTGATGCGAGGAGTAAAGCAAGAACTTTTTCCTTGCCTTGTCCGCAACCCCCCAAATTGGTGGCCGAATTCGCATCCGAGGCGGCAGCCATGGAGAAGACGTTGGAAATGCGGACGAGGCACTACGACCGTCCCATCAATGCGCTAGTTGCGGACACGGTCGATGCCGGGGCTCTTTGCTCTGACACACTACGTGACACAATCCGCGCTATCGTCAGGGAAAAACTGCGGAAACTCTTCCCAACAACGCCACAACCCCAAGTCACCTCTATGAGCGACGTGATTCCGGAAGAAATTCTACTCGTTTTGGAGACTTCTACGCCTCCCCAGGTACCACGTGAGCCTAAGCTATCACCTACTCCGCGACTGTTCGACGACCCCGCCGTGCTCCAACCCGTCTTCAAGAAGTCCCACCCTACCGCCGTCCACTGTCGCGGCATTACCCATTAACATGGTTTGCGGCATTACCCCCCTCCAAGAGTGCATCCACCCGATGCTAAAATAAAACGACAGTTCGAACAAACAGCCACAACAAAAGAACAAGAAAAAGAGTTCATCTTGCCTAACTGCTCCCGCGACGTAATTATCGGAATGGACTTTTTGACGGACAACGGCGCAATAATTGATCTGCAGACCAAGTCGATAACTTTTTCCTCCGATCACTCAATGACGCCGGGACCGAAACCCGAACACCGTGCAGATGTAAGGATCGCCGATGATCATGTCACCCTGCCACACCGCGCAAGTTTGATGATCACCGTCTCCTGTGAAGGTGCTGCTCCTGACGTTGACGCTATCGTGGAGAGTGACCAAAGGTGTCTTCTCGGCCGCGGTGTGTCTGTCGCAACAGGCATTACGCGGTTTAAGCAGCGCAAATCCCGCGTTTTGGTCACCAATTTCATTGAGGAGTACCAGAATTTAAACAAGGGCGCTTCAATTGCGTTCCTCGAAGAAACGCAACAAGCAAGTGACGTGTTCGCGGATTCCGAATTTGAACGCGCACCCGAAGATACCTTCAAGCTTCCGAATCCCTTCGACGTGAATCCGAAGTTACCGCAAGCAGAACGAAACAAATTATTGGCTTTGCTGCGTCGCTACAGGAAGTATTTTCGTCGAACTGATAACTACGTCAGACACCTCTAGCGAAGCACCGAATAATAACCGAGGATGGAGCCAGACCTACCCGACAGTCACCGTACCGCGTCTCTTTCCACGAGCGGGAAGTCATCCGGACTCAAGTCGACGACATGCTCAGCGACGACATTATACAGCCATCGAAAAGCCCCTGGGCTGCGCCGGTTGCACTGGTGAAAAAAGATGGCGCATTAAGGTTTTGCGTTCACTACCATCGACTGAACAGTCACCAAAAAGGACGTATACCCCCTGCCATGAATCGACGACGCCCTCGACCACCTCTGCCATGCGAAGTACTCATCGATGGATCTGAAGACCGGCTACTGGCCAATTGAGCTTGAGGAGAAAGACCGAGAGAAGACCGCATTTATAGCCCCGGATGGCCTATACGAGTTCAAGGTGATGCTGTTCGGTCTATTCACGGGGCCACAACGTTTCAAAGAGTCATGCACACTGTGCTAGCTTGCGTGAAGTGGCACACCTGCCTCGTATACCCTGACGACGTTGTTGTATTCTCCCGGACTTTCTACGAACACCTTGCAAGGTTGGAATCTGTACTCGAGGCCATCCGTACGTCGGGGTTAATGCTGAAGTCCAAAAAGTGCCGCTTCGTTTACGAGTAACTCCAGTTTTGGGACACGTCGTCAACGCCGCGGGAGTCCTGCCTGACCCGGTGAAAGCTTAAGCCATAGCGAACTTCCCAAGACCGAAAGACAAAAAGAGCGTGCGAAGATTTCTCGGACTCTGCGCATACTACCTGCGCTTCGTCGCAAGCTTCGCACACATCGCAGAGCCACTCACGCGCCTGACAAAATATAGCACTCCTTTCGCCTCGGAAAACGCACAAGAAAAAGCATTCTGCGAGCTGAAACAAGGCCTGCAAAACCCCCCGTGCTCGCTCATTTCGACTGAAACGCCGAAACAGAAATGCACACGGACGCCAGCGATATAGGTGTGGGGCCGTCCTCGTCCAAAAGCAAAGCGGGTGCGAAAAGGTAATCGCCTATGCAAGCCGTGTTCTGTTGAAGAAGAAAATCTTCTTTGCCTCCAAAAAAGAGTGCATGACAATCAGATGGGCCATTTCAAATCTGGCCCATACGTGTATGGTATACCATTAAAAGTGACAAACCACCATGCGCTGTGTAGGCTCGCCAATTTGAAGGACCCCTCTGGCCGTCTTGGGCGGTGCACTTTGCGCCTGCAAGAATTCGACGTTACAATCGTCTACAAATCCGGAAGGAAACACTCCGACGACGTCTGCCTGTCCCACGCCCCTGTCGACCCACCACCACAAGACTCCGATGAAGACAGCGCGTTCTTCGGGGTTGTTACGGAGAGCGATCTAGCCGCCCAGCAGCGTGCCGACCCCGACTTGCGCGTAATGATCGACTACCTCGAGGGCGAAACGTCCCCGTGCCTAGAGCGTTCAAGCGGAACGTACCAGCATTCAGCCTCAAAAACTCCGTCCTCGTGAAGAAGAATTTCAGCCCCGGAACGAGAACGAATTATCTACTTTTCATCCCCGCAGACCTTCGTGACGAAATTTTGGAAGCGTGCCACGACGACCCGTCTTCCGGACATCCCGGCACAGCTCACACTATTGCAAAAATTATTGCGAAGTACTTCTGGACCCGCCTTACATCTGACGTCACCAACTACGTCCAGAGCTGCCGTGACTGCCAGCGACGAAAGACGCCCCCGAAGAGACCCACCGGACTTTTGCAGACAATCACCGTCCCGTCGAGGCCCTTTCAACAGATTGGAAGAGACCCTCTAGGCCCGTTCCCTACGTCACGATCACTGAACAAGTGGATTGTCGTAGCGACAGACTACATGACGCTCTACGCAGATACCGCCGCTCTTCCGAGGGGGACAGCACAAGAAGTCGCCAAGTTCTTTATAAACCAGGTTGTGCTGCGACATGGAGCCCCTGAAGTCCTAATCACGGACCGCGGAACCGCCTTTACCACGCAGGTGATGCAAGGAATCTTACGCTACAGCAACAGGGATCACCGAAGAACGTCGGCGTACCACTCCCAAACGAACGGACTAACGGAACGTCTGAACAAGACGATTGCGGATATGCTGTCCATGTACGTCGACGTTGAACAAAAGACTTATGACGATGTCCTCGCGTATGTCACGTTTGCGTACAATACAGCGACGCACGAAACTATGCAGATGACACCGTTCGAGCTTGTCTACGGAAGACGGTCGACTGCGATGCTCGACGCCATGCATCCGCATATAGAAGACGACGACCTCAACGCCGACGTCCAAGGATACCTTCAACGTGCGGAGGAGGCCCGCCAGCTCACTCGAGTTGTTATAACGGACCAGCAGCAGCTGGATGCCAACCACTGCAATCTCCGCCGCCAAGACGCCGCGAACCAACCAGGGGATCGTGTGTGGGTTTGGACTCCCACTCGACGACGCGGACGCGGACTCGGAAACTACCAGATTGTACGACGGGTTGGCCAATTAACCTACGAAGTTATCCCCAGTGGTGATTCCGGTACATCATGACGGTGCACGCGACCCGAAGTCATCCACCTGGTTCGCTTCAAACCGTACTTCGCAAGATGACGAACTCTTTTTGTGTTTGTTTTGTTGTGGCTGTTTGTTCGAACTGTCGTTTTATTTTAGCATCGGGTCGATGCCCTCTTAGAGGGGGGTAACGCAGCGAACCATGTATGGGTTTGTTTATTTATTGGTTGTTTTTAATGCCCGGGCGCGTCCGGCTCTGTTATCTGTTTCCCATGCGAACGCGTGTTCCATTCTTTATTTTTATGCAGCACGGGCTATCTCATTCAGATAAGCAGAGTGTTTCGCCCTAACGCCGCTAGCCCAACATATTCTTCTGTGATCTGCAATGTTCTGGATATGAATCGACGGTTCCAGAAACTCTCGCGCCGAAACATAAAAGCCTGCACAGCAGACGCCGCGGCATTCGATTCTGCGACGCTCGCCGACGCAAGTCACTTTTTTGACCGCTACTTCGCCGCCTCTGTAATGTTTTGAGTTCTTAGGGTTGCACAAGTTCGCTCCAATAAACTTGTTTCTCGTTCAAGACAACCCCGTCGTCCTTGTTTTTGTGACAATATGCTTAGGTATCTAAGCGTGGTTCGGCAGTAGTCACTACCATGTGGGCCTGTTTCCACACCTAGCTCAAGTGATGCAAGTAGAAGTCAAGAGCCAGTAGCGAAGTGTATCTCGTAAGGTCGTCTGCGTAGATCGTGTATCTCCCGCCCTTGACGCTCGACACCGCTTCGGCGACCTGTATCATCACGATGTTAAACAGAAACGGTGAGATCACAGAGCCTTGAGGCGTGCCCACGCTGCCGACGCGTCGCTCCGGTAACTTGATCTCCCCCGCATGCAAGGCGATCTTGCGGTCCGATAGAAAGTTTCGGATGTATTCATAGCTTCTCTTTCCCATGTTTAGCCGCGACGCCTGCGCCAGGATGGCCGAGTGCTTCACCCGGTCAAAGGCGCTCTGAATGTCGAGGCCCAGGATCACCTTGCTGTCCTTCGTCTCGTTCTCGATTATCTCCTTCTTCAACTGCAACATCGCGTCTTGAGTGCTCAGGCCCCTCCGGAACCCGATCATCGAGTCCGGATGCAGTCCCTCCTGTTCTAGGTAATTTTGCCATCGTTTCGCCAACACGTGCTCGAGGACCTTCCCCACGCACGATGTCAGCGAAATGGGCCTCAGGTTCTCAATGTTCAGCGGCTTGCCCGGTTGCGGAATCAGCACCGTCTTCGCCTTTTTCCACTGGTCCGGCAGCTTTCCGCTTCGCCAACACTGGTTGTAGTACCGAGTCAGCGCCTCGATCGACGGGTCGTCCAGGTTCCTCAGCACCTTGTTAGAGACCCCGTCGGGTCCCGCCGCTAACCTGGTGTTCAGTTCCTGCAGGGCGGTCACGACCTCGGCCGTCGCGATGTCTCGGTCTAACTTGTCGTTGGGAGCTCCCGCATACTCCGGGTGCTGCTCGGTCTTTGTCTCCGGCAGGTATTTGTGACTTAGACGCTTGATCATCTCGCCCCTGCCGAGGCTTTTCTCGGCCTCGTGCATGACCCGAGCCATGCTGTTCTGTTGGTATGATTTGGTCGTGGTCTCGTCGAGCAAGTGTCTGATTAGGGACCAGGCCCTGCCCTGGTGAATGCTGCCGCCGAGGCGGCTGCACACCTCGTCCCACTGCTGTCTACTGAGCAACGCACTGTGTTTCGCGATTGCCCGGTGAAGTTCTGCCATCTTCTTTCTCAGTTTTCTGTTCCACCGCTGCTTCTTCCAGCGTTCCTTGATCGACGTCTTCGCTTCGAGCAGATGCGCCAGCTTGCTATCGACGCATGTGATGTCATCGGCGGTCTCAATCTTCTTGGTCGCTCTTCTGATTTCTTCCTTCAGCCCCGCCGTCCACTCTTCTATATCGGCGATGTCTTGCGCCACAGTGCCGTCCGTTCTCTGTTTCCGGAAGGCGTCCCAATCCGTCCACTTGTGCTCGATCTTGCGACCTCCGCTGCCGATGAACTCGGCCTCCAAGATGTAATGGTCGCTTCCCAGGTCTTCGCCGGTGTTGCGCCATGTCACTTCTCCTCCGTTCTTGACAAAGGTTAGATCCGGCGTGGTGTCCCTCGAAAGGCGGGATGGCAGCCGCGGCCCCCGAGGGAGTGTGATCGCATGGAGCTGATCACAAAGATGGGCCAGAGAATTCCCGAGGTTTCGGAGATCAGAGTGCTGGGCATGCTGATCAGCAGCAACGGTAGCAAAGACAACCTGCTGAAGAAGCTGGCAACCAAGACGGCGAGTACCCTGCATCTGATCCAGCGAGTGTCAACCAAGAAGGCGGGCATGCGTGAAGAAGGGCTCACAAGGTTGGTCCAGCCCTTCGCGATCAGCCACGTGGCGTACACGGCGGCGTACCACACGTGGACGCAGACCGACAAGAATAAGATCGACGCCATGATCCGTAGATTGTACAAGAGGGCACTCGGACTGCGCGAGTCTACGAACACCGAGAGGCTGTTGCAGTTGGGCGTCCACAACACGGTGGACGAGATCATTGAGGCGCAACTGGAAGCGCAGCGAGAGCGGCTGGCGGAGACTAAGACGGGTAGAAGCATCCTCGAGACCCCGGGCTACGGCTACCGGGTCACAGGAAGACACCTCCAGGAACTCGACGAGAAGGTGCGTGAGAACGTGCGGGTGAGCCCCATCCCGAGGAACGTGCACCCGGAGCACAACCAAGAGAGAAGACGGGCGAGAGCAAAGTTTCTCGTCGAACAGTACTGCGGGGACACGCGGACTAGGTACGTTAACGCGGCGGAGTACGGGCAAGGAAGATACGCGTTGGGGTCTGTGAATGCACGCACAGGACGGATTTCCAAATCGGCTGGCGCGAAGTGCGAGAACCGAGGCCGAGGAGATCGCCATAGCCCTGGCGATGTCTGAGGGAGGTTGCGACACAATCCTGAGCGACTCGCAAGAGGCCGTCCGCAACCTGAAAAGAGGTCGAGTGAGCGGCAAGGCGGCTAGAAATATAGAAAGACCGGGAGTTCGAGACGGAAGACGAGTGGAGGTCAGATGGATCCCTGCGCACGCAGGAAACTGCTCACCGTACGCGCCGAACCACAACGAGACGGCCCACAGGGAAGCGCGCGCTATCACTCACCGCGCTCCCAACGTGGGCATTCGTCCCGAGTGGGAGTGGTGGACGGAAACCAAAGACAGAGCCAGGGGCTACGGAGAAACACTGAAGGCCCTACGTCTGGCCAGACGAGCGTACCCGCCGCCCCACCGGGAACTTGGCCACGAGGAGGTGATACATCTAAGAAGACTCCAAACAGCGTCGACAACGTCGCCGGCCTCCTTACACCAAATGTACCCGGACGAGTACCCGAGTGATCAGTGCAGTGTGTGTAAGAACGGACCGGCCAACCGGGGGCAGATCATTGTGGGACTGTGCCGCCGCCCCAGACGGCGCGCACTTCGTAGAGTATCCGGAGGAACTCCAGAGAGCCTTAGAATTTTCAAGCAAGACAGACCAGTCATGGGCCCTCCAGCAGGTCTTCGCCGCGCTCGAAAGGCACGGGCTCCGTAAAACGGGCTTGTGACGAGTAGGGTCGCAGAAGAAGACGCGACGCCAGGCCACGTCGAGGCGGAGCAGTAACCCGGCTCCTGCCTACTGCAGGGTTCGTTTCAATTAAGTTCTTTCCAGTCCAGTCCAGCCAAGTGTAAGAGAAATAGATGGTATTTTCTATGTTATATAATGTAGACCGTTTCTTCGTACAGTCATGTTGCTTAGGTTATTACAAGTGCCCAATGTGTTGATGTGGGATATCCGCACGGGACGAGCCAAAAAGAGCATTATGCGGGTTAAGGTAACTTGTAAGAATGGCGGATTCGGCAGCTAATTTGCACTGCCTAAAAAATCTGGAGATGTCAAGATTCGGCTAAATTTAAAGAGAGCATATCGTTACATTCTAGTAGTGTTATTCTACGTGTTGCTACAGCATCACGGACAGTGTTTAAATTCACAGGGTGACATGGTAAACATTTCGGCGACGGTGACCATTTCGCTGAAAGAGTGTGCGCACCTAGCGACGTCGTATGTATATAAGTATTTATTCAAAAAGTTTGTCTGTTGATTATTATGATAAATTTTTCGCAGACACATGACAGATGGCTAATTTTCATGCGATATCTAGTATACGATATCTTGAGGCAGAAACGCAACAAGCAGCATTGTTTCCGAAGAACGCGCTTGCAACCGTGACAACCGATAGCGTAGCAAGCTTTTGGGCATACTTCCGACTGCCTATCAGGTGACCCTATATACCCGCCGCTACCGGAAGGACTCCAAAGGACGCAGCATGTATTTTGGCAAACTCACACAGAGCGACTTATTCGTTTTTCGGTTTTATGACCACGAGCTTCGTGCCATGGTCGAACGCTTCGAAATGCCACGTTATCACCGCATCCAGATCGTCTAAGCGCAACGGAAACTTTTTGTTTATTCATTTGTTACGTCTTATTTGTTTTTATAGCATACTTTCTGTACCCCAAGTCGTTACTGGGAGTAGTGGGTAATTATTAAAGAGATAAACTAACTGCCGTCTTGAACGAATTGTATCGGGGTGGCTCCGATGGAAGCGTGGAGATGGGTCACATCACGGCGTGTTGGCCATGACAGAACATTTGTCAGATTGGCGCGGCTCTTGGAAACTTCTTTTTTGTACCGGTAGTCATTCGGTGCCGAGGTGTAGGAGCCAGGCGAAGCGAATATTTTTAACGACTGGGTTCTGTAAGGTAAATGCCATGCAAAAGGCACAATGGCTAATTGTTTCTTCTAGTACAAACGTCACTGAGAAAAACATCACTCAGTCACTGTGCCGGGAGATGGTAGCTGTTCAGGAATAGTAGTAACAAAAAGCGAACTTACGGCAAAAAAAGCCAAGCATGCGATAAGCAACATTAGTAAGAAAATTATTTTTGTTCATTTTCTTTCTTCGTCATAGACATGTCAAAACCCCCAAACTGACAACGTTTTTTCACTTTATTTCTGCAGATATCCAAGACAAAACATGTTAAGCATGCCACGACAACCCGTCTCACAGCCACATGGCTGGGGCTCCAACACTTGAAAAAATCAAAACCATTAGCTTCTTTCCGCACTTTACTTTTGACTTCACTTGTTGCGTCTACACTTTTGGTGATTGGGTCCCACGTACAACAGTACTGACGAGCTCACGGACTTTTTTATAGCATGACATTTCCATCAAAAGCCTTCCACTACCATAGAATTGGCCGTGTAACCTATTTTACAGTCCACCATGCAGGAGCAAGGCGATTGGTGTAGCAAGATTCAATGAAGCGACATAAAAATACTAGCGGTAATCTGAAGGAGACTGCAAAGGTCACCCAAATTCTTCATCCACCTTGTTCCGCAAAATTAGGCCCGTATGTCTCAACGACAAACCGTAGAACGCCTTGGGATCACACTGATTACCGAAAAATCACGGGTACCGCTGTTCAACGAAAGGATAAAACGAATGCCTGAAAACACTTTTGCGGATATGCTGACTATGTATGTCGATGTTGAGCATAAGCGGGGAAGGAAAATGAGCCATATTTCACGTTTGTGTATATGACTGGAACTTTTGATGACTAGGAAGATATCACCTTTTCAGTTTGTCTAAGCAAGGCAGCCCGGTCCTTGCTTGACGCATGGTGCTTCATGATTAGGATGAGAACCTCAACTGAGATTTCAAAAGCCACCTGACACGTGCGGAGGAAGCATGCAGCTTGGTTAAGTCCGTACAACTGAAAACACATTGTTTATGCCGTATGCTAGCACCTTTGACGCCGAGATGCGGAGTTTCATCCACGAAATCTGGTGCAAGAATAAATGTCGATTTTAATAAAACCCTCAGACCTTCAAGAACGGTCTCTTCAATATTGCAGATTTTAGCGACGTGTTGGTTAACTCCTCTACAAGGTTTTCCCTGACGGAGACCCCGTCACCTTGAAATACGCACGCGGCACGAAATCGTCTGATTTACCTCAAGGCTTAAAACACGTGGTGACGAACTTTGCTTTTTCGCACTACCGTTTTATTTTATCATCGGGTCAATGCACCGTTACAGGAAGTTAGGTCGCGAACCATCCTTCAGTATATTGTTTTCTTTTGTGTTTTGTGACCAGTGTCTGACCCCGCGTACTGTCCGAATTTTTTAAGCAACATCTGTGTTTCTTTTTCTGGCTTTTCTGTGCCAAACATGATATCTTATATTGTCGGGAGGTAAGTGTTCTCTGTCGCCATTAGACAACGTGAATATTCTTTGATTTCCAGTTTTCTGGGTGTAATGTGATGGTTTCGCAAACAATCACGTGAAAGGGAAACTTTCGGAGGTAGACTTCGCGGCAGCATATCCCCCGACAATTGTTTGGAGATTTCACATCCTTCATTGGTCCTTTGCGAATTGGGTATTTTTTATATATTAGGAAAGCACATCTTTGCTGCAATAAAATTTGCTCATTGCTAAACTCATCTTCCCTGGCTAAATGACAATATTGAAGTTTAAATCGCGGGATCTCGTTAGCCTATACGTAAAAGGTAAATCACTTTGATACGAATATTGTGTCGTCTATTCTCCACTAAAAATGCTCTTATAAAAATGAAGGTGTTTAGAAAAACCACAATCTATAACAATAAAGGAACAGATACTAACTCTCAATGCTTTAAAACCAGAAACCATTAGTTTTATGTATGCGCTCTACAACATTCCAGACATAAACAGCTACGAATACTTAGGGTCTCTTATATGGTAACGAGCTAAATCCACAAATTCATCTGCAGTGACGACATTTTTATTATAATAAATTGTTTCCATTTGGAAAGTTCATTTTCTAAGTCTGTATACATAGCTGAAGCTTTGCACAACCAACATGGTGTTGTTTTGCAAATATTCTGAAATGCCAATACATTACTTAACTAAGATTTAAAAGTATAAACTTACGTCTTCTAGCTAAAATTATACGCAAAAAATGCGATATATTATCCGGAATTGCGCACTTTTTTTTTCAAATTCAAACATAAGACTTCACCTTCACCCTTCCACACCTGTTTGTGTCAAAATACTTGAATTTAGGGTAAAAGTCTTTTCATTCATTGCAAAATGTGGCCACAAAGAAGTGTAAGTGGGTGGTGAGCCATCATTGAAAGCACACAGATGAAATGCAGAACGTTGGTTGGACCAGCGGGACCAGCCAATACAGGACTAGCGCAGGACCAGCGCACACTGAGCTAAGCCTGCAGTGCAGTTGGCAGCGCGGGTGATGTTGGGAAACATCGGGTGACCTGTACAACAGGGTCTGTACAACAGGGGTCGCTGTCAAGGGACAGGATAATAACTAGCACAAAATTTCCAACACATGTGCAGCTATTGTTCCATCGCCCTGAAACGCTGCCTGTTCAAGGGTATGGAGAAAATGAGTAGTGTTTGGACTTCAATGGTCTACTGCAGTACTGCTAGACACCCGTTAGCTTGGGGCGATCTAGGAAATATCGAATCCTGAGCCATTAATCTTTTATCAAGGAGCATTCTTCCGTAAAAGTTTTTGTTAACTGTGTTTCTATCCAGAGAAGGCGTGAGACAAAGCTTCGTGGTATGGCATTTTAGCAACATAAAATCCTTATCGGAAATCACATAAAATGTGGAAAAGTCCGGCTAGATATCCTCCTGAACATACGTTTAATGTTCGAATTGGGTTAGGTATCTCAAAAGTTCGCGTGCATGCAGATGGCGTAACACAGGTTGTAGTTTCAAGGTTTATACTGGTTATGAAGAACTCACTCCGAAAAGTCTTGCCAACAACCGTTTACTCTTCAGTGTAGGTATATGAGGTGCAAATATCTTTTAAATAATTTAGTATGTCAACCTGCGAACGCCCCGTCGAGCTTGGTGTCGACAAACCAGCTAGCTGGGTGGATAAAACGGTTTGCACGGCAGCCAAATTACAGAATGCGTTGACTTTTTCAACAGACGTGGGCTGCGGCCGGATTCGGAGTGGAGGGTTGTCTATACCAGAAAGTTGTCTATACCAGTAATCGGTTTGTCTATACCAGTAAAAAAAACACAAAGTCCAAGGGGCATTTTTTTTATGAATTGCGTTTATCCCACATAGGAGTCAAACTAACACAATTATCTAAATCGATTAATTATCTGCAGCTCTTTTCACATACCTCTTTGGTGCTGAAAAACAAGTACTGTTGTGGGTTTTTACCAGCAGGGTAGGCTCGAACCCTACCAGACGGGTAGGCTCGACTATGTGAGTGCTGTATGTAGACGAGGAAAATAAACAGCAAAAATAAAGGGTCACCAATTGCAGCACTTGGCATTTTGGCTTGTTTGTGGTGCTGTCCACACTATCCCCGTGCAAAACCTGTAAGGCGTGTTATGAATGGTCACCCGCGCGATTGACCGCGTGGCTCGATGCCCGAAAACCTACCGCGGCAGTTTTGCATATGGGCGCAGCCATAATGGAGATCGACCATGCCAGGGTTTCCAGCACCGATTCTGGGTTCTGCTAGCTTTGGCAAAACATCAGTTTCACTTGGCTGCTGTGCAGCTTCCTTTTCTGTTGGCTCCTCTATCAAGAGGGTTCGCGACGCTGAAGTACAATTGGGGTTATTGGGCCAACAACGAGCAACACAACGCTTGGGTATAAGAACTGGGCATCGCAGCTCGTTTCTCTCTCCGAAACACTGGTGCAGCGTGTGCCCGTGGGTTGTCTCACTCCCGTGTTTTCCACGAGTCCACCTTCCTGAATGAATGAACGTCACTTTGCGCCCTCATGTTTTTTCTGAAAGCCCTGTCGACTTTCCCTTCCTAGAAACAACGTCTCACTTTGGTGATATCTTCATCGCCCCCGTGGGCTCTGTGCAACTATCAGCCCGTTCCCTCAGAGGACTAGCGTCTCGTTTATCATCCGGTTTTCTTTTCCTAGTCACTCGATTCTAGCAATACAAACGCCTGTGCCGCCTCTTCATCGACGAGCTTCGCTATCTGCTGCATGCCTGTGCTTGCTAGCCTGTCAGGCTGAGCGGAGATTCATCTGTTACATCATCGGCAAATTCGAACACTGGGCATAACCGGCTTCGTCTGGCTTCGGCTATATAAACAAGCCGGATAACTGCGAGATTTTACTGGCACCAGCGGCACCAAAGCGCCTGTTACTGACACTACTCCTTCTTGACCATGTGGTACTCTTTCCACAACGATTGGCTGTAGCGTAGTGTTATGGCTTGTGCGGTTGATTCCGTTATTGACCATAAGACTGTGTTGTAGCTTTGCAGTAATTTTTGCTCGTTGATATACTGCTTACCAGTACAGGCTCTCTAATTTCATTGCCGGAAATTTGATTATCAGAAACATTTACCGCTCACCACATCCACGCAGGAATAAGGACGCCATAATAATGGGTGATTTTAACACCAACTTCCTTGATCCCACTAGAGCTAGCAGCTTGCACTATTCCACATATTTCAGAGTTTGGGTTTTAAATGCCCACTTAGTACTCCTACTCATTACAATACCGGTAGCGGAAAACCTATTGATCCCATTTATGCAATATTTTGCATTCAGCTGAGGCTATGGGCTTAGATAGTGACTTGTCCCGTATACCTATGTGTTAATTCCAGCGCCACAAAAAGCTCTGCAGCGATTTGTAGACCCATATTGTATAAAGATTCGTTTTTAAATGCCATTCACAACGTAGACTGTTCAAGGATCAAACTAAATATTAATCCTCAGCAAGCCTTTTCTCCATTTCTCAGTTGAGACGCTGTGTTTATTTGCCTACCCGCACGCAGAAGTGTAGGACAAAAGTAGCGTTTTCTCATAATCTCTGTTTAAGCGAAAAGCTATCAACAGCAATGAAAAAAAAAATCCCAAGAAGAAACATAAAAACAAACTTTTAAGGTTACTCGCGTGGTACAAAGTCCAACAGCCTTGCTTGTCAGTTAAAGCTAGCAAAGCGTAATTATTTCGAACAAGAATTACTGAAGCTGGCACTAACGCAAGAAAACCAACCGGGTGTAAGGTCCACTTATGAGATTAGCGGCCAGGCGCCCGGGCTGCGCGCGGGAACCCGCCGCCCTGTCTGACGACTTAGCACAGCCAACTCTGCAGAGCAGTCAACGCTAATTCGTCACGGCTCGCACAAGAGACGGATCGGCTGGCCCACCGCATACCTCAGGGTTAATCCCCCATTGAGATAGCAGACGGCGCCGCCGTATTCCAGGAACGTCAGCTCGACGCGCGCAGGGGGGGGGGGGGGGTAGATTACCGGCGTCTCCATTGTTGTCGCGCCCAGGTCAGCATGACGCATTGTCGCCATCTTTCGCTTTCACCCTGCGGGGTCGCCCGAACTTGCTCGCCTGTGAGCGTGCCGTTGACCCGAAGATAGCGGCACCTCATTGAATATTCCCTGACGTGCTGAGTGACAGCTGTCTGCGTGAATTGGGGCACTCCCATACGCGTGTACGAACGCTACAGGGGCGTTCCCGAGAGAGGGTGATCTCCAGGTTTTATAAGGCCGAACTTGGCCGTTGGAAATCGTTCTTGTCTGAGCGCTGAGCTGGCAGTTCCCGGCGGGACAAGGAGTCTCGACCGTTAAAGCTAGGTTGGGATTTACGAACCCCTAGTCGAGGTTAAGATAACGTTGGGGGTTTAGGGTGCAGCGCCGCACCGGGCAACTAGACGGATCTTGCGGCGAGACAGAGTCTCGGCCGTGGTTTCTCGAGCGGTTTTTGTACGCTCCGAGAAAAGGAGAAATAGACGAAGTTGAGCAGCTCGAGTGATTTGTGCGCACTCGGAGCTAGCGTCTAGCAGAAGTTTGCATTTTTTTTCTTTTATATTCATGTACCCAGTTTTCCAACTGTAAATAGCTGCATATAAACCCTTCGTTTCATTTAATCAACCCCAACGCCTAGAGTTCGTCAATTCGACCGCCGCCTCCAAGAACTTCAAGACCATCGCCCTGCCAGCCCCCTGCCCAATCAACCGGAGCCCGGGCGATTGGGTTCCTGATCGACACCGGACTTCCGGGAAACGCATCTTTACTCCGGGCATTCTCTATTCATTCTTACATAGAACTAAAAATGCCAAAGCAGTTACACTAATCGAGCATTATGGAACTCAGTGCAATAACCCTCTTGACTTTGCCAATGCCTTCAACAGCCTCTTTTCCTGTAACGTGCCTAAGCAAGCTCCGCCGCATGAATCCGCATTCAATTTATTACCTCATTCTTTTTTTTATTTCTAACAACCCCAGCAGAAATCGAAATTGTCATAAAGAAAGTAAAAGGTAGGAGCACTGGACATGACAGAATTCAGCCCAACCATGTCAAAATGGTTTTGCCACCTTACCTCTGAAGTGCTTTTTCATATTGTAAATTTGATGGTCTAACATAGCGTGTTTAGACCATCAGTAGAAAATAGTAGAAAATAATACCAGTAGAAAATAAAGCAGTAGAAAATAATACCAGTCTATAAAAAAGTAACCGATACTTTATTCTTACCTAGAGGCCTATATGTATTTTGCATTTCTTTAGTAATGTCGTTGAAAACCTCATTCTTCTGCGACTTACAAGTTATCTCAATCACCTACCAGCACGGCTTTCGACAAGCCTATTCAACTAACCTCTTACTACTTTCGTTTACCGATCAAACTAAACAATAATTGACCATTTATGTTTCCCAGGTTTTAATATAATTGGTCTAAAAACGCTTTTGTCACCACCAATCATATCATTCTAAAAAAAAAAGATATCGGCATAACTGGACCACCTTTGCGATTACTTGAAAGCTGATTGTGTGATTCGACAAAGGTCACTTTCATTCCTGGCGTTTTCTCTAATGCCGCTACCAAACACACATGTGTTCCTCGAGGCTCTATGCTAGGACCCCTATTATTTTTAATCACACGAATGATTTACCTAATTGCCTTTCTTCTTCAAATGCATTTCGCACACTGATGACACTACTTCGGACAAAAGTATGGCGACTTTACTAACAAAATTATATACTGGCTCAAATAGTGTAGTAATTGGTGTAATAAAAACATGCTCTAATATAATCCACCGAAAATACGTATGTTGTATTTACTGTAACCAACGAGCACAACTTCAGTTCGTTGACTTTACGCTGAACCACACTGTTTAATAGCAGCCAACAGCTCAACATTTCTCTGTGCTCAGTTAGACTCATTCTTGAAGTATGAGTCTACTTGAGCATACTTGAAGTTTATTTGAGCATACTTAATGTTGCTTACACTAAAAAAAAGGCATATGCCTAAAGCGTAATCATCAAATCCCAGCTATATTTCACGACCCAGACACTCACCACGCTATTTTTTTGTGTTCACACATATTGCTTACTGTATCAGATATTGGGGCAACACATAAAGAGTCCAAACAATCCAGATTCAAGCACAAACAGACTTAACATTCAGACTGTACCTTAGTCAGGCCAAGCCCCTACGGCAACCTTACTGCATTTCTACCCTCGCGAATGTCCCCAGACATAATCTATGTATCTTCCTCTATCAAGCCATTAATAACCTACTACTGCCGGTCTCTTTTCCTGCTTCATACATTTCTGGCCATAACCTCCCGAGATTTTGGCCATTGGTAATTTATTCCTGCCTAAATTTTGAACTAATTACGGTAAACAAACGGCCTATTTTTTGCCTTTACCATTTGGAATGCACCTCCCAAGAAAAGTAAGGAACTGAAAACACAGCATCTGAAATCTTTTTCAAAAGTGCTATGAAATGCCATCTACGAAAAAAAATATAATTACTTTTTGTAACATTTATTGTTTGACACACACTGTGTAAAAAGAGTTGCTCAAATTATGCAAACCCTTCTCTGCTCATTTTCACTTCGAAATTATAATACTACAATTCTTTGTGAAAGCGTTTCTACTTTTTGTCTGTTTTTCATATGCAGTAATTTATTCCCATGTTTTAGAGTTTGTTTTTCAACATATTCGTACTTGAGTGTTTTTTTTATTATATTTGTATAAAAAAATCAGAAAATGATTTTATTAGGCAAAGGATATACTACACATTTTTGTAATATTCAGAGACAACTACGAGGCATCCTATATTAGAGAACATTAAACATTTATTTGAAGCACGTAGCGAAAAACAAGTGATAAAAGATATCACAGGTAACACAAAGTATTCCGCAACAAAACAGCAAAAAAGCAAAAATTATGTAGTAAAAACACAAGGGTAATTCAATATTTCTAATTGTGAGATCGATACAAGTTGCAAAATATCAATAATGGCAGCGCAAAAAGAAACATCATTTAGTCGCAGCAATATACAACAAGCACCAACAAGGTGACTCATCGGAACAACATTGTGGAAAGGTTGCCATAAAAAGAGTGGGGCAGAAAGTTGAAAGGTGAGGAACACAAGTGAAAGTAATAAATATTTAAAATTATGGGGATTGTGGCACGGATGTGAGCAAGGTTTTAAGTTCTTTTTTTAAATTTGCAATTGAATGGGAAATTTTGACTTCGTGTGGTATGGTGCTCTATAGGCAGATACCGGTCAAAAGTGCTGTTTGTTTGCGATTGTTGGGAAGAACAAGCGGTAAAATGAATTTGTACATCTGAACAACGTCTGACCAACCTGGATGAGTGGCAATAGAAAGGTCTTGGGGGCCGCAAATCACACACACTCTTATTTTCAGGACGGTTGAGACATATACGCTGCAAAAACTGTTCCCATGCACTAGGCTATAAAGAATGCCGTCAGTATGACTACATTTATTGTGTCGCAGTCGGTGACTGAGCATTTAATACCGCTCACAACTATCTCACTCTTTTGGAACCATGTACTCCGCAAGCAAGGATATTGCTCACAATGAAAGTTCAAGCGTCACTGTTTTTAACGAGGTCATGGCTCCAAGTATCGTTTTCTAACGAGTCGAGGATCATGCTCTCAACCGTTCTTGCAAGGCACATCTGATTGTGCCACAGGTCAAGCAGCCTAATGAACATGTAGACAGCAAGGACAACGTAGGTCCTCGGCCATCTAAAGGTGTGTCTCCTGTGACGAACTAGAGACCTTGCTTCGACTACGCTCCTAAGGAGAGAAAAATTCACGGAACTCCACGAAGTGAATCATGACGAGTTGGCGATGCACTGGGTATGGTTCCTACCGTAAATCCCCCGTGACATTGCCTACTCCAACATATAAATTAGTCACAACGCGTGTGTACAGAATATACTCTATGTTAGCTTGTCGGCCTTGCCATTGAGCCGCTGCTTATCTAGCACTCAACTGCTTGTGGCTTGGCATTTTTGGCGTTTTGCCGTGGCTTCCTGAACTCTCGAATCCGAGGTAGCTTGTGGTCTGCGTAAGCATTGAGCCTCCGCATGCCGCGACTTACGTTTGTTTTCATCCATGGCAGACAGAGAACGTGTCGTCTGGAACGCGCTTATACCCGCATTTGCAACGCAGTGCTCTCTCTCGCTCTCCCTGTCTCTAACCTTTTGCAAACTTTATTGTGTTCCTGTTAACCTTTTCTGAACCTTTTGTTCACAGATGAGTCGATTTACACGGTGCTGTGCCACGAGCACGGACGCCGGACGGACGGCAGACGGCCAAGCTTCGGCCTTTTGTGCTTCGCCCCAGGACCACGAAGTCGCCCAAGAAGAAGCTGAATCATCGTGACCCCTCACTTTAAGACGTTCACTTGTCACGCGCTGCGTCATGTTCTGGATTAAAGTGACCGCAATTCATTAAAGGCAACATATTTCTACGCACTTGCAGAAGCCTGCCCGGAGGTACTCGTGTGTCATATTTGGAGCTCCGGCAGGCATCCCATTTCCGAATCTGGCTCTTCGCCATGAAGTTTCAAACTGCGGTTTTTACTTAAAGAGCTATTGTAAAAGGCTCGCAACACAAGCAATTCGAACAGCAGGCAACCCTCCACCAATAATTTTACCGGGGACTTCTGCTTGTCGCTGCCACAGTCGTTTTCCCCGGGAACCGACCTACGTAGCAATTGGTACATGCTTGTTATCAAAACCTAATCACCAACCTAGATAAATGATCGCGCACACAACCCCTGCGACCACTACTTGTCGAGTGGCCCGAAGCTCGTGGTCCTGCTCCACAGACTTACAGAGCAAAATAGAGTCACAACAAGGTATGAAAATCGTTCCTCCAAACATCGCTTACCGTGCACGAACTCAACTGTTGCCAGAAAAATCCAAGAAAAAACTGCAAAAGTGCTGTCAGATAGATGTTACAATCATAAATGCAGTGCAGCAACACACATATGGAGATTAGACACAAATCCTTAGTGGCAGTGGGCAATACAACTATCACTAAGTGCTCATAATGCAAACTCAACTCCCCAGGTTTCCATATCCAAGTCTTCATCCAGGCAGCCAATCTGCCCGACAGGCCGTTCCCCCGATGTATTAATCCAGTTTTATCATAGCGCATTTTATCATTCATTTTTGCCGGCAGGATGAATGAATGGAATCGCTTTCAGGAGTCTTTAGTAACCACAAGAGATAATTCTTTCGAAGCATTCACCCTTGTATATTTGCCTGATTATTAATATGCCAGTCTCCCAGAAGTATTGATGATGTGTAGTACCATACATATTTTCCTAATTGATTTGTGGACATGGTCTTAGCTCCGCATTCAAGGATGTGTGTCATCGCATTGCCACTCCCCTCAGTAACGTCCCCAGTCGCCTCCAGGATACTCGAAAAAAATATATATAAATATAGGCCGACCACATGAAGGCCGTGGAAGCCTGCTTACCGTCCTCCTGCAGACTGTCCTGAAGAACTAGCAAAGGTTACAATGCAGCGACCATCTTTAGCTGGGGTAGTATCATTACGTCTACCTTTACAGGAAAAGACGACTGCTATATTTGAAGCAAAGAGAACTCTCTCTGATCCGTCTTGAAGGCAAAGTGCGCCGAGGAGGACGGTTACAATTATGAGAACGGACCAGTATTGCGCTGACAAAAGACGACGCTGGTACTGTTCTCCGGGCGCGTCAAAATCTTCCCGCTCACCACCAAAAAGGTTCGACTGCGCGCGCTCTTCAGATTTGCCACCACCTATGACCCGATGCACGAGTACGGCGGGAGTACCACCGCGATAAGATTGAGCCTTACCCAATGTTGCCTACCTGGGCCCTTCACACTATATTCGCCAATGCGACAGTCCGACAATATTAATTGCTGCCTATTCACTGGAAATGAAAGTAGGGGCAACAGTCAAAGGTTGAACTTTAAGGCTAGTTGCATTCACGGCTGAGGTAGTGTGTTGTATATAAAGTATAGTGAAGAACACCATGGTGCACCCACTTAGGAACCGATGCACGAGCACGGCGGGAGTATCACCTCGATAAGATTCAGCTTTATCCGATGTTTCCTACCTCGAAACCTCACACTATATTCGCCAATGCGACAGTCCGACAACACTCATTGCGGCCCACGTACAGAGTCTGTTTTTTTTATTCCCGATAGCGGGGTGCCTGGGTCGAACATCTCGCCTCCATACTTCACACAAGTTATTGGCAACAAAACGTGAACTAAAGGGACAACACAAATATCCAGCCCCTGGTCTGCGTGAGAGGGCACGCCCTCCAAGATTGGGCTAAACATTTTCAAAACGTGGCCAGTTCTGCACACTACACCAACCGTTTTAGGAAGGCTAAAACATGTTGTAAAAAACTCAATACGTGTCTACAACAAATCACAAAGTTCTCACGAATTTGTTTTTACTATATGAGCTAAACGCAGCTCTCACAACATGTAAACCTCTAGCTCGAGACGCAGACAACACAACATGCAATAGGATGCAGAAATTACATACGGACAAACTTGCAGCACTCCTCCACCTTTACAACAAAATATGGCTCTCAGGGCACACTTGAAGGTTTTGGGGGGAGGCCATTTTATTGGCTTTCCTCAAGAAGGGGAAGACATTTCCCTTTCCGTAAGCTTTCTACGCGTCGCAATGAAAAGCGGTATGTGCAAGCTTTTTGACAAGATGATAAACAACCAACATTTATTGATTTATTAAGAATACGTTCCACCCGCGGAGGCTTTGACGAAAGAAGTGGTACAAAGATCCCAGCAAACCACTAACATCTCTGCGACGTCCCAAAAAGATCCGAACGTCTATGTCCCAGCAGTATCTCTATTAGACATCCGTACAACGTGCGATATTTTTCTGAAAATTTTTGGATGTGGAGATAACGTTGCTGGTACCTTAATGTGGGACGTTATTTCAACTATGCTGAAGACGTACTCTAGATGTTGCTGCTGCTTCATTTGTGGACGGTATTTAGACATATTTTTCTGACGTTGTTCAGATGTTGCTGGTATGTCTGCTTGTTACTTCGTACATGTCTATCACAGTTACATATTTTTAGCTATATCTGCTATACCTTATTTTCAAACTCTCCGCAGCCGTAACCATTTCATGTTACCGAGGGTTTTGTATGTGTTTTGTATGGGTTTTGTACCGAGGGGTTTTGTGCAAGTTTTGTTATCCACCAATATTGCTTTTACAGAAATATAAATACGGAGGACATAATAAATAAATTATCTTCAACATATGCCTGAACAAAATTTGATGCCTAAAGAAGTTTTCATTCACTGAAACCACCATTTTACTTGGTCCTTGTGCTCGCTCTCCCCGATGTTTCTTTGCGCGCGGTTGAGATTTTGTGCTTGTCAGCAGCAGATCTCGCGTATGCGCAACTTTTTTCGTAACAAAAGACTTAAAATAGCGTAAACTAGCTCAAGGCGTCATTTTAAGTATAGTTTGTGATACCGCTCCGGAAAAATACATTGCCGGCGTCGCCCATGCATTGCTGTGAAGCTGGCCCCGTGAGGAGCGCGAAGAGTCTGAGCTAGGCGTCAGCCTCTGTATGCAGCAGTCTTTCGAACAAACGTAAAAGCCGGAGGCTGACAACCGACAACAGCGAAAATGGAGGACCAAAACAAATTCCAATCCTTCAGGGCTGTCGGCTTTGGCAGAAGGCATTACGATTCCAGCTAATCGTATATGTAAGGTAGAACAGATTTGGCAACCTTGCCTAACGCTCGAAACTATTGTATAAAGTCACTTTACGTTTTCACGGCATGAGAGTGTGCCGACATGCACTATGGGGCACAAAAAATGTAGGTTGTTTTCTAAACAACCTTCTCTGTGTATAGGCGCGTGCTGGTTTTATACCAGGGAGTATGCAGGCTTATTGAGTATGCAGTATGCAGGCTTATTGAGTAATACGAGTAACCGGTATTGCAAACATACAGTAAGGCATTTTTGTTCAAATTTGGAGGGATACTTTGGTACATGTGCCACAGCCATATTATCCCAATATTCAGATAGGCGTTATAGTAGAACTGCACTCAAGAGGAGGAGGACCAGCCGGAGGAGAAAACTTTAACAGAAAAATCGAGCTGGTTAGTGGGCAGGCTCCTCAGTCCCAGACGAGAGAGAAAGATTCATTCTTCAATTCACCGAACGTCACCCAGAGTTGCCCAGGATTTGTTCTTTGCGCCTGAAGTGGTTGGAAAACACTAAAAAGCTGCTTGGACATATTCATTGGTTTCGAATTCTGTCATACTGAAAATTGGCATGTACTTTATTTATTTCGTTCGTTGGCGAGTATATCATGTTTTCATCACCGTAATCATGGCATAACTGTTCGGGTTGAGATTGAGTCCGTTACGATAACAATGGTTCGATAGAAATTAGGTGCGCAAAAGCTTTCTTCGAGTACTGTGGACAACATTATCTGCGGCGTAGCACAACTCTCATTGCATTGCATATCCACACGAACTTTGTGAGCCTTGAAAACATTTCCAAACCTCCTGGGAAGTTTGGGACGGTGCAGAAAACTGAATGCGTTGGGCACAGAAAAAAAAACTTTCATCTAACACAAGTCAACAAAAACGAGAGAAATGGAAAACACCCGTTTTATTTCCTGCCGTGCGCCCCGCTGCTTCATACGTAGCATTACTCTGTTGAGTCTTCATAAGAGCATCTCAGAAATATTTCGGGGAAGCTTACGCATTTTCAATACTTACCAAGGAGCTCTGAGCACTGAAACTCGCAGATACGCTAGTTGGGACGCGTTACGCACGATCGTCTGAGCGGTGCTCTCTGAAAGACGTTATCGCTCTCCTCGTGTGTTGTAAACTTGTGCGAGATAAACCTTGAAATTATTCAGAGCTGTCGGATTCTGAATAAAAACACGCTTTTTAATGCCCCAGAGCATCAAAGCGGGCGATTTCTAGCAAAGGCACTGCTGCCAGTCACAACCGGACGATCGCGGCGCGAATGTAGCAGACGACAGAGGAGCGGGTCCCTCAGACGTCACATCCAGGGGGCGCCACTCAAATATCTCACCGTCATTTCCCGCAGGGCCCAAAGTTGAGTATAAACTCCTCCCGCTAAGATAAAAACTACACAAAATACACTAAATGTGTACTAACGCTACAGTTCGAACTATTGAAAAGTTTATTGTTGTATATGCTGTTTTGAGACCGCAAAATAACGATGGTGCTATAAAGCCAGATCATATGAGCCAATCCAATCCACTAGTCATGACCTTCGGCGTTCAACGAGTGCAAGAGCCAGACGCGTCTGTTCCAAGTCTGTTCTCTGGACGCGTGCTGCGCCGTTCAGTTTAAACGTGTTACCGGATGAGAGCCTTGAATGTTACTCAAATGTCTACTGTTACTACTGTGAATGAAAGAAGACTGTGTGCAGCCGTGTGAATTGTGTTGTGAACTCAATTCGTCTGGAAGAGCTCAGCGAGCCGAAAGCGCGACGACAGTTGTCACCGATGCAACGCTATTTAGACCGTTGCAGTTGCGACCTTGTTCATCGCCTTCCCCTCGTGAGTATTGTGCATTTCAACGTCATCACTAATGAAATATCACGGTTTATTAGTTTTGCAAGCATATCTCTGAAAAGGCATATGGGTTGTACGTTGTTGCTGCGTTGTGGGAAACGTGCCTTCGAAATAAAGCGGTGGCGTTACAGACGGGGCGGAGCGATAAGCAGATAAACACTTGCGCTTTGTTCACCGCAGAAGCACAACGTAGCATCTAATCGCGATTGCGACCACAACACACACACACACACACCACTTCGTTCGCTGGCCTGGCTACAAAGCTTTGTTTGGACAGTCAGCGATGTCATGACGATACAGAGCTGTGCGAGGGAGATGTGCTAAGCACTCGTAAAGCAAGGAACTTTCTGCATCGGAGGCAAATTACTGTCGACAGAAAGGCGGAACCGTGGATGCTTGTCGCGCTACTTGCCGCCTGTTGGAAACGCAAGCGGCCTTACGTAGGCACGCTATTTCGCTTCCGTTCGCCAAATGCAGAAGCGGCTTAACGTACGGCGCATGCGCAGTGAGAACGACGCAAAGAATAAGCGTTCACTAACTTTTTGCATACGGTTGCGTACGTTATTCTAAAACTCTCTAGTTTCCGCCCCGTCCGCTCCTTGGCCTACGCCTTCCCTCGAACCTACCAGTCGAAGTTCAAACTCTGTGAAGCGTGCCTCAAAAAAAGCAGTTGTTGGCGACGCGATCTTCAATGGATTTACAGCGCACGTAGACGAGAACATAAGAAGAGAAAAAGGACAAAGCGGTGAACTCTGAGTTTTATTCAGACACGAAAGACATAAACCGGGACGCATCCGATAGGAATGGCAACACCACCTGATGTAAACATCATCTTGCGCCCTGCCAGCTACACCCGTTGCTCCTACTGGCTCCGCAATGCTGATTTGCCAAAGTGGACTAGCTGTGTGGAGGTTCGGTCCATATTCTTTAGCACAGCCTCGTTTCCCACTCGTGCGTGAAGGCACAACGCCTCAGAAGTGTCATCGGGATTTGTTTGCGTTCGCAGCGTAGAAGGCGCCTTTTGTACAGTCAGTAAAAAAAGAGAACGAGAGATTGTGCACCTGAACGGGAAAAATCTGATGTGCAGCATTGATGTAATGAACGCGAGTGGCAGGAATTTTCATTGTTATATCCTGTGCGTATATATTTCTGCGATTTGGGCAGAGAAACTGTAGAATGACAAAATTTGTGCGATGATACTCAGCACGCCATGGAACGGAAGCGCCCAACCACTAAGTGCGCAATTGAACGGAAGATGATAGGTATAACATTAAGCGACAAGAAGAGAACGGAGTGGATCAGGAACGAACGCGTGTTAATGACATATTAGTAGAAATTAAGAAATGGAGGTGGGCAAGGCATGTAATGCGAAAGAAAGATAACCGTTGGTCATTAAGCGTAACAGAGTGGATCCCTAGAGAAGGCAAGCGTGGCAGGGGGCGGCAGAAACTAAGTTAGATGGGCAGATGAGGTGAAGCTCGCGGGGGTAAATTGATCGCAGTTAGCGGAGGACCGGGATAATTGACGATCTATGGGAAAGACCTTTGCCCTGCAGTGAGCGTAGATTGGTGGGTGACGATGATGACTAATTCCTAAAAAAACGCAAAAAAAAACTCAGCTCAGCCTCAAAGAATGCAATTTTAACTTTTGTATTTTTAACACGCCATTCTGCTGAATATGGCAACCTTGTTTTCGCGCAAGTTGGTGTCTCTTTTATGTCTAGCGCTGAACTGCAAATGCAACACCAAACTCGTAACAAGACTGACTGCCAACTTTCACTTGGGGAAGGCCTACCCCAATTGCATTGCTATACAGTCAATTCATCCCACCTATGCAACGAACAAAGCCTGCTGTATGCCGTAAAATTGAGCCAGTATCAATTGCAGATTGCGTGTATCATGTTTTACTTCACGTGCGTCTTGTTTGCGTCCTGATTATCCCGTCTACCAGTCATGTTTGTTGGTCGCCTAAATGCCACCTAAGTCATTATATTTTGCATGTGCTTCATTGCTGAGACGAATATTTTTAAACTTGCTTATCTCCTGGTGCAAGCCAATGCCATCCATGCCCCACCCTTCACTGCATTGTAAGATCGTGCAGTGTGGCCTCATTAACTGTATATTGATGCAAAGTTGAATTGTAAAAATATTCGGCTAGCTTGTGTTCAGGGCATAGTAGGTGCAGTAATAACCAAAGTGAGTGGGGGAATCTATTATTTTGGTTTCATTCCTACCTGTTTTTAAGCAATGCCGCAGCCACCACTGTCACATGTCTGTTGTTTAAACACTAACGCCACTGAAAGAACATAAGCAAAATGCACTTCATTTAATGAAAGCCTGCCAAAACAACTCACTACAATAGAATTCTAACCTCAGAAATTCGAATACAGTGGCCACTGGAAATTTTTCATAGAGTTTAAATTAAGGGAAGTCTATGTTTAAACTTGAGTGTGCAGTAAATATTTCTTGCACTACCTTGATGTTTCCTGCGGTACAACGTATATTTCAAATAAAAATGTAGGCCTAACAAGACAAGCGAACAGGACGAGTTTTTCAGTCATGTGGTTTTTGAAGGTTTAGTTATGCATATATACCAACTAGCCCACCTCGCCATTGTGCTGCAGGATGTACGTCCATGGCAGAGACGCTGTCCGGGTTTGTGCATGTTTCCTTTTGCCACATTTTGTGGACATGGCTTCACCGGTGTATATATTGTCACTTCACTCAAAAAAGTGGTTAACATAAACACAGAAAAATATTTTACAAGTTCAGGTCGGACCCGTAGCTGGGCTAAAATGTCCTCAGAGTCCCGATTCACGAAATATAGTGCGTATAAATAGTGGTACCTCACATTAGCAGTCATAATTTTAAGGTTGCCTTAGTAGTGCCAATGCTGGCATTAAATTACATCGGCTCCGCTCTCTTCCTTTCCCTTAATGTTACACCCATCATATAACGTTCTACGGCCTGCTAAGTAGTCCCTAATTTCAGTTAGACCCTTTTATTGACCCTGGAAGTATCTGCCTTGTAGGTGAGTACCGGTAAGCTGTAGCTGTCATACACTGTAGTTTTCAAGGACAATGGTAGGCGGCCACTCTGTATTATACCAGCCTTAAAAGCTGTATTAACAACATAGATTTTCCTGTACCCATGCCTAGATTGAAGAACTGGATTGCAAGGGAGGTGCTACTGCAACAGTGCACAAGGCGCCTGCTCGAGCTACTTTTGACGGTCAACTTGGCGCAGGAGTTCTCCTGGTTTGGGAAAAAGAAAAGCACCCTTTTTTCCACCTGCGAACGACATCCTGAATGTGTGTAACTAGATATCTTCGTGTTGTTACAGACATCAAATTCTTTCATTAGACAATGTATAGGGCCCAGATTTTTATTTTCAGTCACACCCTGCGCACGAAACTACGCAGATGACACCGTTCGAGCTTGTCTACGGAAGACGGTCGACTGCGATGCTCGACGCCATGCATCCGCATGTAGAAGACGACGACCTCAACGCCGACGTCCAAGGATACCTTCAACGTGCGGAAGAGGCCCGCCAGCTCACTCGAGTTGTTATAACGGACCAGCAGCAGCTGGATGCCAACCACTGCAATCTCCGCCGCCAAGACGCCGCGAACCAACCAGGGGATCGTGTGTGGGTTTGGACTCCCACTCGACGACGCGGACTTAGTGAGAAGCTTCTCTGACGGTATTTCGGAAACTACCAGATTGTACGACGGGTTGGCCAATTAACCTACGAAGTTATCCCCAGTGGTGATTCCGGTACATCATGACGGTGCACGCGACCCGAAGTCATCCACCTGGTTCGCCTCAAACCGTACTTCGCAAGATGACGAACTCTTTTTGTGTTTGTTTTGTTGTGGCTGTTTGTTCGAACTGTCGTTTTATTTTAGCATCGGGTCGATGCCCTCTTAGAGGGGGGTAACGCAGCGAACCATGTATGGGTTTGTTTATTTATTGGTTGTTTTTAATGCCCGGGCGCGTCCGGCTCTGTTATCTGTTTCCCATGCGAACGCGTGTTCCATTCTTTATTTTTATGCAGCACGGGCTATCTCATTCAGATAAGCAGAGTGTTTCGCCCTAACGCCGCTAGCCCAACATATTCTTCTGTGATCTGCAATGTTCTGGATATGAATCGACGGTTCCAGAAACTCTCGCGCCGAAACATAAAAGCCTGCACAGCAGACGCCGCGGCATTCGATTCTGCGACGCTCGCCGACGCAAGTCACTTTTTTGACCGCTACTTCGCCGCCTCTGTAATGTTTTGAGTTCTTAGGGTTGCACAAGTTCGCTCCAATAAACTTGTTTCTCGTTCAAGACAACCCCGTCGTCCTTGTTTTTGTGACAATATGCTTAGGTATCTAAGCGTGGTTGGGCAGTAGTCACTACCATGTGGGCCTGTTTCCACACCTAGCTCAAGTGATGCAAGTAGAAGTCAAGAGCCAGTAGCGAAGTGTATCTCGTAAGGTCGTCTGCGTAGATCGTGTATCTCCCGCCCTTGACGCTCGACACCGCTTCGGCGACCTGTATCATCACGATGTTAAACAGAAACGGTGAGATCACAGAGCCTTGAGGCGTGCCCACGCTGCCGACGCGTCGCTCCGGTAACTTGATCTCCCCCGCATGCAAGGCGATCTTGCGGTCCGATAGAAAGTTTCGGATGTATTCATAGCTTCTCTTTCCCATGTTTAGCCGCGACGCCTGCGCCAGGATGGCCGAGTGCTTCACCCGGTCAAAGGCGCTCTGAAGGTCGAGGCCCAGGATCACCTTGCTGTCCTTCGTCTCGTTCTCGATTATCTCCTTCTTCAACTGCAACATCGCGTCTTGAGTGCTCAGGCCCCTCCGGAACCCGATCATCGAGTCCGGATGCAGTCCCTCCTGTTCTAGGTAATTTTGCCATCGTTTCGCCAACACGTGCTCGAGGACCTTCCCCACGCACGATGTCAGCGAAATGGGCCTCAGGTTCTCAATGTTCAGCGGCTTGCCCGGTTGCGGAATCAGCACCGTCTTCGCCTTTTTCCACTGGTCCGGCAGCTTTCCGCTTCGCCAACACTGGTTGTAGTACCGAGTCAGCGCCTCGATCGACGGGTCGTCCAGGTTCCTCAGCACCTTGTTAGAGACCCCGTCGGGTCCCGCCGCTGACCTGGTGTTCAGTTCCTGCAGGGCGGTCACGACCTCGGCCGTCGCGATGTCTCGGTCTAACTTGTCGTTGGGAGCTCCCGCATACTCCGGGTGCTGCTCGGTCTTTGTCTCCGGCAGGTATTTGTGACTTAGACGCTTGATCATCTCGCCCCTGCCGAGGCTTTTCTCGGCCTCGTGCATGACCCGAGCCATGCTGTTCTGTTGGTATGATTTGGTCGTGGTCTCGTCGAGCAAGTGTCTGATTAGGGACCAGGCCCTGCCCTGGTGAATGCTGCCGCCGAGGCGGCTGCACACCTCGTCCCACTGCTGTCTACTGAGCAACGCACTGTGTTTCGCGATTGCCCGGTGAAGTTCTGCCATCTTCTTTCTCAGTTTTCTGTTCCACCGCTGCTTCTTCCAGCGTTCCTTGATCGACGTCTTCGCTTCGAGCAGATGCGCCAGCTTACTATCGACGCATGTGATGTCATCGGCGGTCTCAATCTTCTTGGTCGCTCTTCTGATTTCTTCCTTCAGCCCCGCCGTCCACTCTTCTATATCGGCGATGTCTTGCGCCACAGTGCCGTCCGTTCTCTGTTTCCGGAAGGCGTCCCAATCCGTCCACTTGTGCTCGATCTTGCGACCTCCGCTGCCGATGAACTCGGCCTCCAAGATGTAATGGTCGCTTCCCAGGTCTTCGCCGGTGTTGCGCCATGTCACTTCTCCTCCGTTCTTGACAAAGGTTAGATCCGGCGTGGTGTCCCTCGAAAGGCGGGATGGCAGCCGCCGCCCCCGAGGGAGTGTGATCGCATGGAGCTGATCACAAAGATGGGCCAGAGAATTCCCGAGGTTTCGGAGATCAGAGTGCTGGGCATGCTGATCAGCAGCAACGGTAGCAAAGACAACCTGCTGAAGAAGCTGGCAACCAAGACGGCGAGTACCCTGCATCTGATCCAGCGAGTGTCAACCAAGAAGGCGGGCATGCGTGAAGAAGGGCTCACAAGGTTGGTCCAGCCCTTCGCGATCAGCCACGTGGCGTACACGGCGGCGTACCACACGTGGACGCAGACCGACAAGAATAAGATCGACGCCATGATCCGTAGATTGTACAAGAGGGCACTCGGACTGCGCGAGTCTACGAACACCGAGAGGCTGTTGCAGTTGGGCGTTCACAACACGGTGGACGAGATCATTGAGGCGCAACTGGAAGCGCAGCGAGAGCGGCTGGCGGAGACTAAGACGGGTAGAAGCATCCTCGAGACCCCGGGCTACGGCTACCGGGTCACAGGAAGACACCTCCAGGAACTCGACGAGAAGGTGCGTGAGAACGTGCGGGTGAGCCCCATCCCGAGGAACGTGCACCCGGAGCACAACCAAGAGAGAAGACGGGCGAGAGCAAAGTTTCTCGTCGAACAGTACTGCGGGGACACGCGGACTAGGTACGTTAACGCGGCGGAGTACGGGCAAGGAAGATACGCGTTGGGGTCTGTGAATGCACGCACAGGACGGATTTCCAAATCGGCTGGCGCGAAGTGCGAGAACGCCACCGAGGCCGAGGAGATCGCCATAGCCCTGGCGATGTCTGAGGGAGGTTGCGACACAATCCTGAGCGACTCGCAAGAGGCCGTCCGCAACCTGAAAAGAGGTCGAGTGAGCGGCAAGGCGGCTAGAAATATAGAAAGACCGGGAGTTCGAGACGGAAGACGAGTGGAGGTCAGATGGATCCCTGCGCACGCAGGAAACTGCTCACCGTACGCGCCGAACCACAACGAGACGGCCCACAGGGAAGCGCGCGCTATCACTCACCGCGCTCCCAACGTGGGCATTCGTCCCGAGTGGGAGTGGTGGACGGAAACCAAAGACAGAGCCAGGGGCTACGGAGAAACACTGAAGGCCCTACGTCTGGCCAGACGAGCGTACCCGCCGCCCCACCGGGAACTTGGCCACGAGGAGGTGATACATCTAAGAAGACTCCAAACAGCGTCGACAACGTCGCCGGCCTCCTTACACCAAATGTACCCGGACGAGTACCCGAGTGATCAGTGCAGTGTGTGTAAGAACGGACCGGCCAACCGGGGGCAGATCATTGTGGGACTGTGCCGCCGCCCCAGACGGCGCGCACTTCGTAGAGTATCCGGAGGAACTCCAGAGAGCCTTAGAATTTTCAAGCAAGACAGACCAGTCATGGGCCCTCCAGCAGGTCTTCGCCGCGCTCGAAAGGCACGGGCTCCGTAAAACGGGCTTGTGACGAGTAGGGTCGCAGAAGAAGACGCGACGCCAGGCCACGTCGAGGCGGAGCAGTAACCCGGCTCCTGCCTACTGCAGGGTTCGTTTCAATTAAGTTCTTTCCAGTCCAGTCCAGCCAAGTGTAAGAGAAATAGATGGTATTTTCTATGTTATATAATGTAGACCGTTTCTTCGTACAGTCATGTTGCTTAGGTTATTACAAGTGCCCAATGTGTTGATGTGGGATATCCGCACGGGACGAGCGAAAAAGAGCATTATGCGGGTTAAGGTAACTTGTAAGAATGGCGGATTCGGCAGCTAATTTGCACTGCCTAAAAAATCTGGAGATGTCAAGATTCGGCTAAATTTAAAGAGAGCATATCGTTACATTCTAGTAGTGTTATTCTACGTGTTGCTACAGCATCACGGACAGTGTTTAAATTCACAGGGTGACATGGTAAACATTTCGGCGACGGTGACCATTTCGTTGAAGGAGTGTGCGCACCTAGCGACGTCGTATGTATATAAGTATTTATTCAAAAAGTTTGTCTGTTGATTATTATGATAAATTTTTCGCAGACACATGACAGATGGCTAATTTTCATGCGATATCTAGTATACGATATCTTGAGGCAGAAACGCAACAAGCAGCATTGTTTCCGAAGAACGCGCTTGCAACCGTGACAACCGATAGCGTAGCAAGCTTTTGGGCATACTTCCGACTGCCTATCAGGTGACCCTATAGACCCGCCGCTACCGGAAGGACTCCAAAGGACGCAGCATGTATTTTGGCAAACTCACACAGAGCGACTTATTCGTTTTTCGGTTTTATGACCACGAGCTTCGTGCCATGGTCGAACGCTTTGAAATGCCACGTTATCACCGCATCCAGATCGTCTAAGCGCAACGGAAACTTTTTGTTTATTCATTTGTTACGTCTTATTTGTTTTTATAGCATACTTTCTGTACCCCAAGTCGTTACTGGGAGTAGTGGGTAATTATTAAAGAGATAAACTAACTGCCTTCTTGAACGAATTGTATCGGGGTGGCTCCGATGGAAGCGTGGAGATGGGTCACATCACGGCGTGTTGGCCATGACAGAACATTTGTCAGATTGGCGCGGCTCTTGGAAACTTCTTTTTTGTACCGGTAGTCATTCGGTGCCGAGGTGTAGGAGCCAGGCGAAGCGAATATTTTTAACGACTGGGTTCTGTAAGGTAAATGCCATGCAAAAGGCACAATGGCTAATTGTTTCTTCTAGTACAAACGTCACTGAGAAAAACATCACTCAGTCACTGTGCCGGGAGATGGTAGCTGTTCAGGAATAGTAGTAACAAAAAGCGAACTTACGGCAAAAAAAGCCAAGCATGCGATAAGCAACATTAGTAAGAAAATTATTTTTGTTCATTTTCTTTCTTCGTCATAGACATGTCAAAATCCCCAAACTGACAACGTTTTTTCACTTTATTTCTGCAGATATCCAAGACAAAACATGTTAAGCATGCCACGACGACCCGTCTCACAGCCACATGGCTGGGGCTCCAACACTTGAAAAAATCAAAACCATTAGCTTCTTTCCGCACTTTACTTTTGACTTCACTTGTTGCGTCTACACTTTTGGTGATTGGGTCCCACGTACAACAGTACTGACGAGCTCACGAACTTTTTTATAGCATGACATTTCCATCAAAAGCCTTCCACTACCATAGAATTGGCCGTGTAACCTATTTTACAGTCCACCATGCAGGAGCAAGGCGATTGGTGTAGCAAGATTCAATGAAGCGACATAAAAATACTAGCGGTAATCTGAAGGAGACTGCAAAGGTCACCCAAATTCTTCATCCACCTTGTTCCGCAAAATTAGGCCCGTATGTCTCAACGACAAACCGTAGAACGCCTTGGGATCACACTGATTACCGAGGAATCACGGGTACCGCTGTTCAACGAAAGGATAAAACGAATGCCTGAAAACACTTTTGCGGATATGCTGACTATGTATGTCGATGTTGAGCATAAGCGGGGAAGGAAAATGAGCCATATTTCACGTTTGTGTATATGACTGGAACTTTTGATGACTAGGAAGATATCACCTTTTCAGTTTGTCTAAGCAAGGCAGCCCGGTCCTTGCTTGACGCATGGTGCTTCATGATTAGGATGAGAACCTCAACTGAGATTTCAAAAGCCACCTGACACGTGCGGAGGAAGCATGCAGCTTGGTTAAGTCCGTACAACTGAAAACAGATTGTTTATGCCGTATGCTAGCACCTTTGACGCCGAGATGCGGAGTTTCATCCACGAAATCTGGTGCAAGAATAAATGTCGATTTTAATAAAACCCTCAGACCTTCAAGAACGGTCTCTTCAATATTGCAGATTTTAGCGACGTGTTGGTTAACTCCTCTACAAGGTTTTCCCTGACGGAGACCCCGTCACCTTGAAATACGCACGCGGCACGAAATCGTCTGATTTACCTCAAGGCTTAAAACACGTGGTGACGAACTTTGCTTTTTCGCACTACCGTTTTATTTTATCATCGGGTCAATGCACCGTTACAGGAAGTTAGGTCGCGAACCATCCTTCAGTATATTGTTTTCTTTTGTGTTTTGTGACCAGTGTCTGACCCCGCGTACTGTCCGAATTTTTTAAGCAACATCTGTGTTTCTTTTTCTGGCTTTTCTGTGCCAAACATGATATCTTATATTGTCGGGAGGTAAGTGTTCTCTGTCGCCATTAGACAACGTGAATATTCTTTGATTTCCAGTTTTCTGGGTGTAATGTGATGGTTTCGCAAACAATCACGTGAAAGGGAAACTTTCGGAGGTAGACTTCGCGGCAGCATATCCCCCGACAATTGTTTGGAGATTTCGCATTCTTCATTGGTCCTTTGCGAATTGGGTATTTTTTATATATTAGGAAAGCACATCTTTGCTGCAATAAAATTTGCTCATTGCTAAACTCATCTTCCCTGGCTAAATGACAATATTGAAGTTTAAATCGCGGGATCTCGTTAGCCTATACGTAAAAGGTAAATCACTTTGATACGAATATTGTGTCGTCTATTCTCCACTAAAAATGCTCTTATAAAAATGAAGGTGTTTAGAAAAACCACAATCTATAACAATAAAGGAACAGATACTAATTCTCAATGCTTTAAAACCAGAAACCATTAGTTTTATGTATGCGCTCTACAACATTCCAGACATAAACAGCTACGAATATTTAGGGTCTCTTATACGGTAACGAGCTAAATCCACAAATTCATCTGCAGTGACGACATTTTTATTATAATAAATTGTTTCCATTTGGAAAGTTCATTTTCTAAGTCTGTATACATAGCTGAAGCTTTGCACAACCAACATGGTGTTGTTTTGCAAATATTCTGAAATGCCAATACATTACTTAACTAAGATTTAAAAGTATAAACTTACGTCATCTAGCTAAAATTATACGCAAAAAATGCGATATATTATCCGGAATTGCGCACTTTTTTTTTCAAATTCAAACATAAGACTTCACCTTCACCCTTCCACACCTGTTTGGGTCAAAATACTTGAATTTAGGGTAAAAGTCTTTTCATTCATTGCAAAATGTGGCCACAAAGAAGTGTAAGTGGGTGGTGAGCCATCATTGAAAGCACACAGATGAAATGCAGAACGTTGGTTGGACCAGCGGGACCAGCCAATACAGGACTAGCGCAGGACCAGCGCACACTGAGCTAAGCCTGCAGTGCAGTTGGCAGCGCGGGTGATGTTGGGAAACATCGGGTGACCTGTACAACAGGGTCTGTACAACAGGGGTCGCTGTCAAGGGACAGGATAATAACTAGCACAAAATTTCCAACACATGTGCAGCTATTGTTCCATCGCCCTGAAACGCTGCCTGTTCAAGGGTATGGAGAAAATGAGTAGTGTTTGGACTTCAATGGTCTACTGCAGTACTGCTAGACACCCGTTAGCTTGGGGCGATCTAGGAAATATCGAATCCTGAGCCATTAATCTTTTATCAAGGAGCATTCTTCCGTAAAAGTTTTTGTTAACTGTGTTTCTATCCAGAGAAGGCGTGAGACAAAGCTTCGTGGTATGGCATTTTAGCAACATAAAATCCTTATCGGAAATCACATAAAATGTGGAAAAGTCCGGCTAGATATCCTCCTGAACATACGTTTAATGTTCGAATTGGGTTAGGTATCTCAAAAGTTCGCGTGCATGCAGATGGCGTAACACAGGTTGTAGTTTCAAGGTTTATACAGGTTATGAAGAACTCACTCCGAAAAGTCTCGCCAACAACCGTTTACTCTTCAGTGTAGGTATATGAGGTGCAAATATCTTTTAAATAATTTAGTATGTCAACCTGCGAACGCCCCGTCGAGCTTGGTGTCGACAAACCAGCTAGCTGGGTGGATAAAACGGTTTGCACGGCAGCCAAATTACAGAATGCGTTGACTTTTTCAACAGACGTGGGCTGCGGCCGGATTCGGAGTGGAGGGTTGTCTATACCAGAAAGTTGTCTATACCAGTAATCGGTTTGTCTATACCAGTAAAAAAAACACAAAGTCCAAGGGGCATTTTTTTTATGAATTGCGTTTATCCCACATAGGAGTCAAACTAACACAATTATCTAAATCGATTAATTATCTGCAGCTCTTTTCACATACCTCTTTGGTGCTGAAAAACAAGTACTGTTGTGGGTTTTTACCAGCAGGGTAGGCTCGAACCCTACCAGACGGGTAGGCTCGACTATGTGAGTGCTGTATGTAGACGAGGAAAATAAACAGCAAAAATAAAGGGTCACCAAGTGCAGCACTTGGCATTTTGGCTTGTTTGTGGTGCTGTCCACACTATCCCCGTGCAAAACCTGTAAGGCGTGTTATGAATGGTCACCCGCGCGATTGACCACGTGGCTCGATGCCCGAAAACCTACCGCGGCAGTTTTGCATATGGGCGCAGCCATAATGGAGATCGACCATGCCAGGGTTTCCAGCACCGATTCTGGGTTCTGCTAGCTTTGGCAAAACATCAGTTTCACTTGGCTGCTGTGCAGCTTCCTTTTCTGTTGGCTCCTCTATCAAGAGGGTTCGCGACGCTGAAGTACAATTGGGGTTATTGGGCCAACAACGAGCAACACAACGCTTGGGTATAAGAACTGGGCATCGCAGCTCGTTTCTCTCTCCGAAACACTGGTGCAGCGTGTGCCCGTGGGTTGTCTCACTCCCGTGTTTTCCACGAGTCCACCTTCCTGAATGAATGAACGTCACTTTGCGCCCTCATGTTTTTTCTGAAAGCCCTGTCGACTTTCCCTTCCTAGAAACAACGTCTCACTTTGGTGATATCTTCATCGCCCCCGTGGGCTCTGTGCAACTATCAGCCCGTTCCCTCAGAGGACTAGCGTCTCGTTTATCATCCGGTTTTCTTTTCCTAGTCACTCGATTCTAGCAATACAAACGCCTGTGCCGCCTCTTCATCGACGAGCTTCGCTATCTGCTGCATGCCTGTGCTTGCTAGCCTGTCAGGCTGAGCGGAGATTCATCTGTTACATCATCGGCAAATTCGAACACTGGGCATAACCGGCTTCGTCTGGCTTCGGCTATATAAACAAGCCGGATAACTGCGAGATTTTACTGGCCCCAGCGGCACCAAAGCGCCTGTTACTGACACTACTCCTTCTTGACCATGTGGTACTCTTTCCACAACGATTGGCTGTAGCGTAGTGTTATGGCTTGTGCGGTTGATTCCGTTATTGACCATAAGACTGTGTTGTAGCTTTGCAGTAATTTTTGCTCCTTGATATACTGCTTACCAGTACAGGCTCTCTAATTTCATTGCCGGAAATTTGATTATCAGAAACATTTACCGCTCACCACATCCACGCAGGAATAAGGACGCCATAATAATGGGTGATTTTAACACCAACTTCCTTGATCCCACTAGAGCTAGCAGCTTGCACTATTCCACATATTTCAGAGTTTGGGTTTTAAATGCCCACTTAGTACTCCTACTCATTACAATACCGGTAGCGGAAAACCTATTGATCCCATTTATGCAATATTTTGCATTCAGCTGAGGCTGTGGGCTTAGATAGTGACTTGTCCCGTATACCTATGTGTTAATTCCAGCGCCACAAAAAGCTCTGCAGCGATTTGTAGACCCATATTGTATAAAGATTCGTTTTTAAATGCCATTGACAACGTAGACTGTTCAAGGATCAAACTAAATATTAATCCTCAGCAAGCCTTTTCTCCATTTCTCAGTTGAGACGCTGTGTTTATTTGCCTACCCGCACGCAGAAGTGTAGGACAAAAGTAGCGTTTTCTCATAATCTCTGTTTAAGCGAAAAGCTATCAACAGCAATGAAAAAAAAAATCCCAAGAAGAAACATAAAAACAAACTTTTAAGGTTACTCGCGTGGTACAAAGTCCAACAGCCTTGCTTGTCAGTTAAAGCTAGCAAAGCATAATTATTTCGAACAAGAATTACTGAAGCTGGCACTAACGCAAGAAAACCAACCGGGTGTAAGGTCCACTTATGAGATTAGCAGCCAGGCGCCCGGGCTGCGCGCGGGAACCCGCCGCCCTGTCTGACGACTTAGCACAGCCAACTCTGCAGAGCAGTCAACGCTAATTCGTCACGGCTCGCACAAGAGACGGATCGGCTGGCCCACCGCATACCTCAGGGTTAATCCCCCATTGAGAAAGCAGACGGCGCCGCCGTATTCCAGGAACGTCAGCTCGACGCGCGCAGGGGGGGGGGGTAGATTACCGGCGTCTCCATTGTTGTCGCGCCCAGGTCAGCATGACGCATGGTCGCCATCTTTCGCTTTCACCCTGCGGTGTCGCCCGAACTTGCTCACCTGTGAGCGTGCCGTTGACCCGAAGATAGCGGCACCTCATTGAATATTTCCTGACGTGCTGAGTGACAGCTGTCTGCGTGAATTGGGGCACTCCCATACGCGTGTACGAACGCTACAGGGGCGTTCCCGAGAGAGGGTGATCTCCAGGTTTTATAAGACCGAACTTGGCCGTTGGAAATCGTTCTTGTCTGAGCGCTGAGCTGGCAGTTCCCGGCGGGACCAGGAGTCTCGACCGTTAAAGCTAGGTTGGGATTTACGAACCCCTAGTCGAGGTTAAGATAACGTTGGGGGTTTAGGGTGCAGCGCCGCACCGGGCAACTAGACGGATCTTGCGGCGAGACAGAGTCTCGGCCGTGGTTTCTCGAGCGGTTTTTGTACGCTCCGAGAAAAGGAGAAATAGACGAAGTTGAGCAGCTCGAGTGATTTGTGCGCACTCGGAGCTAGCGTCTAGCTGAAGTTTGCATTTTTTTTCTTTTATATTCATGTACCCAGTTTTCCAACTGTAAATAGCTGCATATAAACCCTTCGTTTCATTTAATCAACCCCAACGCCTAGAGTTCGTCACTTCGACCGCCGCCTCCAAGAACTTCAAGACCATCGCCCTGCCAGCCCCCTGCCCAATCAACCGGAGCCCGGGCGATTGGGTTCCTGATCGACACCGGACTTCCGGGAAACGCATCTTTACTCCGGGCATTCTCTATTCATTCTTACATAGAACTAAAAATGCCAAAGCAGTTACACTAATCGAGCATTATGGAACTCAGTGCAATAACCCTCTTGACTTTGCCAATGCCTTCAACAGCCTCTTTTCCTGTAACGTGCCTAAGCAAGCTCCGCCGCATGAATCCGCATTCAATTTATTACCTCATTCTTTTTTTTATTTCTAACAACCCCAGCAGAAATCGAAATTGTCATAAAGAAAGTAAAAGGTAGGAGCACTGGACATGACAGAATTCAGCCCAACCATGTCAAAATGGTTTTGCCACCTTACCTCTGAAGTGCTTTTTCATATTGTAAATTTGATGGTCTAACATAGCGTGTTTAGACCATCAGTAGAAAATAGTAGAAAATAATACCAGTAGAAAATAAAGCAGTAGAAAATAATACCAGTCTATAAAAAAGTAACCGATACTTTATTCTTACCTAGAGGCCTATATGTATTTTGCATTTCTTTAGTAATGTCGTTGAAAACCTCATTCTTCTGCGACTTACAAGTTATCTCAATCACCTACCAGCACGGCTTTCGACAAGCCTATTCAACTGACCTCTTACTACTTTCGTTTACCGATCAAACTAAACAATAATTGACCATTTATGTTTCCCAGGTTTTAATATAATTGGTCTAAAAACGCTTTTGTCAGCACCAATCATATCATTCTAAAAAAAAGATATCGGCATAACTGGACCACCTTTGCGATTACTTGAAAGCTGATTGTGTGATTCGACAAAGGTCACTTTCATTCCTGGCGTTTTCTCTAATGCCGCTACCAAACACACATGTGTTCCTCGAGGCTCTATGCTAGGACCCCTATTATTTTTAATCACACGAATGATTTACCTAATTGCCTTTCTTCTTCAAATGCATTTCGCACACTGATGACACTACTTCGGACAAAAGTATGGCGACTTTACTAACAAAATTATATACTGGCTCAAATAGTGTAGTAATTGGTGTAATAAAAACATGCTCTAATATATTCCACCGAAAATACGTATGTTGTATTTACTGTAACCAACGAGCACAACTTCAGTTCGTTGACTTTACGCTGAACCACACTGTTTAATAGCAGCCAACAGCTCAACATTTCTCTGTGCTCAGTTAGACTCATTCTTGAAGTATGAGTCTACTTGAGCATACTTGAAGTTTATTTGAGCATACTTAATGTTGCTTACACTAAAAAAAAGGCATATGCCTAAAGCGTAATCATCAAATCCCAGCTATATTTCACGACCCAGACACTCACCACGCTATTTTTTTGTGTTCACACATATTGCTTACTGTATCAGATATTGGGGCAACACATAAAGAGTCCAAACAATCCAGATTCAAGCACAAACAGACTTAACATTCAGACTGTACCTTAGTCAGGCCAAGCCCCTACGGCAACCTTACTGCATTTCTACCCTCGCGAATGTCCCCAGACATAATCTATGTATCTTCCTCTATCAAGCCATTAATAACCTACTACTGCCGGTCTCTTTTCCTGCTTCATACATTTCTGGCCATAACCTCCCGAGATTTTGGCCATTGGTAATTTAATCCTGCCTAAATTTTGAACTAATTACGGTAAACAAACGGCCTATTTTTTGCCTTTACCATTTGGAATGCACCTCCCAAGAAAAGTAAGGAACTGAAAACACAGCATCTGAAATCTTTTTCAAAAGTGCTATGAAATGCCATCTACGAAAAAAAATATAATTACTTTTTGTAACATTTATTGTTTGACACACACTGTGTAAAAAGAGTTGCTCAAATTATGCAAACCCTTCTCTGCTCATTTTCACTTCGAAATTATAATACTACAATTCTTTGTGAAAGCGTTTCTACTTTTTGTCTGTTTTTCATATGCAGTAATTTATTCCCATGTTTTAGAGTTTGTTTTTCAACATATTCGTACTTGAGTGTTTTTTTTATTATATTTGTATAAAAAAATCAGAAAATGATTTTATTAGGCAAAGGATATACTACACATTTTTGTAATATTCAGAGACAACTACGAGGCATCCTATATTAGAGAACATTAAACATTTATTTGAAGCACGTAGCGAAAAACAAGTGATAAAAGATATCACAGGTAACACAAAGTATTCCGCAACAAAACAGCAAAAAAGCAAAAATTATGTAGTAAAAACACAAGGGTAATTCAATATTTCTAATTGTGAGATCGATACAAGTTGCAAAATATCAATAATGGCAGCGCAAAAAGAAACATCATTTAGTCGCAGGAATATACAACAAGCACAAACAAGGTGACTCATCGGAACAACATTGTGGAAAGGTTGCCATAAAAAGAGTGGGGCAGAAAGTTGAAAGGTGAGGAACACAAGTGAAAGTAATAAATATTTAAAATTATGGGGATTGTGGCACGGATGTGAGCAAGGTTTTAAGTTCTTTTTTTAAATTTGCAATTGAATGGGAAATTTTGACTTCGTGTGGTATGGTGCTCTATAGGCAGATACCGGTCAAAAGTGCTGTTTGTTTGCGATTGTTGGGAAGAACAAGCGGTAAAATGAATTTGTACATCTGAACAACGTCTGACCAACCTGGATGAGTGGCAATAGAAAGGTCTTGGGGGCCGCAAATCACACACACTCTTATTTTCAGGACGGTTGAGACATATACGCTGCAAAAACTGTTCCCATGCACTAGGCTATAAAGAATGCCATCAGTATGACTACGTTTATTGTGTCGCAGTCGGTGACTGAGCATTTAATACCGCTCACAACTATCTCACTCTTTTGGAACCATGTACTCCGCAAGCAAGGATATTGCTCACAATGAAAGTTCAAGCGTCACTGTTTTTAACGAGGTCATGGCTCCAAGTATCGTTTTCTAACGAGCCGAGGATCATGCTCTCAACCGTTCTTGCAAGGCACATCTGATTGTGCCACAGGTCAAGCAGCCTAATGAACATGTAGACAGCAAGGACAACGTAGGTCCTCGGCCATCTAAAGGTGTGTCTCCTGTGACGAACTAGAGACCTTGCTTCGACTACGCTCCTAAGGAGAGAAAAATTCACGGAACTCCACGAAGTGAATCATGACGAGTTGGCGATGCACTGGGTATGGTTCCTACCGTAAATCCCCCGTGACATTGCCTACTCCAACATATAAATTAGTCACAACGCGTGTGTACAGAATATACTCTATGTTAGCTTGTCGGCCTTGCCATTGAGCCGCTGCTTATCTAGCACTCAACTGCTTGTGGCTTGGCATTTTTGGCGTTTTGCCGTGGCTTCCTGAACTCTCGAATCCGAGGTAGCTTGTGGTCTGCGTAAGCATTGAGCCTCCGCATGCCGCGACTTACGTTTGTTTTCATCCATGGCAGACAGAGAACGTGTCGTCTGGAACGCGCTTATACCCGCATTTGCAACGCAGTGCTCTCTCTCGCTCTCCCTGTCTCTAACCTTTTGCAAACTTTATTGTGTTCCTGTTAACCTTTTCTGAACCTTTTGTTCACAGATGAGTCGATTTACACGGTGCTGTGCCACGAGCACGGACGCCGGACGGACGGCAGACGGCCAAGCTTCGGCCTTTTGTGCTTCGCCCCAGGACCACGAAGTCGCCCAAGAAGAAGCTGAATCATCGTGACCCCTCACTTTAAGACGTTCACTTGTCACGCGCTGCGTCATGTTCTGGATTAAAGTGAGTGCAATTCATTAAAGCAACATATTTCTACGCACTTGCAGAAGCCTGCCCGGAGGTACTCGTGTGTCATATTTGGAGCTCCGGCAGGCATCCCATTTCCGAATCTGGCTCTTCGCCATGAAGTTTCAAACTGCGGTTTTTACTTAAAGAGCTATTGTAAAAGGCTCGCAACACAAGCAATTCGAACAGCAGGCAACCCTCCACCAATAATTTTACCGGGGACTTCTGCTTGTCGCTGCCACAGTCGTTTTCCCCGGGAACCGACCTACGTAGCAATTGGTACATGCTTGTTATCAAAAACTAAATCACCAACCTAGATAAATGATCGCGCACACAACCCCTGCGACCACTACTTGTCGAGTGGCCCGAAGCTCGTGGTCCTGCTCCACAGACTTACAGAGCAAAATAGAGTCACAACAAGGTATGAAAATCGTTCCTCCAAACATCGCTTACCGTGCACGAACTCAACTGTTGCCAGAAAAATCCAAGAAAAAACTGCAAAAGTGCTGTCAGATAGATGTTACAATCATAAATGCAGTGCAGCAACACACATATGGAGATTAGACACAAATCCTTAGTGGCAGTGGGCAATACAACTATCACTAAGTGCTCATAATGCAAACTCAACTCCCCAGGTTTCCATATCCAAGTCTTCATCCAGGCAGCCAATCTGCCCGACAGGCCGTTCCCCCGATGTATTAATCCAGTTTTATCATAGCGCATTTTATCATTCATTTTTGCCGGCAGGATGAATGAATGGAATCGCTTTCAGGAGTCTTTAGTAACCACAAGAGATAATTCTTTCGAAGCATTCACCCTTGTATATTTGCCTGATTATTAATATGCCAGTCTCCCAGAAGTATTGATGATGTGTAGTACCATACATATTTTCCTAATTGATTTGTGGACATGGTCTTAGCTCCGCATTCAAGGATGTGTGTCATCGCATTGCCACTCCCCTCAGTAACGTCCCCAGTCGCCTCCAGGATACTCGAAAAAAATATATATAAATATAGGCCGACCACATGAAGGCCGTGGAAGCCTGCTTACCGTCCTCCTGCAGACTGTCCTGAAGAACTAGCAAAGGTTACAATGCAGCGACCATCTTTAGCTGGGGTAGTATCATTACGTCTACCTTTACAGGAAAATACGACTGCTATATTTGAAGCAAAGAGAACTCTCTCTGATCCGTCTTGAAGGCAAAGTGCGCCGAGGAGGACGGTTACAATTATGAGAACGGACCAGTATTGCGCTGACAAAAGACGACGCTGGTACTGTTCTCCGGGCGCGTCAAAATCTTCCCGCTCACCACCAAAAAGGTTCGACTGCGCGCGCTCTTCAGATTTGCCACCACCTATGACCCGATGCACGAGTACGGCGGGAGTACCACCGCGATAAGATTGAGCCTTACCCAATGTTGCCTACCTGGGCCCTTCACACTATATTCGCCAATGCGACAGTCCGACAATATTAATTGCTGCCTATTCACTGGAAATGAAAGTAGGGGCAACAGTCAAAGGTTGAACTTTAAGGCTAGTTGCATTCACGGCTGAGGTAGTGTGTTGTATATAAAGTATAGTGAAGAACACCATGGTGCACCCACTTAGGAACCGATGCACGAGCACGGCGGGAGTATCACCTCGATAAGATTCAGCTTTATCCGATGTTTCCTACCTCGAAACCTCACACTATATTCGCCAATGCGACAGTCCGACAACACTCATTGCGGCCCACGTACAGAGTCTGTTTTTTTTATTCCCGATAGCGGGGTGCCTGGGTCGAACATCTCGCCTCCATACTTCACACAAGTTATTGGCAACAAAACGTGAACTAAAGGGACAACACAAATATCCAGCCCCTGGTCTGCGTGAGAGGGCACGCCCTCCAAGATTGGGCTAAACATTTTCAAAACGTGGCCAGTTCTGCACACTACACCAACCGTTTTAGGAAGGCTAAAACATGTTGTAAAAAACTCAATACGTGTCTACAACAAATCACAAAGTTCTCACGAATTTGTTTTTACTATATGAGCTAAACGCAGCTCTCACAACATGTAAACCTCTAGCTCGAGACGCAGACAACACAACATGCAATAGGATGCAGAAATTACATACGGACAAACTTGCAGCACTCCTCCACCTTTACAACAAAATATGGCTCTCAGGGCACACTTGAAGGTTTTGGGGGGAGGCCATTTTATTGGCTTTCCTCAAGAAGGGGAAGACATTTCCCTTTCCGTAAGCTTTCTACGCGTCGCAATGAAAAGCGGTATGTGCAAGCTTTTTGACAAGATGATAAACAACCAACATTTATTGATTTATTAAGAATACGTTCCACCCGCGGAGGCTTTGACGAAAGAAGTGGTACAAAGATCCCAGCAAACCACTAACATCTCTGCGACGTCCCAAAAAGATCCGAACGTCTATGTCCCAGCAGTATCTCTATTAGACATCCGTACAACGTGCGATATTTTTCTGAAAATTTTTGGATGTGGAGATAACGTTGCTGGTACCTTAATGTGGGACGTTATTTCAACTATGCTGAAGACGTACTCTAGATGTTGCTGCTGCTTCATTTGTGGACGGTATTTAGACATATTTTTCTGACGTTGTTCAGATGTTGCTGGTATGTCTGCTTGTTACTTCGTACATGTCTATCACAGTTACATATTTTTAGCTATATCTGCTATACCTTATTTTCAAACTCTCCGCAGCCGTAACCATTTCATGTTACCGAGGGTTTTGTATGGGTTTTGTACCGAGGGGTTTTGTGCAAGTTTTGTTATCCACCAATATTGCTTTTACAGAAATATAAATACGGAGGACATAATAAATAAATTATCTTCAACATATGCCTGAACAAAATTTGATGCCTAAAGAAGTTTTCATTCACTGAAACCACCATTTTACTTGGTCCTTGTGCTCGCTCTCCCCGATGTTTCTTTGCGCGCGGTTGAGATTTTGTGCTTGTCAGCAGCAGATCTCGCGTATGCGCAACTTTTTTCGTAACAAAAGACTTAAAATAGCGTAAACTAGCTCAAGGCGTCATTTTAAGTATAGTTTGTGATACCGCTCCGGAAAAATACATTGCCGGCGTCGCCCATGCATTGCTGTGAAGCTGGCCCCGTGAGGAGCGCGAAGAGTCTGAGCTAGGCGTCAGCCTCTGTATGCAGCAGTCTTTCGAACAAACGTAAAAGCCGGAGGCTGACAACCGACAACAGCGAAAATGGAGGACCAAAACAAATTCCAATCCTTCAGGGCTGTCGGCTTTGGCAGAAGGCATTACGATTCCAGCTAATCGTATATGTAAGGTAGAACAGATTTGGCAACCTTGCCTAACGCTCGAAACTATTGTATAAAGTCACTTTACGTTTTCACGGCATGAGAGTGTGCCGACATGCACTATGGGGCACAAATAATGTAGGTTGTTTTCTAAACAACCTTCTCTGTGTATAGGCGCGTGCTGGTTTTATACCAGGGAGTATGCAGGCTTATTGAGTATGCAGTATGCAGGCTTATTGAGTAAGACGAGTAACCGGTATTGCAAACATACAGTAAGGCATTTTTGTTCAAATTTGGAGGGATACTTTGGTACATGTGCCACAGCCATATTATCCCAATATTCAGATAGGCGTTATAGTAGAACTGCACTCAAGAGGAGGAGGACCAGCCGGAGGAGAAAACTTTAACAGAAAAATCGAGCTGGTTAGTGGGCAGGCTCCTCAGTCCCAGACGAGAGAGAAAGATTCATTCTTCAATTCACCGAACGTCACCCAGAGTTGCCCAGGATTTGTTCTTTGCGCCTGAAGTGGTTGGAAAACACTAAAAAGCTGCTTGGACATATTCATTGGTTTCGAATTCTGTCATACTGAAAATTGGCATGTACTTTATTTATTGCGTTCGTTGGCGAGTATATCATGTTTTCATCACCGTAATCATGGCATAACTGTTCGGGTTGAGATTGAGTCCGTTACGATAACAATGGTTCGATAGAAATTAGGTGCGCAAAAGCTTTCTTCGAGTACTGTGGACAACATTATCTGCGGCGTAGCACAAATCTCATTGCATTGCATATCCACAGGAACTTTGTGAGCCTTGAAAACATTTCCAAACCTCCTGGGAAGTTTGGGACGGTGCAGAAAACTGAATGCGTTGGGCACAGAAAAAAAAACTTTCATCTAACACAAGTCAACAAAAACGAGAGAAATGGAAAACACCCGTTTTATTTCCTGCCGTGCGCCCCGCTGCTTCATACGTAGCATTACTCTGTTGAGTCTTCATAAGAGCATCTCAGAAATATTTCGGGGAAGCTTACGCATTTTCAATACTTACCAAGGAGCTCTGAGCACTGAAACTCGCAGATACGCCAGTTGGGACGCGTTACGCACGATCGTCTGAGCGGTGCTCTCTGAAAGACGTTATCGCTCTCCTCGTGTGTTGTAAACTTGTGCGAGATAAACCTTGAAATTATTCAGAGCTGTCGGATTCTGAATAAAAACACGCTTTTTAATGCCCCAGAGCATCAAAGCGGGCGATTTCTAGCAAAGGCACTGCTGCCAGTCACAACCGGACGATCGCGGCGCGAATGTAGCAGACGACAGAGGAGCGGGTCCCTCAGACGTCACATCCAGGGGGCGCCACTCAAATATCTCACCGTCATTTCCCGCAGGGCCCAAAGTTGAGTATAAACTCCTCCCGCTAAGATAAAAACTACACAAAATACACTAAATGTGTACTAACGCTACAGTTCGAACTATTGAAAAGTTTATTGTTGTATATGCTGTTTTGAGACCGCAAAATAACGATGGTGCTATAAAGCCAGATCATATGAGCCAATCCAATCCACTAGTCATGACCTTCGGCGTTCAACGAGTGCAAGAGCCAGACGCGTCTGTTCCAAGTCTGTTCTCTGGACGCGTGCTGCGCCGTTCAGTTTAAACGTGTTACCGGATGAGAGCCTTGAATGTTACTCAAATGTCTACTGTTACTACTGTGAATGAAAGAAGACTGTGTGCAGCCGTGTGAATTGTGTTGTGAACTCAATTTGTCTGGAAGAGCTCAGCGAGCCGAAAGCGCGACGACAGTTGTCACCGATGCAACGCTATTTAGACCGTTGCAGTTGCGACCTTGTTCATCGCCTTCCCCTCGTGAGTATTGTGCATTTCAACGTCATCACTAATGAAATATCACGGTTTATTAGTTTTGCAAGCATATCTCTGAAAAGGCATATGGGTTGTACGTTGTTGCTGCGTTGTGGGAAACGTGCCTTCGAAATAAAGCGGTGGCGTTACAGACGGGGCGGAGCGATAAGCAGATAAACACTTGCGCTTTGTTCACCGCAGAAGCACAACGTAGCATCTAATCGCGATTGCGACCACAACACACACACACACACACACCACTTCGTTCGCTGGCCTGGCTACAAAGCTTTGTTTGGACAGTCAGCGATGTCACGACGATACAGAGCTGTGCGAGGGAGATGTGCTAAGCACTCGTAAAGCAAGGAACTTTCTGCATCGGAGGCAAATTACTGTCGACAGAAAGGCGGAACCGTGGATGCTTGTCGCGCTACTTGCCGCCTGTTGGAAACGCAAGCGGCCTTACGTAGGCACGCTATTTCGCTTCCGTTCGCCAAATGCAGAAGCGGCTTAACGTACGGCGCATGCGCAGTGAGAACGACGCAAAGAATAAGCGTTCGCTAACTTTTTGCATACGGTTGCGTACGTTATTCTAAAACTCTCTAGTTTCCGCCCCGTCCGCTCCTTGGCCTACGCCTTCCCTCGAACCTACCAGTCGAAGTTCAAACTCTGTGAAGCGTGCCTCAAAAAAAGCAGTTGTTGGCGACGCGATCTTCAATGGATTTACAGCGCACGTAGACGAGAACATAAGAAGAGAAAAAGGACAAAGCGGTGAACTCTGAGTTTTATTCAGACACGAAAGACATAAACCGGGACGCATCCGATAGGAATGGCAACACCACCTGATGTAAACATCATCTTGCGCCCTGCCAGCTACACCCGTTGCTCCTACTGGCTCCGCAATGCTGATTTGCCAAAGTGGACTAGCTGTGTGGAGGTTCGGTCCATATTCTTTAGCACAGCCTCGTTTCCCACTCGTGCGTGAAGGCACAACGCCTCAGAAGTGTCATCGGGATTTGTTTGCGTTCGCAGCGTAGAAGGCGCCTTTTGTACAGTCAGTAAAAAAAGAGAACGAGAGATTGTGCACCTGAACGGGAAAAATCTGATGTGCAGCATTGATGTAATGAACGCGAGTGGCAGGAATTTTCATTGTTATATCCTGTGCGTATATATTTCTGCGATTTGGGCAGAGAAACTGTAGAATGACAAAATTTGTGCGATGATACTCAGCACGCCATGGAACGGAAGCGCCCAACCACTAAGTGCGCAATTGAACGGAAGATGATAGGTATAACATTAAGCGACAAGAAGAGAACGGAGTGGATCAGGAACGAACGCGTGTTAATGACATATTAGTAGAAATTAAGAAATGGAGGTGGGCAAGGCATGTAATGCGAAAGAAAGATAACCGTTGGTCATTAAGCGTAACAGAGTGGATCCCTAGAGAAGGCAAGCGTGGCAGGGGGCGGCAGAAACTAAGTTAGATGGGCAGATGAGGTGAAGCTCGCGGGGGTAAATTGATCGCAGTTAGCGGAGGACCGGGATAATTGACGATCTATGGGAAAGACCTTTGCCCTGCAGTGAGCGTAGATTGGTGGGTGACGATGATGACTAATTCCTAAAAAAACGCAAAAAAAAACTCAGCTCAGCCTCAAAGAATGCAATTTTAACTTTTGTATTTTTAACACGCCATTCTGCTGAATATGGCAACCTTGTTTTCGCGCAAGTTGGTGTCTCTTTTATGTCTAGCGCTGAACTGCAAATGCAACACCAAACTCGTAACAAGACTGACTGCCAACTTTCACTTGGGGAAGGCCTACCCCAATTGCATTGCTATACAGTCAATTCATCCCACCTATGCAACGAACAAAGCCTGCTGTATGCCGTAAAATTGAGCCAGTATCAATTGCAGATTGCGTGTATCATGTTTTACTTCACGTGCGTCTTGTTTGCGTCCTGATTATCCCGTCTACCAGTCATGTTTGTTGGTCGCCTAAATGCCACCTAAGTCATTATAGTTTGCATGTGCTTCATTGCTGAGACGAATATTTTTAAACTTGCTTATCTCCTGGTGCAAGCCAATGCCATCCATGCCCCACCCTTCACTGCATTGTAAGATCGTGCAGTGTGGCCTCATTAACTGTATATTGATGCAAAGTTGAATTGTAAAAATATTCGGCTAGCTTGTGTTCAGGGCATAGTAGGTGCAGTAATAACCAAAGTGAGTGGGGGAATCTATTATTTTGGTTTCATTCCTACCTGTTTTTAAGCAATGCCGCAGCCACCACTGTCACATGTCTGTTGTTTAAACACTAACGCCACTGAAAGAACATAAGCAAAATGCACTTCATTTAATGAAAGCCTGCCAAAACAACTCACTACAATAGAATTCTAACCTCAGAAATTCGAATACAGTGGCCACTGGAAATTTTTCATAGAGTTTAAATTAAGGGAAGTCTATGTTTAAACTTGAGTGTGCAGTAAATATTTCTTGCACTACCTTGATGTTTCCTGCGGTACAACGTATATTTCAAATAAAAATGTAGGCCTAACAAGACAAGCGAACAGGACGAGTTTTTCAGTCATGTGGTTTTTGAAGGTTTAGTTATGCATATATACCAACTAGCCCACCTCGCCATTGTGCTGCAGGATGTACGTCCATGGCAGAGACGCTGTCCGGGTTTGTGCATGTTTCCTTTTGCCACATTTTGTGGACATGGCTTCACCGGTGTATATATTGTCACTTCACTCAAAAAAGTGGTTAACATAAACACAGAAAAATATTTTACAAGTTCAGGTCGGACCCGTAGCTGGGCTAAAATGTCCTCAGAGTCCCGATTCACGAAATATAGTGCGTATAAATAGTGGTACCTCACATTAGCAGTCATAATTTTAAGGTTGCCTTAGTAGTGCCAATGCTGGCATTAAATTACATCGGCTCCGCTCTCTTCCTTTCCCTTAATGTTACACCCATCATATAACGTTCTACGGCCTGCTAAGTAGTCCCTAATTTCAGTTAGACCCTTTTATTGACCCTGGAAGTATCTGCCTTGTAGGTGAGTACCGGTAAGCTGTAGCTGTCATACACTGTAGTTTTCAAGGACAATGGTAGGCGGCCACTCTGTATTATACCAGCCTTAAAAGCTGTATTAACAACATAGATTTTCCTGTACCCATGCCTAGATTGAAGAACTGGATTGCAAGGGAGGTGCTACTGCAACAGTGCACAAGGCGCCTGCTCGAGCTACTTTTGACGGTCAACTTGGCGCAGGAGTTCTCCTGGTTTGGGAAAAAGAGAAGCACCCTTTTTTCCACCTGCGAACGACATCCTGAATGTGTGTAACTATATATCTTCGTGTTGTTACAGACATCAAATTCTTTCATTAGACAATGTATAGGGCCCAGATTTTTATTTTCAGTCACATCCTGCGCAAATATCAACATTGTCGACAACCGGCGGCTTCTTAGTTTTTATTGCTAGAAGAGGCATTTAATTTCCTTCAGCCTTTGGATAATAAAATTTCTACTCACTTTCCAAATAATCCGGTCCGCAACTATTTTGACAGTTTCTGGCACCACAACGAAGAATGAAAACTGTTCAAGAATCCCTACCATAACTGATGATGGAGGCATGCACCATAGAACCACCATTGAAATATTTTCTTGCTTCGATGCATTTTTATTTTGTGTTATTGCTCCTTCAGCGTATCACTTGGTGTGAATCATGTAGTTGTGTATATCTGTCTTGTTGTAAATATTATTAAATCATTTCCATGTTCCCCGTTTTTTCGTTTGTTGCCAAATCATATCACTTTGTGTGAAATATTGAAATAGTGTAACATTGTATTGTTTTCCTATCCAGACTTGAATAAGTTGTTGCTAAAGTTTTTTGTTGTTTTATTGTTGTCCTGCCATTTCGCTAAGTGTGAATTATTTCATCACGTAAATTACTACTGCTCTTGTAACTGCCGTACACTCGTTTCTGTATACTCACCTTTTCTAGTGTCTATAATCATTTCCCTATAAGTTGGTTTGTTTAAAGTATCTCAAATTCGTATGGCACTCCAACCCACCACTCAACACCATGTTTGTTTCCAAGGTGCTTTTGGTGTATTGTTCCACAAATTGTTCACTAGATTTGAACTATTTATTTCCGTAAATTTGCTTTGTTTTTGTAACCATCATTCAATCATTTTTTTGTTTCCACACTGTTTTTTTTCCCCACTGCTGTTTTTCACCCATTTCACTTAATGTGAGATACTTCAAGTTGCATAACTATCTTGTGCTTGTACGCTGGGTTTACATGTTTGCTTTTTTTTCTATTTTTGTCAACCTTTTTGCTGTGTTTGACTTATTTAATATGTCATGAATATGTTTACTATTCTTGCAAATATACAATGTGTACCCTGTGAGCCAGGGCAAATAGGAATCAAAATAAAGTGGTTGTGTTGCGAAAGCATATTACATAATTTTGTGAAGTCAATATAAACTGTGTTACTCAACTCTTGTGTTTTATGTGTACATTGAAAGCTTTCTTACTACCCAGCTGCTCTTACTTACATCTAGGTTGGCAAGACTGTCATTTTAAAGTTTAATTTTTGAATTGTTTCCCTGATAGTTTATTTGCAGAAGGCCTGTACAGCCATGCTGGTCGTACAATTCGATGACGCTACTGTTGTTGCCTTAGTGTCAAGGTCACTTGTGCTGATCAGGACTGGTTTGCTGTTACTTACTGCCACTTGTTTTCGATGCGACATTTCTTGTTTAGAGCAGTGCTTCGTGTGCTTCAGGAAGAGTGTGTGGTCAGCTTGTTACTTCACATATAAGATTTCATGCAGTATGCAGCACTTCAAAAGTGGAAACATTATTATAGAAACCAGGTGACAAGTAACAGCAAACAGTGCTGAATAGCTAGTAAGACATGTATTTGAAATATTATTGCCTACAACACGTAGGCAGCCTTGGATAGGGGGCTGGCCAAACATCCAGATAATGTATAAGGAATGTAAATTTCCATTATACAGGTTCATCTCTACAAATATCATACTAACGTACACTAGTCATGAATATAACAAACTAATGCTTGTGCCGAAGACAGAAAAAGAATGTAGAACAGACGTCTATAAACGTCTTGCATGCGTACCACTACAATATCCATACGACGTACCACTAAGGTAACGTCCCGCCAACAGCGTATAAAAGTACCATGAGACATCTACAGTACGTGATCCTTCGTGTTATTTGGATGGGTTTTTTGCAGTTGTGGGGACGTTGATCATATGTAACTCTGACCCCAACAGTACGTCTCCTGGACGTCTGCAATGTCTATTGCTGACGTCTCCGGGATATCTGCACGACGTAACGTGGTTTGCTGGAATATTACGTGGAGAAAAAAGAGCCCATGGTCAATTGTCAATTCAGGGCATTTTGTAGAGTATTCTGGAATCTAACAAGATCACGTATATCAATGGTGGAGGCAGGAAGGTGATTTTATTATTGGTAATTATAGGAATGTATGAATTGTAGTAAATGCTAGTACGGCTTGTCGGTGCATGTTTCAGAATATAATTGTGGTAGAAAATTTTATGAAACATGCAGAGGCGATAATATTTTGGAGGCAGTGAAAAAAAAAAGGTCAAGGGTTGATTTCTTCGTGATTCGGCTGGTGTGTCACGAAGAATTTGACAAAAAGCGAGATGCACGGTTTTGCACTGCTTCTAACTCTGTAATGAGTGAAGTTTGAGAATGGTCCCATACGGTGCAGGCGTACTCGAGCTACGAGCGGACTAGTGTTTTGTACAAAGTGAATTTAAGCGCGCTAGGCGCAGTGGCGAAATTGCGATGCAGATAACCACGCATGCGATTAGCATTTTTAGATATGTAGTCAACATTCGAATTCCAGGTTAGGTTGTTTCAGATATGAAGGCCGAGATATCTGTACATGTTAACAGGCAATAAGGCGGAGGTATTAGGAAAATAAAAACTTGAAATCTGTTGTTTGCTGCTCCTAGTTACATGCACTTTTTTACACCTTTTAAAGTTTCGTTTCATCTGCCATTCATCACACCAGCTCGACACATTGTTATCACTTTTTGAAGCCCGTGAACGTTGCTTACGTCAGTTTTTACGATATATTACACAATCGCCCGGAAAAAAATAAATTGTTAAGAATTTTACACAATCATGAAGGTCAATAATGTATATAAAAAAGTGAGGGCCCAACAACTGAGCCTTGCGGAACCCCGACTCAGCTGCACAGGTATCAAATGCGTAATTGTTTGCTGTTACGATTTGTGTTCGGTTTGAGATGAAGTCCCTGATCTAGCCAAGAACATTCGCATCAGTGTTAAGCTGGCTGAGTTTAAGAAGTAATACGTCATAAGAAATGGTGTCAAATGATTTAGAGAAGTCAAGAAAGATGAAATCGTGGTCAGATCCTGTGTCAGCGTTTCTTAACAAATCTTTGCTAAACATATAGTGGGGTTTCACAAGAGAACATTTGTCTGAAACCATGCTGGGACATATTAAAATGGAGTTGGTCTCGAGGAATTCAATAGGGTGAGAATAAAAAATGTGCTCAAAAGTTTGCAAGAACTGGACGTTAAAGAAATGGGGCGGTACTCACCAACCGAATGAATATTGCCGGATTTATAAGCCAGACCCACCTCTCCTGTCTTCCGCTCTCTCGGCAAGGTATAGAGAGCAACAATTGCTCATAAATTAATCAATTCACTCACACTACCCCAGTCTGTAGTAATTGTCTCCATCCGTGAGAAACTAATATTGTGTAGTAGCGGATAACAGGTCGGAAAACATTGATTGAAGAAAATGGGCAAACCCGTTAATCAGAACAACACAACACTTGTCAGGTACAACAACCGCATGGTTACGATCAATTATTGATCATGTCTATTTTCAGCTCTGCTAATATTACTCCAAAATTTTTTCGTGTTGTTTTGGGAAGGGAGGGAGGTGTGGTGTCAAAAATGTGTTTTTAGCTTTGGTGGTGGCCGTATTATATTCTGCATTTATTTCCGGATAAGGACACCATTTATCTTGGTGATTTCTTTGGCCCGACAGAAAAGGCGTTTCTTTTGTGGGGGTTCGAACTTACTCGTTGTTTAGGCACGTGGCAAAGAATCAAGTGTAGCCCCTTGTTTTTAAAAATTGACCAATTTTCGTCATTGTGTGGAAGCGACAAAAATTACCGGCTCGGTTACGGTTCTGGTTGAGGCGAAATCTTTTTGTTCCGGTTGAGTTCCGGTTCGACGAAATTATGTATCAAAACGGTTCCCAAACCGGTTCAGTGAGTAAAATTATCACTGAAATTAGAAAAAAAACATGTAGTAGTTCAAATTGATAGTGAAATCAAAATACAAACAAAGATTCGAAATGCAACTGTTCCCAAAGGGCATTGGCGCAATTGGAAAGCAAACCTTAAACAATTACAAGAAATATAAAGAACAGATGAAGGGGAGACGATTGACCACTTACTTTCTCGCCCAGATTTTATGTTGTCCTAGCGACTATTCATAAAGCCGCACACAAGAGATATGACGGTGGAATATATTTTCTGTCCTTTCCTTTTTGCTGAAATCGCATAGCCGCTAAGGAATCGCCCATCAGGCTAACCTTGAAGCGTTAAATTTAGGCCGGAGTACTGGCGCGTTCAACTACCATTGGCGCACACTTTTTATATTTGTAACAAAACAGAAAAATCGTACAACAGGCTCATAAATACTTGTGCTTACATAAATACGTGCACTTTACGGCTGCTTCCACTGAAATTCACTTGAAATGATGCCATTTTTTATAGTTATTACGACAGGTGCGACAACAGTCAGAACCGGGCCTTACACAAACAGTGAGATGCTTACGAAGCGGGAGGCACACAGGCAGTTTCATGTTTATCGGAAAGTGCAAAGCTTGGATCCGTCATCAGATAATACTGCAGGTAATTAGCTAGGAAATATGCTTCATTGCAAATTACGATAAACTTGTTTTCTTCCGTGAACTCTGTGGACTGTGTCCAGCTTTACAAGGTCATCCTTCACATAGAGGAAGGGCGCTAATTTTTGTATACGTGGACAGGCCAGAATACCGTCACGACGATGCCTATGTTCTGGCCATCGTGAATCAGCCGGACGACCCCCCGTTATACTGCCTTACAGATCGCACCAATTGCCCTAGCATGGCGGTGGAGGTGGCAGTTGCGCTCGCCCGGTCACAAAGGCGGACTCCCACGATCGTAATCTCTGATTAAAAGAGGGCCGTTCAAAATTTTGCCCGTGGTATTATTTCGCCGCCGGCACACAAAATTTTCGCTCGAAATCCTGCAGCTTCCCCGGTAGAACTGCAATACACCCCGGCGCACTCGGGACTCAGGGGAAAATAGGTGGCCCACGACGCGGCTCGAGGATTCACAATCCGAGCGGGAGACAGCCTAGGTCCTTACCACGGGGCCCCATCCGCAAGAGACCGCCAAATTACGTATTATGACAGACTCACGCATAACCGCCCCGCCCAGCGAAAATACGCCCGGGGCATCCCCAGCTCAGGAATGTGCAAGCGTGTAACTGGCGGCTTCTGCAGGTTCATTCCTTCCCTGCAGGGCGGTGTTCCACCAGATCCACCCTTCCCTCTATACCCCACCTCATTGCCCTGCATGTGGCGAGCGCCCCACACTTCCCAACTCTATGTGGGCCTCTCCTGCCAATCACTTCCCTTTAATCACTCGTGACGAGCAATGGGAGGGTGCGCTTGGTAGGTCCGACCTGGGCATTCTGATCGACTTGGTGGAACGAGCTGCCATCGTCGCCGCCGACCTCCCATCGGCGGACACCACGCTTCCCAAACTCCAGTCACTCAATAAAAGTTCTCTCTCTCGCTCAGCGATAGGAGTTCATTTGGCTTGTCAAGCAACTTGATAAACACGATTGCCAGTTATAGGTCAAAGACAACCTTTCACGTCAGAGCTTCAAGATAAATCTGTAAAGTTGATGTGAAAAAAAAAATGGCGTTCGCAATGAAAAGTTGTGATCTGCACTCTGCTTTGTGAGAATAGATGCGGTCAGAAAGGTACTGCCACCATCATTCTGCAAGGATCGTGCCATTGGGCCACATCCCGACCCCAGACTTAGCGGTGTGCTGATTCTAGGTATTGAGAAGCACATATTTGTACGTGTTGTGCATTACCAAAATATTACATTGACCCACTACTTCGAACAACTAAAACATATATGCCTTAAAAGCATGACTATCATAAAGGTTCTTTTACTCAAGTATTCTGTTTCGGACGAACAACTTCTCCTTCGTGTTTTTTCTACCCTAATAGGATCACGACTTCATTACGAAAGTGTCTTGTATGTGTCAGGCTCTAAAACATCCCCAAATGTGCTGGAATTAGTGTTTATTCTAGGACATCGCCTGGCATAGATCAGGTTCGCCAGGGCTGATATGGCTGACATAGAGTAATAATAAAACAAAGGCGCTTTCAAGATTGAAGTACTCACATTTGCAAAAATAAGTGCGCATCAAACCATGAAATTACGTGGGTAATATTGGGACTTAAAATAAAGGAGCTCACAGAATTTAGTCATCAACAGTTTTGTAGCGCCTTTTCTATTTGATATCCCTTAGGTATCGGTTTTGAAATGCTTATCTTCCGTTATTGTACACAGGCTATATTATTGTGCTTTTCTTAAACCTAACCTTAAATAAATAAATAAATAAATAAATAAACACGTATATTGTGTGTGTTTGATCTTCTTGCATATCTGCAATTCTGGACGTCTTAATATTTGCTTTCTTAGGCTACACTAACTGAAACATTCGATCTGTCACTAGCTGTTCAGTTTATCTGTCTATCCGTCCATTAAGCCCCCCCGGCGAAAAGCGAGGAAAACTTTTCCGACATATATACAACCAAAGCTTTTTAGAGGCGCTGTTAGGTTTAGCAAAAAAGAAAATATTATGCAGAATTTTGTCAACGGTAATATACATATGAGACTTTTGCCATGTTCATTAATTTTTATTAAGCAATATATATACCTTCATTAAAATTACTGCGTTAGGACTTCACATTGTATAAATTTGCTATTGTATATTTTTTTTCAAAATGTAGAAATACATTAAAAATAAAAGTACCTTCATCATATCGTCTGTGGGGTTCCAAGCTATGACAAGCAAATTTCGTGCAGATAGCTGATAATGATAATAAGTTTATTTATATTTGTAGAAATCAAACTATGGGGGAGGTGAGGGAAGGATTAGTTATTTAAAAAAGCGATATACGTATCAAACTGCGTCATCAAGGATGAGTAAAACAAAATAAACCGCATTGTGGATTGCTGGTGTAGAGAGACAGTTTAATTATGTGGTGATACGAAATTGTTTGTAAACATTTCACTGCAAGATATTTATAATCTTGCCTAATGCAGCGTGCTAGCTCGTCCCATAACAAGTGTATTGGCTCTATTGGAATATGATGTTTGTATAATTTTGGAAAATATGTCGGCGTCATGTATACTCCAGTATTCTTGACATGTTTTACGAAAGTGTTTTTTGTTGTGTGGCTTTACTTTTGTATAGAGTAACGAGGACATAGTCAGTGTATTTGTAACTGCAGCAGATGTGGCCATCTGATCCTCGGTTTCGTTCTTGCGATCCAGGAGTATCCCGGAGCCGAAACGGGCAGTTTGGGTTGTGAATCACGCACATTTATAATATACTGATGTGAAGATTGAGCTTTTTAAAAACTCCTGTGAAATCGAAACTCCCGTATAATAGAAAACTCCCATTAATTTGAGATTTTGCCACATGCTAAAAATTCCCAGGTTTTCAGAAAGAATTTGGGGCACTCCACTAGCGTGCACCTCAGTGGTTTTGCAGTCTTTGCGGTCAAAACCTGATAATTTTTCAATCATTAAAACATTGACTACACTGTTCTTGTATCATTTTGGAAAGACCATATTCGCACAACACGTAAGGAATAAGTGTAGGCAATAGTTTGAAGAATCAGTGTGTAAAAATTCTGATTTATTACAACAGGTATACCGTAACCCTCTGCTGTCAATATACTAGTATTTTATTTGTTTTTTTCATTGTCATTGGAGCTTAGCCCATGCACAACCAAAGTGGCCGGTTTTTTTTTCTTTATTTTTTTTCGTAGACAGGTCTAATAGGGAGCGGAGACTATAGGCGTGCACCGCCTGACGGGGCCCCGGCCGCCTTACAGGTTTCATATTTTCACACATTGAATCTAGATTCAAACACCTGGCTCTCAGCAAAACAAGATAGGGAATATAACAACAAAAATTGAACGTAACCTAAGTATAAAACAAATAGCACAGGTTCATATATATAAAAAATGAAGCACAATGCTACTACAGTGTACCTACGTGCATAGATGAAGTGTTTAAGGGGTGTATCTATCCGTGTAACATATAATAACCAACTAAGGTAAGCTCACACCTCACAAAGAGTTTTTGGGGCGTACAGTGTACAGAAGGAAATAGACATGTATTTCTAACAATGGGTTCAGTGAATTTGTTTACAGGATGAGCAATATATCGTCAATATAAGTTGGATATTCAAACATATAATTCAATTTCTTGGGGTTCAACAAATTTTAAAGAAACAATATTTCACAATAAACAACACATCAATGTGTAGAGAATGATCTGCCATTCCGGACTAGACATTTGCTGCGTTCGCTTTCGAATTTGCAAATGGTCTTAGAAAATGTATTTTCATGTCACGGTTATTTATAATTTCTGTAGCTGAGTTATGAAATAGTCTGTGTACCGTAATTAGTGCGAATTGTAGGTGGTGGAATTAAGGGCCTGCGTATTGGGTATGTGCTAGGTTTTGCGGTTAGTGCAATATTGAGGTGGTTTTTAAAAAGTGTTGTAAGAGTTTGAAGTAATAGATTCCATCAGCTTTAGGCAAGTCATATTTAAAAAAAACTGGGTCTGTCCCTAAATTTTGTATGTTTCCCTGGTAGTTCTCACATATGCGAAGCATTGTTTTCTGCAAAACAATCAAGCTATTTTATTTAGAGGCCGTCGAGTTCCCCCAAAGTAATATGCCGTAACTCAGTCTCAAATCGAAAAGACAATACTGGAGTGTTTGTATTAAGAAGGGGGTTATGACATGTTGAATTCGGTATATGCACCCTGTTACTCGTGAAAACTCAGCTTTAGGATTGTTGACGCTAAACGACCATGAATGGTCCTCAGAAAACTAAACACCAAGTAATTTTGTAGAGCCACTTGTTCGAATAAGTTCCCGTCATATTTTAGTCTATTTGTTCTGGTATCTCGTTTATTTTCTGCATTTATTATGACATATTTTTTCTTAATAAATTAAGGCCTAAATGATTTGTTTTTACCCGCTGCGGTTGCTTCATGAGGTGCCGGTTGGCTCATTGTTGTATTTATTCTACAGGTTTCCCAGTAACAAATAGGTTTGCATCGTCGGCATACATTATCAATTCGGAAGAACCAGGAATTTATGTAATATTTTTGATGTATATGTGAAGGAAACGCGGGCCTTGAACAGAGCCCTGGGGGACGCCATTTCTAATACTCAGTTCAATGGACGGGATACCGTTGACAGTAACGCACTGATAATATTCGTCAAAAAAATTTTCATTAAATTTAGCGCTACCCCTCGTATGCAATACATTTCAAGTTTTTCAATTGGTATGTGAAGCGGCGGGGTATTGAACACTTTTCGTTTATCTAGGAATAGCGCAAGTTTAAGTAGTTTCTTTTCAATTTCTCTACAATTTTTTCGTTTATGTGAAATAACGCCATTTCTATGGATTTATGTTCTGGAAGACCATATTGCGCTGGGGTTATTGTTCCAATTTCTTAAAAAAAGGAGTTAGTGCTTCCTTAATAATACTTTGAAATACCTTTTAAAAGACCGGTAGGACCGATATTGGTCGGTAGTTGTTTATTTCCACCCCTCCTCCTCCTATATAAACGGGTGTAACTTTTGCTACTTTTCGGTCGTTGGGAAATTCTCCTGATTCAAGCATAGTGTTCTTTAGGTGACACTATCGGGCTGATAACGTGGGAACTGTATTTGAGGGGAAAGGCCTTGATACCTTCATAACGAGCAGATTAGCCATTATCCAAATTATCGATTATTTTGTGAATTTCTTATGGCGTAGTCGGCATAAGCATAATCTACTTTGTTTGCGTGCTGAATGCTGTGGGGTAATCAACTCTCACGGTAGTTTCTTTATATTTATCTTTCTTTATAAAGTGGCGAATAATTGTTTCTGCAAGTTCCTCTCCTACTATATGTGTGTTGTTTAAAACAATTTCTGTCACAGAAGGTTTCACTGGCTTGCAGTTAAGGAACTGGTTGACAGCGACCCACATTTTTTTCTGATCTCCATGAATTCTCGTGATTTATTTTGATAAAAGTCACCTATCACTTTCTTTAAGTCTGAATTTAGTTCGTCACGATACCTTTTGTACTCCACTAGAAACACAAGGTCGTGTTTCTGTATAAAATTCTGGCATTTGCTGTCTTTTTCTTTTATTCTTTTAAACAAGCCTAATGTTACCCATAGTTTTCTAATTCGTTGGCTCTCACTCTTGCATTGCTGGAACGGAAAAGCTGCGTCGTATCATCTCTTAATTCTTTCTAAAACGGATTACTATGCATTGTTAGGTTTATCGTCTTTCAAGATCTCGTCCCAGCTCTGCAGTTCTAAAAGAAAAAAAAAAGTCAATTAAAGATTCGTCTGATATCTGTCGACGCAAGAGGCAGTTGCCTGTTTTTCTTCCGCGTTTTTTTGTTGCCAAAGGTCACAAGCAACAGTTTGGCAAATATTCGCTGAGGCCGGAGACTACAGCACAAGCTTGAAGATCACTTTCTATGTTTTTTAGTGATCCTGGTATGTTATATTATCAAATTGCTACAAACATGCACGTGGATAGTGTTCAGAAATTCAGTCTCCGGCCGCGTATTTGATAGAACGTCTATATTTATGTCGCCTAGGCTCGTGAATTTTAGTAAAAAGGTTTCTAAGAAATACAGAGTGTTTTGAATAAAAGTCATGAACTCGGAAACGATACCAGCTGGTGGGAGGTATTCCAAGTATTTTAGAATATAAACTTTTGTATATCTTTCTGTAATACCTCGATCAGGTAACACGTGTTATGCCCGGTGATTGAATTTATTCACACGTTTTTTTTTTATTTACGACGAGGCGAGACTCCTTTGGGGAATGCAAACTAGCTAAGACAAAAACCGGGGTCTACGATGGCTAACACATGTTTTATGTAATTTTTTTCTACACAAAATGCACACTCACACCATCCAAAACTTTACAAGCATTCGTTTGCTCCTAAAAGGCAGACAATCTTATGCAGAGTTTATTTAGGCTGAGCTGTCGTGCTAAAATGAATTTCGAGACACATTTCTCGTCATCTTTATTTTTTTTACGGACATGTATAGGATATTGTTGCGGAGAAAGAGCGGGGCCCTTTAAAAACAGCTGCAGCTTCTATATCTCCTAATGCGTGTCAAGCGCACTGGTTGTGCGTACAAATACCCCTTATTCTGTTCGGTCAAACCAACCTTCGTTTTAACTTTACATGCTTAAATTCATTTATTGTAATTCTTTGTCCCCCCACCTCTTTAGGTTTTAATTATCCCCAGATTTTTTTTTTTCGGTCATATTTGGTATATTCACTTTCCGGTGAAAATCTTGCAGGCGTAAAGGAGGTCGCGGTGTCCGAAGCATCACCGCACTGATGCACGAAAAGCGATACATTCAGCATTAGCTAACAACCTCTATAGTGCACAACAAAAAGCCACCCGAAAAGCCGCTGAGGACACAATAACCAGGATCGTTGGCGTCTGTTTCCCCCATCGAGGAACAAGCTTGACGGCCGCACTCTTCTGCGGGTCGCGGTCACACCGAAGGCGCCCCTGTCCAGGATCGCTCTTTGTTTGCTTCCGGTCGTCCCTTCCGCCATTACCTCTTCAAGTTTCGCACGCCAGGAACACCACAGACATTCCTCCCTTTCTTAAATTTAGGAAAGAAAAATTTTGAATAGGCTGGTTTGGCGAGGGCAGCGACAGTCGTGTTTAGGCTTTGGATGTCGGCTTTAGACTTTGGAGACGCACAAGTGACACCCTCCCTCTCTCAACCAGGGGGGCTGGTAAGCAGCGATGCTCTGCGCCCCGCCCCCTCCACCCATCAACCCCCAACCTTTAGCGATGCCTATGTAAAGACGATTGTTGAAAAGCTTATAAACAGAACCAACAGCCTATGTAAAGACGATTGTTGAAAAGCTTATAAACAGAACCAACACCGAACGCAACGAAAACGAGATTAATGCAGAAAGTAAGGATGAGTAAATGCACACGCGCTTAAGCTACCTTGTTTTCTTTCTTTTTATCGCGGCAGTTTTGCTGTAGTTGGGGGGGTGATGTGGAAGGCAGGAGATATACGAATGAACTAAAGGCATCAAGGTCTCGCAGTGCTTGGTGAAGTGAAATCACAGCGCTTCGCTAACACTTGAATTGAAGTATTAGGGTTATTAACATGAATGTTCAAATAAAAAGAAGGTGGAACGGAAGTAAATTAACAACGTTATTTTAAACATCTACTATCAAATGAGGCTTTACATGCTGATGTTGCGCCTCTATGTAGCATTATTTTCCGCGCAGTGTGGCCCAAATCCAACCCTAGAACGTATTCACCCGACAAAAAAAATATAGCTAACGTGTTAAAATATTGTCTGCGACATCCCGTGCACCGAAATAGCCGCACCGAGACATCCTGCACCAAAATGTTCATGCACCCAAATGTAAATTGAAGTACAGTTACAATATACAATCTTTAACGCCAAGGCATGAACGAACAAAGGAAAAAATTGGGTCCATCTCCCCGCGAGGGGGAATCGAGTAAATGCGTGGCATAGGGGGTGGGTGTATTGCGTTAACTTTTAGTGTTTCGGGAGTTGGTGGTAGTGAATGCGTTGTATGAGCAGCTTCTTGGCGTAGTTTGAATGAGTCAAGGATATAATGCGCGCTCGTAGCCTACCATTCTGTGTCGGCTTTGTGGCGCAGTGGGTAGAGCTCCATGTACATTGTGTTTCGCCCGCCGGGTCGAGGGAACGAAACCAGGCGCCGGATAGTATTTTTTATATAGTGTAGGGGGAGGGGTGCAGACTACGACTACGGACGTCAACGCGGGTGACATCGTGAGCTACTGAAATGTTTAAACAGCATTCAGGAGCAACTAACAGAATTTGGCAGTGGTTGCGGCTTTCAACCGCCCCTAAGCATAGCACCCTGCCCTTGCAGATTCCTTCCAAGCCGGCCAGCTATCGACAGCCTTGTATCTCCAGCTCTCCTTCTCACCCCGGACCCCCCAAGCTCTGCCGCGACGCACCCAGCGCTTCCGCAGTATACAAAGGACTGACCCAAGCACCAAGACATCATTTGGCAGCGGTTGCGGCTTTCAACCCGTCACTAAGCACAAAACCCTGTCCTTGCAGGTTAGTTGTGCAGTTGCACTTGTCTGAACTCAGAACTTAGCCGCATCCGTTGCCACAGTGTTCCTTATTTTGTTCCTGTGTCTTGTTGTAGATCATGGTTACAAACGCGGAACTTGCCAAGAAGGTGGAGCACCTAGAATCCTTACTTAACGGAAAACTAGAAAGTTTAGTTGAAAGCCTTGCATCCTCGATTTAGAACAAGCTAACACAGAACGGGCTTGATGAAACTGTTTCGTTGAGTTAGAGTGTGCAAGTCATGAGCGACCTGTGTGACGAAATGAAGGAGAGCAGGAAGAGCTGTTGGCCTCCGATAAACCACTAGTGGCTCGCAACTCCGCCCTAGAAAAGAAAGTTGCCGACCTAGAGCAATATTCTCGCATGAACAATGGAGAGATGAAAGGTATCCCAGTAACCGAGAAAGAAGAATATGCTGCCATCTTGAAGACGGTAGGAGAGGCCATCGAGTGTCCTGTACTGCCTACGGACATCGATGTTGTGCATCGTGTTCCTACAACATCGGCTGGAAAGAATATCATTGCGAGTTTTTACTGCCGGGAAAAAAGAACGAGTTTGTTAGCAAAGCACGTAAGGCACGTCTCAGCACTAATGAGATTGGCTTTTCCAGTGAAAATCCCTCTCCGGTCTTTGTCAATGATCAACTAACTGTCGACAACAAACAACTGTTTGCTGAAGCTCTCGCCCTGAAAAAGGAGCACAACTTGGAATCCGACCTGCGCGTTTTCTTGTAATCACCACGTCTGACACCATCATCTTCACGCGCGACGGAGCTGTCCCACTTAAACGTCGTTACTGTGCCCAGATTAATTCAAATCCTTCCTAAATGACCACCATCGTTCCTTGATACATTTTAATGCCCGCAGCTTGCTGAAAAATAAGAATGACATTTTCAATTTTATAACATCGCTTGACCATTCCTTTCCCTTCATTTGCATTTCATAAACTTGGCTTTGCAGTGCGGATGGAGATTTGTACAATTTTCCAACTTACGCTGCCGAATATTGTCACCGTTCATCCAGTTGACATGGCGGTGCGGCAAGTTTTATTTCACCTGACATCACGTTCACGCGTAGGTACGACTTAGCGATATCGACTGCTAACTGTGAGTCGGTATGGATTGAGGCTCGACGGTCTTTCTTTGCGCAGAACAACAAGAACGTTATTGTTGGCTCTATTTATCACTCCCCGTCATCGTCTGTTGCAGATTTTACAACCGCCCTAAGTAACACTTTAAATATAATATCATCTAAAAACAAGAATGTGTTGCTTTAGGTGATCTTAATATCAATTTGCTCGTTACCAAATCCAGTTCATATCTTGCTTACACTGACTGTTTTTCGGGCTACGGCCTAGAATCACTCATAAATGCTCATACAAGATGTAGCAATTTCGGAAATTCATTATTAAATCATGCTCTAACTAGCGTGGATCCATCACCTGCCTCTGGTGTTATCAGTGTACATATTACTCATCCTTACCCTTTCTTGGTCACTTTCAATGCTATTACACCTCATGACACTTATGTGACCACAACCTTTCAGCAAGATAAATTTATTAAGGCCATTTCTTCTACTAATTCGTCCACGATGCTATTCGATAACTGATCCTGAGGCCGCGTTGGATACATTCACCACACTGTTTTTGAAGGCGGTCTGGGATAGTACTGAAACCGTTAATTGTAAAAAGAAATACAAGCATCCGTGTAACTCCTGAATGTGTAGTGCATTACGTACGAGCCTAAGGAAAAAGAATAACCTATACAAACAGACAAAAAGACAACGATTCAATGCCACCTTAAAACTTCGCTATAAAACTTACTGCAATGTTTTGACGAGTCTACTGAGCAAGTGAAAAGGCGTTATTATGATAAAGAATTTACCATCAGTAAGAATAACCCTAAGAAGCATTGGCAACTCATAAATAATTTCTTAAATAAACCATCGTTGTCTACTCCAGTTTCAGGAATTAATTTTAATGGCATCATCTATCAAGAGCCTTCCCAAAGTGCCAAAGCTTTCAGCAAATATTTCTCTTTTTCCTCAAACGACACAACTGCCACTTTGCAACCTAGCATGGCACGTTTACCCCCCTCTTTTTTTCTCGGTCCTGTCGCACCACATGGAGGTTATTTGACGATCGGCAACCTCAAAAACTGCAGCTCTGGTTAAGACGGAATAAGTGCCCGTCATCTAAAACTGGTTGCTAATTGCATATCTGAAAGTATCAGCAATTTAATTAACCTTATCTACAAAACTGGCTGTTTTTCCAACGTCCTTAAACGAGCAAAAATTGTTAGTTTTTAAAAAAAGGAGAGAAACTTTTAATTACCAGTTGCCGTCCGATATCAATTCCTTCTGCTATAAGCAAGATTATTTTGAGGCTTTTTGTAAAGCGGTTATCTAGCTACATAACAAAATTTAACGTTCTTAGCCTTGTCAGTTTGGTTTCCGTCCTGGCAGTTCAACCACTTTGGCCCTACTGTCATTACTGATTTTGTTAAGCATTCCATGGATCGTGGTCTTATTGCTGGTTCGGTGTTTTTGAACTTTACTAAAGCCTTTGATATTATTGACATCGCATTTTATTTAACGAACTTGAATCTTACGGTGTAACTGGCCCAGCCTTAGGTTTCCTGAAGATAATTTGCTGAATAGAACTTATACAGTTTGTACTAACAGCCTTCTTTCAGAGACTAAAACAGTCAACCAAGGTGTGCCTCAGGGCTCAATTCTCGGGCCACTACTTTTTATACTATACGTTAACGATCTCCCCAACATTCTGTCTTCCAATCACTCTGTCCTATATGCCGACGACACTACCATATCATGTTCGGGCGAATCCCTAGTCTCCGTCACATCACAATTGAACGACTCGCTAGCTAGTGTAGTGAACTGGTGTAAGGATAACTGCCTTATAATTATTCCTGCTAAAACTCATTATATGCTTTTCATTCTAGCCAAAAACATCTGCCTAATCCTCCGAGTCTGAAAATTGGTCCTCAATTAATTACTGGTGCGAAGGCGTTACATTTTTTGGTGTAATACTCGATAGTAACCTTAAATTCGCTTCCCACAACTACCACTTAAAGAAAAAAATGTGCATTCGGATTCGGACTCTCTTAAAAGCCCGACCATTTTTGCATTTATTGCACTGATTTCTCTATTTTATGCTTTTATTCACAGTCACATTAGTTATGGAATCGCCGCATGGGGCAACACCTACCAATGTCACCTGTCATCCATTAAAAATCTTCAAAATCAAGCTATACGTATTATCACCTCTAGCCTTTTTAACTCAAATGCATCGGTTCCGCTACATGAACATAACATCTTATGCGTAGAGAAAATGTTCCATTATAATTTACCACTTCTGTTTTTCAAGTTGCTTAGTGCTCATTTGCCAATAGGTTTTATTGACTCACCCTTCCAGCTTAACCCCAACTCCACCAGGTTTACCTTTAATCAAAATCTTCTATTGCGCCTTGTAATTCTAATTACGGAAAGCAAACGTCACACTTCGCTGCTGTTTCATTCTGGAATTCCTTACCACCAACTGTCAAGTCCGCTAGGCACTTGTCTGCTTTTAAAATATCTGTTAAAAAGTTCCTTTTAATGTAGCAATCTTCAGCACACAAGCGTGTTGCTCTGTATTTTGCGCCCTGTTATCAAAAGTGGTACTATGATTTGCATTGTTCCAATTCTTTCCCCGGGCTTGCCCAAACCGTGTTAACTGTATCGCTACCACCCCCCTCCCCTTTCTTGGTTCCTTTCCTTTCGTTTTTTTTGTCTTGCTGTTTTTTTTTTGCTGTCAATTACCCGAATGTTGGCTGTTTTTTTTCGGTGTTCTTGCCTGGTATCATTTTTTATTGTTCATCCCGGGCGATGAAATTTGTTTATTTGTTTGTTTAGCTGGCATTCAATGAACGTCTGTACCCTTGCAACGTTTTTTGTATATGTTATTGGCGTTTTCTTTATCAAATTTTAGTCGTTTTTGTATATATAACATTTAAAGAGTGTTTTATTTTTGGTATTCACCTCCGCTGCTACCTTCCATATTGGCTTTATTTGTTGAGTTTACTTATCAGGGATCCCGTCGCAGTGCCTGGACTTTGGGACCCTTGTCTGCAAAACATAACCCCCTATATTATTTTGTTAATATAATAAACTTCATTTGATTTGATTTGATTTGCAAAGAGTGTATAAAAAGGTGAGAAAAAAAAACGTAAAAAATTGCAGGGGTTACTTACAATTTCCTGAGAATGTGAAGGCGACCTTTTCTGTTGATATGCCTTGAACTTTCCTACGAATGTTACTGCCGTCCCCACACACACCTTTCCAGCCTTGCCTACGGGATCCTTTTTTCCTACCTTAGATTTTGGAACATTTTTTTCCGACACCATTTCCTCCGGACCATTTTTTCCAGGACCATTTTTCTTGGGACCATGTTTTTCTACACCACTGTCAATACAGGCTTGGCACAACAGGGCTAAACACGCTTGAAAATATTTGAAATAAACTAAACGAAGACCAACATACCTTCAAACACCGTCACCATGCACTGCACCACCGGGCACTCGCGACGAATGGTAGGACGCCGCTTCGTTGAGGTCCCTCCTTACACCGAAATTCGAATGCACACACAGAATCCTCCTATCAAACAAAGACCGAGCACATAGCACGATAGAAATAAGCGCGTCTTGGCTTCCTGCCGCTTTTAATACACGTGTCGGATGCTGATTTAAGATTGAGAACGGTAGTTTACATTAAAAAGCATCGAAAGAACTAAACAAACTAAAATCCCGTGGAAACAACTGAAAATCATCCCAACGTGTATAGTAGCCAAACGTTTTCACCGGCCATTGCTTACTCGCTTTGCTTTGTCTTCAGCTACTGTCGCCTGGCCGCTGGCTCTGCCGAGTGTTCATTACATAGACGGGAAGCGCAAATTTACACGAAGACAAAAAGAGAACGACAACCAAGGCAAGACGAAGCGCTTCGTCTTGTCTTGGTTGTCGTTCTCTTCCTGTCTTCGTGTTAATTTGCGCTTCCCGTCTTTGCATTGTATTACCAACTCGCCCAAGCTTCCGCTCTTGCCGAATGCTCAGTTTCGGTTTCAGTTTGTTTTTTGTTGCGGTTGAGGTGCTTTACAAAATAGATAACTGACCGAGATCCCATAGTCATACACCATAGAGTTTCCCAAAGCTCCTGAGAAACGTTTATTGATAGAGTAGGAAAAGTAGTATCGGCGTCAAATGAAACGCGAACACAAAAATATGAACCAGAACGTGAAGTATTGAAAAATACTGTTTGCTGAAAATACTGAAAAATTTGTATGTTTGGAAATCCACTTTTCCCAACTCTGTTTTTGTAACTAATGCACGCGTCATTTTGGCTTGCATGGAAATAAATCGCGCTATTTGTGTGTTCAGGTTCATATTTTTGTGTTCGCGTTTCATTTGACGCCGATAGTGCGTCGACGTACATTTGCTAGATCTATTTTGGTTTCACCCGTTCTTGCCATCTCTCACCCCACTGCTCAGCGCAGTCGCTGCTTCAATAAATAATGACCTCATCAAAAGAGGTCAAGTGAACTTCACAAGTTGAAAAGAAACGTAGATACTTTTATGCGCTACCTTGAGATTGTCAGCGGCATTAAAACGGGATTGAAGTAAAATATTGGCATCTTTCTAGCATAAGGCCGTTGCTTAAGATATGTAATTGAAACAGATATATTTACGGTTGTTTAGCAACCTAACGAAAACCAATTTTTAAAGATGTTTTCGCATACTTAAGGCAGTGACATTTTTGTTAATAAGAGCTTTCAGACGTTTCACGCGTAGATTGAGGAAGTATAGCTGTAAAAAATATAAGCAATGTGAAATGTACAACATTACAAACAGGCGGGTGCAGTACACGAAGAAGCAACTTACAAAAATAGAACAAAAGCGGAAAAGTCGAGAAAAAAAGGGTCTGGACGGGGAGGGGGAAGGCTAAATCCAGCAAAATTAGAATAGGTGATATCTCAAACACTGATGGCGCGGCTCCTGTTTGTACGTAAGGGTCACAAGCTTTGTATTTCTATAAAGCGCGCGAAACGGGCGTGTGGCAGAATTAAGTTGCAGAAGGGTGGGGGGGGGGGTAGTCAGGGAGGAAATTTCCGAATTTTCTTAGACCACCAGCCGCATCATAAATAAGGGGTTTCAGTTAAAGTTGGAACTGCAACTCACCGCTTCTTCGTAAATTGCGTGGGGAACACGGCTAGAGGTTTTCTTTTTTTTTTACCCATCACAAAAAAAGACGGACGTCCGCATGCCAAGATTTATCTTATGTGCTCAGTGGAAAGATTGCCGAGTAAGTAAAATAAATAAAATTTTGTCATACCTTCCACCTGAATTCAGTCAGCTCTATGTCTAGTGCTAAAAAGCGTCACTGACAATCCACTTCTACAGAGTGGAATGCCTAATGATATTTATACGGAGAAAAAATTCCCGTTACACATTGTAGCGTGTACCGTTCACGCTACACATTGTATTTAAAACTTTGTCATAACGGCCATTGTCTGCTGCATAATATGCATCATCCTATTCATAGTGTGTTAGGAGCTCCGCCCGACAATTCTTACTCTGGGACCTCCTCATGTACTCCACTTACCTATTCTTTTATATGTATGCTTACCCTTCAAAAAACTTAAAACTTCAAAGAGCACCTGTCCCTTTATCTCCCCTTTCTTACCCCTCCTCTTCCTTCAGTTACATTCATACCAACGTTTGAGCCGACAGTAGACTTTTGATTGATTGATTGTAGGGTCTAACACGCCGATGCAACGCAGGCGATGAGTCGCGCCGTAGTGGAGGGCGGCGGAATAATTTCGATCTTCCTGCGGATCTTTACGTGCGCCGAAATCTCGTGCACACGGAATTTTTTTGCTTTTCGCCCCCATCAGAAAAGCGGCCGCCGTGGCCGGGAATCGAACCCGCGACCTTGTGCTCAGCAGCGCAACGCCTTAGCCACTGAGCCACCGCGGCGGGTGACAGTAGACTTTCACTTCCTGCCCTAAGTTTTTAACAAGCATATCGTCCCGCACAGTAGCGATGGTAATTATTCTTATCTTTCGAAGGAGAAAAAATCTAGAAAAGTAACTAAAAAGCGTTTAGAAACCACAAAGGTCCGCTACGGCGGAAATCTTCGTGAAAAACTTGGAAGCGACCGGTGCAGGAGGAGAGCGCATGTTGGAGAAACCGGATGGCAGTGACGGCGGCGTAGGGCAAACATTTTTGTGTTTAGGCGAGAGCCGATCTCATGCCGGATCTTGCTTCAGCAGTGTCACCCGTAACCTCCATTGCGTTGTCGTTCACTATATAGATGGCTTGTTACTGACGATGTAAAATATAATATTCAAGTACTTGGCAAACTGATAGCCTCACAAGGAAATTGTAAGTATGTCAATATTCGTAGTGCGGTCGTAATAATTCATTTTGGAGACAGATTGATCACTTCAAAAGCGTAAAAATGGCGGCCGTCAAAATCGTGAGTGAAGCTTTCAAATGGGCCAGATTCGCTATTTAAAAAAAAAGCCGTGTTACATACGTTGCCTAGGTGATGATATGTTTGTGGCAACGACATTGACAGGATTATTAAAGTGATAGTTGAAAGCATGCTATGTGAGCTGCAGCGAAACACCTCGTAATGTTCCTCTAAATCTCCATGTTATAGCACGCATACGCGTTTCATCACACAAACGGAATACATTATTTCCAAATTCAGGACGCTCCCAGCACGTGATTTTGTAGTATGAGGGTATTCACAGTCGTATGTATAGCTTGGATTCAACAACCTTCTTGCAACCTCGCAACGCTTGCATTATCCTTTGTGCATGTCAGGAGAGTTCTTATGGCCTGAATGCCAGAAATATAGGGCTTCAAAACATTCGTGGTTTTTACAATTTTTTTTGAAAAACTCACGTCGTTTCAGAGCGTTCGCGTTTCATGTAAATATACATTAGAGCGTAAAACATTAGCTTGGCATGTAGCTGTCGTAAAATACATATTTCGAATTCTCGAGGGTTCTTTTTTTTTGTCCAGGTACTGAATTATGTAGGAAATATACCAGAACAGGAACGTCAAGGATGTTCCACTCACCAGTGATGAAACGTCGTGTTTTAAGCGAAGCAGCTGAGTCACAAGACATTGTGGCACAGCAAATGTCTCAAATGTAATGTTGATGTGAATCAGTACCTCCACGTGTCTCACGGGCACTTAGCTGTATGCCAGGAGCATATGCATGTGCGTGGTAGCCTGGGAAAATGAAAACAAATGACTGGTCTACATGCACATTGCCTGTTTTGCTTTTATTCACGGGTATCACACTAAAGTAACCAGAATGGTGCTGCGCTTCCAAACACAACAGGAATGCTAGTTACATCCGTTGCAACAGCTGCCGGGTTTTTCGTTTTTTTTAAAGAATGCCCTTACTTCTCCTTTTCGGCGATAACTCAAAATCCTCGTATTGAGGAAAATGTAGCATTTAGGTGTAACTTTTTGTTTAAGCCAGATTTGGCACGAAAAATATTTGAAGTATAAGTTAGCATCCTACACACTAATTAAAGCAAGGTAAAGCACAGTTTTAGCAAGTCTCATGTCAGCAGCTTTATCTGCTTTATCAGAGCTTATAAACTAAAGGAGGCATCTTTCTGCCTATAATTGACATCATTAGCTGACTCACAGAAAGGGAGATTCAAGTTAGAGGTAACTGCCACCACCTGGAGCTCGCGAAGCTACACACCATGGTACAGCTTGCCATATAGTCCCCGCGGACAAGCGGCTTGTTCCCCCGCACCATTGTATTTCCCGCCAACCGCGACCCCTCCTTCGAGAGGTAGTCACGTACACATGCGCAATTCTCTGCGCGGAGATCTTTTCTAGATGTGTGGCCGCAGAGAAAACGAGTATTCCGCGGCCAGATATTTGTCGTTTGTCTTCGGACCTTTGATAGGGAAACTGTAAAGAAGAAATTCGTGGCCAGACTGTAGGCGTTGGTGTCCCGCCTTCCGCTGGCCAAATGGGAAACGATTACTTAGTGGCCAGACGCCCTTTGTTCTTCATCAGACGTATGGTGGCCATAGAGAAAGCGTGTACTCCATGGGCAGATGGTTGCCGTTCATCTGGGGACCTAGACTGGCCAAACATACAAAGCGGCCCCCGTGGCCAGACGCTTGCAGTTCGTCTTCCGACCTCACCTGACCAAAAAGGAAACAAGTAATCTTTGGTCGCACGCGTGCTCTTTGTCGTCGGACGTATGGTGACCAATAAAAAAACATGTTCTCCGTGGCCAGATGCTTGCCTTTGGTGTAAAGACCGCAGCTGGCCAAACAGACAAGTATTCTGTGACCGAATGCATGCCAAAGAACCCAAACTTTGCCAATGGCCAAACAGGCCAAGCATCGGCGAAAAGTAAGCCAAAGGCAGGCCACGTTTTCGGTGCTCTCTGGGTATTTACACTATTTAGAGGAAGAAAGGCTGGACTGCCGCTACCATTCAGAACGACCCACAAAAGACCAAGCGACCTCGTCGTCTTCCTCTACCAACACCCGTCGCTAGAAGCATTGTTCCTGATTATGGATCAATCGCTCATAACTACATCGTTGGTCGTCTGCTAATTTGCGACGTGGCATATATATATATATATATATATATATATATATATATATATATATATATATATATATATATATATATATATATATATATATATATATATATATATATATATATATATATATATATATATATATATATATATATATATATATATATGATTCAGAATGGGAAATGAGGGGCTCCTTGAAAATCGCACCAGACCGGTATTCTGGAGGTCGTGGGTTCGGATCACACCTGGCGGGCATTTTTTCCCTACTTTCTTTCTCTCTTTCTAAATTCTTTATCTGTTTCAATGATCTACCATATCCTCCCCTTTCTTTCCGAGGTTTTCTTGACTGCCAACTATATATATATATATATAAATACAAATATATATATATATATAGTAAAAAGGGGCGCAATAAAAAACATAACAAGTTTACTTCGAAAACATAACTTTACATCCACGTTTCGGACGGGGACCGTCCTATATATGTGTATATATATATATATATATATATATATATATATATATATATATATATATATATATATATATATATATATATATATATATTATATAGCGAATCGGAATAGGAAATGAGGGGCTCGTCGTAATAAGACAAAAATAAGGATTAGCAGTCAAGAATACCTCGGGAAGCAAAGGGGAGGATGCGGTAGGGTATTGAAAACGAAAAAGAATTTAGAAAGAAAGTGGAGAAAAAATGCTAGCCAGGTGGGATCTCAACCCACTACCTCCAGAATAACGGTCTGGTACGATGACCACGACGCTAAGGGCGGGCCGATATTCCCCTCCACTTTCTGGGGTATTTGTGTCAATGTAATTTTTTCCTGTGATTGGGGTGGCAGCCGGCGCCACTCCGACTTCTCGGGGTGAAGGGGACGTTATTTTTAACCCCCGAGCCGTGACGCGGTGTTTCGGATCCCACCCGGAGGGCATTTTGTCTCCACTTTCTTTCTTTCTTAATTTTTTATCTGTTTCAATGACGTATCACACCCTCCCTTTGGTTTCGAAGGTTTTCTTGACTGCCAATCCTTACTTCTGTCTTCTAAATATATGAATATATATATATATATATATATATATATATATATATATATATATATATATATATATATATATATATATATATATAAACACAGAAATAAGGGTTGGCAGTCGAGAAAACCTTCATTTCCGAGGTTTTCTCGACTGCCAACCCTTATTTCTGTGTTATTTTCAACGAGCCCCTCATTTTCTATTCTGATTCGCTACATATATATATATATATATATATATATATATATATATATATATATATATAGTGTAATGCGAAAGACGAGCAAGTGGCGCGGCCACCATGCGAGCTTTAACGAACAACTGATTTGCTACGCGGCCACAACAGTCAGCATGGTCCTTGTGATTGGCGTATGCCCGCTCGAGGGGATTGACCACCCGGTTTGTACAGACGACGACAAGGCAACAAGGTCAGCCACCGCAGCGGCATCGTCATCGGCCATCGGCATGAAGCTCGTGGAGTGCTCGAGACAATCTGCCGCCTGGGCCACCGATCCGTTTGCCACTTCTGAGTGCCCCTCCTTCCTTCCGCTGTTAAGGCAATAAACCCGCCTTACAATGTATATATATATTTATATAGATATATATGCATAGATATATTTAGATATTATTATATATATATATATATATATATATATATATAATTATATATATATATATATATATATATATATATATATATATATATATATATATATATATATAATATATATACATATATATATATATATATATATATATATATATATATATAACTATAAATATAGTAAAAATGGGTATATCTGCTAACAAAACTGTTTATTCGTCGACGTTTCGGTTGGATGCCGACTATTATCGAGACTACATTTCGTGTTTTTCTGCACGTATTTATAAGATCGTCGTCCAACGACGCCGAAAAAAAGAGAGAGGTGGATTTTTGGAGAAAAGCAACAATAAACACACACTCTCGGTCAGGAGAGGAAAACGTTTACAAAAAAAAGAAGGCGAGAAAAATATGAGAAAAAAGGAAAACAAACCACACCTAAGCATGTAGAGGGGACAGAACAGTACACAACTCTTTCAAAACGCTGTCCTCTATCGTTTGTCAGTTTGTAGAAAAAAGTGACAGTGACCGCCGGCTTCAGAAGGGCGCCATTCTGCTCAAGAAATGAGAGCGCAAAGCAGTAACAGGAAGCGTCTCACACAATCACTCGGGGCAACAGAATTTCAATGGTCACTGGCATTACGGGAAGAGTTAACAGGAAGCAGTCGCAGCTGAACACATGTTTCAGTGACGCCAGCCCTATAAAAAATAGAAGACTCGATAAGAGTGTAGGAAAGATCTCCGCAGTGTGCCTCAAAACATGCAAAATTCCGCCAAACGGCCGAACAAGCGGGTGGCATTCCTCATACTTAGGTCTATTCTTGCGCCTTGTCCGGGCAGCGGAAGGGGCGTCAATGACCGTAAATCGTGGGAAAGTCCTCGCGCAGGTCATTTGTTGGAGTAAACGACCGCGGGCGCCTCGATGATGTTTGTAGTATATGCCGCCTGTGCAGAAACCACAGAAAGAGAATAAATAAAATAAGAATAGCTTGATTACTTGTTTAAACAACACAGAGACTTACAATTGGGGGAGGGTTCAATGCGCACAAAGATTTGTAGCATGTATACACAATATAATGTTTGGGCTTACATTCGTTCCAGCCTTTACAGTATTGAACTTGTGAACCATGAAAGATTCGCGTTGATCGCGTTCTCTTGTAGTAGAAAATCCACTCAGTGAAAGCGTAACTTTGATGCAATCAAATTGGTGGTTATCGGAGTTAATATTTCGGCATAAGCGTAAATCAAGGAGGGAACGAACATGTCCGCGATGGTTGTTGAAGCGCATGCGGAATGCCGTGTCCGCCTGGCCAATGTATTGCATGCCACGAACGCCGCATTCCAGAAGGTACACCATACTGGAAGAGTCGCAGTCGAGTGTCACGTGAACTAGATGTTTGAAATAGAAGTTGGTGGTTTCTGCCACCATGGTTGCCTGCATGTGTTTACATACACTTTACCGTGCCTGTCCGCATGGTTGACAGCCACCTTTGGGTGTCCGCTCAGTCTTGGGTGTACAAGATAGTCTTTAATATTTTGGGGGCGCCTGTATACGACACCAAGAAGGGTGGGGAAGATTTTCGAAAGCCGTTCGCTCTTTTGTAGCATGTTCAAGTGCTTCTTCAAAATTTTGTTTATGTTCAGGGAATTGCCTCCGAAGGTCAGATCTAGGTTGCCTCTACCTTTCTGCTTTAGTTTTTTTTCATGGTGCAGCAACTCTTGCCGATCAAGGTTGGCCGCTTTGCAAATAGCTACGTTGAATTTGAGTCTTGGGTATTGTTGCTTCGCGAGTATATTGCGGAAGTTTTCTTTGTTTGCCTCAAAGTCCTCGTGTGCGGGAACAAATTCTCCTAAACCGGCGGGCCTTCTAGTATGGGATACTTGTTTTGAATCGGAGCGGATGACAACAGTTCAAGTGCACATACTGCTGCCTATCGGTAGGTTTTTTGTACTAGGTAGTGATCAATTCTCCTTTGTCTGCATTTATATGCACGTCAAGGAAATTGATTTCATTGTTTGAATAGGTGTACGTCGATGCGTTGCTTGCATAGGCCTAGGTGAAACACTCGATGAAGTCGAGTAAGTCCTCCTCCGCACCTGTAGAAATAAGAATACATCGTCCAAATAGCGTTTTAAAAAAATGGCCTAATCCTACGGATTTATAAAAATTTTTTTCGAGGTCGTTGGTGAATTGATTAGCGGAGTTGGGTGCCATTCGAGTGACCATTGCAGTGCCATTTATTTGTTGGTAATATTGATTTTGCAATTCAAAGCTATTTAACTCCAGCACTAGCTTCGTCAAAGTTTAGATAGCTTGGGGAGTTTGAGAATCGTGGTCCCGTTGTATCCTGTAGGACTCAACCAGGGCTTCAATCCCATCTCGGCGAAGTATATTTGCATACAGAGAAGTTACATCTACAGTTACAAAGAAGGCGCCATCAGGGATTTTTCTGTTGTAGATTTCCCGTAGGAAGTGGTTAGTATCACGAAGATACACCGAATGGGCAGTGGGTATTTTCCTAATCAGGAAGTCTCTGTAGCTTGATATTGGTTCGGTGAGAGTTCCTCTTCCAGAAATAATTGGTCTACCAGGGTTTCCTCTTTATGAACTTAAGGGATCATGTATTGCCTGGCATTGCCTGCGCTGCTTGAATTGCTTTAAACAGGCGTGGCTCTATTTTCCCAATTTTTACAAGATTATTTAGTTTGGTTGTCATCATTTCCTGATGTTCAACAGTTGAATGTGCGTCAAGTTTTTGGTGGAAAAATCTGTTATGTAACTGACTGTGGCCTTCTTTGATGTAGTCTGGTTTACTAAGTATACATTCCGTCCGTCTTTATCGCCTGTTTTATGAATATATCTGTTCGATCCCCCAGTGCTTCAGGTGCTTCGCGCTCCTCTTAAGGAAGCTTCGGACCCCTTGTTTTCTAGCGTTATAGGCCCGCAGGATCTCTTTTAGCGGCCTCAATGTACGAGGCCAAGTGTTTTTCCCACTCCGATTACGTTGTCCACTGCCGCCCTTCATATAGTTATGTTGGGGCAAGGCGCTCTTTCTCTGGGTTATCGAAAAAATATTCTTCTAGGCGAAAATTTTGTGTAAAATTGTCCAGATCTTATAGCCAGATAAACTCATTGTATCAGCCTTTACATGGGCAAAATGTCAGCCCCTGCAAGATTAACGACCGCTCATGAATCGTACGCTGTACCCCGGAGAGGTTAAATATGTTTTCATTTAGGTGGTTTTGATTCTTGGGGATTTATTTCGACTTGCAGGGTTAAGATGGGGTATAGTTTTAGGTTGATTCCTAATGTCCACGTGATGTATAGCTGAATTGGTTTGAGAAAACTTGTTGGAGTATTGGACTTTATCTCTTACAATTTTTATTCTCATTATTTAATGTCTTCTTTTTCTCAAAAATTTCTAGTTCGCTGTCCTCTGCCGCGCAAAGACAGTTTTATTCCTACCACAAAACTCCTCTACCCTCACAGACTCGAGTTTTTTATCACAATGATCCCGTACGATTTCAGTTATCTTAGGTGAAGTGGATTTAAAAGTTTGTGTTTCACGTTTGTTAAATGTATGTTTCACGTTTGTTCAATGATAGAAGAAGGCTCCTGGGGGCGATCCCAGGCATTATATACAATAAATGCGAAGCATCTCTTTTTTGGGGCATGTCACTTGTCCGTGCCTCGTCCGCAGCGCCTCTGATGAATATTGTGGCCGGATCCCCGTAGGAATTGTTCAACCAAAAATTCATCACGATATAGATTCGCGTTCAACCACCGTCGTCATCTTCCCGTAGGGGAACCACTGAAGAAGAAGGAAGAGAAGACAAAACTACGAAGAGGAGGGCGTGTACGTGGCGAATCCATCACGACATAGCTTCGCCTTCAACCACCGTAGTCATCATCCCGTTGAGGAACTGCTGAAGATGAAGGAGGAGAAGAAGACAAAGCTGCGAAGAGGAAGGCATGTACGTTGCTCTCAGACGGTGCACCATAAACAACAACCTTCACCTCACCAACGCTGACGGAGGCTACCAATTCTACCATAGAGACAACATCGACAAGAACATGATGGACGAGTTTCACCGCAGCAAGAACCACCGCTTACTCGCCGTCACACAACAGTACTTGCGTGCCTTTCACACCGGTGTGGACCCGGACACGGAAGTCCCTCTGGCGCTACTAAACACCGGACCAGATCAATGGCTTCCATCAGCGCTTCTACAAAACGGATCATCTGGAAATACCCCCAGCATTCACGCACGCGTACCGTCGTGGGTGATTCCCTGACGAAACACCTTCACAAGTCATTCGACCCGTTACGCCTGGACTCCCCAGCGTTCATATCGCAGCCTGGTGCCCGTACTACAGGACTTCTGGCCATGAGGGGTGTCTCTGCTCATCCTTCAAGCGGGCACAACGACATTACGAGGAAGAGCGCTGAGATAGCAATAAAAAGCTATCTTGTCCTTTTTCACCACATCAAGACGGAAAGACCGGCCATTTGCACCATTTGCGTGTCTTTGGTGCTGCCCGGGGCCCTAACGAGCGGGTACGCCAGGCCAACTTCAGAAGAATAGGGATCATCAACCAGGAGGCCCACACTTTCAACTTCCGACTCATGGAGTTGTGACGAAATACCCGGTTTATTCTATCTCGATCACGCGATGCAGCGCTTTCTTCCGCGGTTGGTGTTGGTGGCTGATGGCTTGAATCCGATCTTCACGGGAGTGTCATTGCTCTACTTGAACGTACACAACCTGCTGCTGCGAACCTGGAAGCCCCAAATCGGAGATTACAGAGACAACGCGCTTCCCCTTGATACCAGCCAGCTGCCTCCGGTGAGCCCGAACGTCCACTGAACGATCAGCCATCGCACATGCCCCAGAGCAACTGGCCAGCTGCAGCAAGTGACGCCGTACTTCGCTCAGGTGGTCAGCTCCTCATGTACCTCCACTAGCAGTAGAGAACCGAAGTTTAACCAGGTTGCTGGTCCGTATGCCCACCGAATGCTTACGTCTAGGAGTGCGCGGACAACTGACCCCCTCAAGTGCGAAGCAGTTTCTGCTTCAAAATTCCTTTCGCGGGTACCAGCAAAAAGCCCAAAGGCGTTGTAAAGCACCGCAACCATGCAAACCAATCGCGGGATCAAGCAGCGGACGCAGGGAACTCAGCCATAGGCACACTCCAGTCGGAAAGCCTGCACGTGATTCAGCCTCAGCCCCGGAAAGGAGAACTCAACCCTCGGACTTCAGCGAGCCCGCAATCTTCTGACCCCCAGCCAAGCGCGAGAGACTGCGAGATGCTAAAATACAGTGCAGCAAAATGAGAAAAGCCCTGTCACCCCCACCAGGAAAAAGTACGATCTCCAAAAACACTGGCTCTGCACGTCGCATTTACATTATTGCCATCCTGGCCGCGCAAATGTTGCGCCCTCCTCTCCCTCAGATGACACGCATGCTCAGCTTGGGAGGCCTAATTTTTTAAGCCAAGGAAAGCAATTGATAAGCTAGTGTGTCATGACCTCTATGTGCGTACATTAAAAACAACTTACACCATCTCCCCTGGGGAACCCTGATGAGGATGCGAAACATCATGGGGGTTCCGTGTGGTTTCAATGTTTTGCCGTTATGTTGAGTGATCTGGTGCTCCGAAGCGCCAGAGGGAATTCTGCGTCGGGGTCCACACCGGTGGCAAAGGCACGCAAGTACTGCAGTGTGACAGTGATTAGGCGGTGGTTCTCGAGGCGCCGAAACTCGTCCATCATGTTCTCGTCGATGATGTCATCTCTGTGGTAGAATCGGTAGTCTAAGTCAGCGTTCGTGAGGTAAAAGGTTGTTTGCGATGGTACACCGGCTGAGAGCAACGTACAAACCCTCCTCTTCGCAGCTTTGTCCTCTTCTCCACATTCTTCTTGAGCGGTTCCCCCACGGGAAGATAACTATGGTGGTTGAACGCGAAGCTATGTCGTGATGGATTCGCAACGCACACGCCCTCCTCTACGCAGTTTTTTATTTTCCTCCTTCTTCAGCGGTTCCATTACGGGAAGATGATGACGGTAGTTGAACGCGAAGCACTCTCTTTTTGGTTGGCCAATTCCTAGGGGCATCCTGCCAGCATCATCATCATCATAGGCGCTGCAGACGGGGCACAGACATGTGACATGCTCCCGAGCAACAGATGCTTCGCAGCTAAGCGTTGGTGAGGTAAAGTTCTTAACATTGGTGCACCGGCTGAGAGCAACGTACACGCCCTCCCCTTCGCACCTTTGTCTTCTTCTGCTTCTTCTTCTTCAGCGGTTCCCCATCGAGGAGATAACGACGGTTGTTGAACGCGAAGCTATATGGTGATGAATTTTTGGTTGGCCAATTCCTACGGGCATCCTGCCACAATAATCATCAGAGGCGCAGCGGATGGGGCAGGGACAAGTGACATCCCCCAAAAAAGAGATGCTTCGCATGTAATGTATATTATGGCTCGGATCGCCCTCAGGGGCCTTCTACTATCCTTGAACAAACGTGAAACATAAATTTAACAAATTTGAAACACTAAATTTGAATGAAATTCTTAAATCCACTTCACCTAAGCTAACTGAAATCATACTGGATCATTGTGATAACACACTCGAGTCTGTGAAGGCAGAGGAGTTTTGTGCTAGGAATAATACGGTCTTTGTGCGGCAGAGGACAGCGAACTAGCGCTTTTTGAGAAAAAGAAGACAAATGAAATAATGAGAATAAAAATCAAAAACTTGTCAAGAGTTAAAGTTCCATACTCCAAAGATTTTCTAAAAACAATTCAGATCTACATTACGCGACAATAGGAATCAACCTAAAACTATACCCCAATTTGACCCTGTAATTCCAGAGAAATACCAAAGAATCAAAAGAACATAGATGAAATCATAATTCATCTCTCCGGGTTACAGCGTACTATTCATGAGCGTTCGTTTATCTCGCGAGGGGTGACATTTTGCTCAAGTACCGGCTGGTACAATGAGTTAAGCTTCCTGAAAGATCGGAATACCTTTTCACAGAATTTGCGCCTAGATGATTATTTTTTTGCATAATCCGGAGAAAGCGCGCCCCGCCCCAACCTAACTCAATGTAGGGCGGCAGTGGACACCAATATCGGACGGGGAAAAACACTTGGACTCGTACATTTAGCTGTGTAAAGAGACGTCCTGCGAGCTTATAACGCTCGCAAACCAGGAGCCCAGGACCCTTCTAAAGAGAAGCGCGAGGCATTTAAGGCACTGGGTGATGAAACAGACATTATCATAATACCGGCCGATAAAGCGGGAGGGATTGTTATACTTAGTAAACCAGACTTCTACATTCAAGAAGGCCACCGTCAGTATATAACAAATTTTTTCACCAAAAACATGACGCAGATACAACTGTTGAACATCAAGAAATAAAAGCAACACTATATAACCTTGTTAAAGTTGCGGAAATACACCCAACCCAAACCTCCGTATGCACTTACGGTAGCACACGCAACGCCAGGAAGGTTTCACATGCTGCCTAATTTCCTAAAGAACGGAAACCTGGTAGACCAATAATTTCGGGTAGAGGCACTCTCACCGAACCAATATCAAGCTACATAGACTCTCTCATTAAGAAAATACCCGCCACGCAGTCGGCGTATCTCCGTGATACTAAACACTTCCTCCGGGAAATCGAAAAAATAAAAATCCCGGATGGCGCCTTTCGTTTAACTGTAGATGGAACTTCTCTGCACACACATATGCCCCACCGAGATGGGATTGAAGCCCTGGTTGAGTCCTACAGCACACATCGGGATAACGATTCTCCAAGCCCACAAGTTATTGAAACTTTGATCAAGGTAGTGCTTGAGTTAAATACCTTTCAATTCTACAATCCATATCACCTACAAATAAACGGCACTGCAATGGGCACTCGAATGGCCCCCAACTACGAAAATATATTTATGAAGAATCTCGAAACAAAACTTCTATCAACACGCGAAATTAGCCCATTTTTACAGCGCTTTCTGGAAGATGTATTCCTAATTTGGACAGGCACAGAGGAGGACATAATCGACTTTATCATGTGTTTCAACAAGGCCCATCGAAGCATCGCATCGAATGACACCTATTCAACCACAAAAATCAATTCCCTTGGCGTGCATACAAATGGAGACAAAGGAGAATTGATCACTACCGCGTACAGAAATACGAACAGAACAACTTTAGTTATGCCAGCGGCTGTCCGTGTGTTGCACTTCCTTCGTCTTCGTCTAAGTTCGCGCTGTTTTTATCTACGAATGTCTTTCCAACTAGCCCAGCTTGCAAACCTCCTGCAGCTTTATTTGGCCACAGCTGGAGTGATCGGCCGGCGACGCCTTTTCCATCGTCCGTCGTGCAGCAGGGCCCCTTTGGGCGGGGTTCGGTTCCTTCGAGCAAGCAAACCATGTCTTCTTGAGTTTTGGGGTTTGGGTCACGCAGTGCGGCCTCCCAGCACACCTCGCTGGTGATGGTAAGGAGAATGGGATTGGATCGGTGCCTGGATAGTGGGATGCTAACACAGGGCCATAAAATACGGGATAATGATGCGTGAGGGACCGAAGAATATGGATATGCGTCTACGAGGTGTCGGGAAAGATCGTAGGCATGATGACAGAGGTGGGGAAGGAGCAGATCTGGAGCTGCCGATAGATGACCGCGAAGGATCGGGATAGAAATAGGTGAGGAGGAAGAAAAATGGGCCGCACCAAGCATAATGTGCGAGGTTGTCCCCGTATGTGTGCAGCCTGTCCCGTACAGTGAATATCTCACCATCATTGGCGACGCCATCGAGCCCTCGGACTTTCAAAGCTCGAGCAGCTTCCTGGGCCGCTGAGTTTCAAGGTAGCACGGTAAGGGCGGGAGACCAGACGAGAGTGAAAGCGGGATCGAATGTTTTGTGCCTTCAAAAGAACTGATAAAGTTGCTGGCGAAACTCTCGAGTATGGGAAATTTAGGATGGGTGTTTGAGAATCACTGTTAATACTTGTCTGAAGGTGGGGACTCTGCGTCATAGCCAACGCGGTGGTGATCTCTACTGACGCCGTTGGGGATGTCGTCGGTGAGGAGGCGAAAACATGCTGGTCTTGTTTCGACTCAACCACCGTGACTACAGCCGCCCCTCTGGTAGGATAGGTTGCTGCATCTGTGTATAGCGTGGGGGAGTCTAGAGGGTACGCCTTTTCAAGGGATTTCGCGCTTGCCAGTGTGTGATCCTCATTGTGTACGGGATGCAAATTTTACGTGAAAGGTTTGATTCGGAGCGTCTGGTGGATGGAAGGGGGATGTCTACCAATTGCTGGTAGTTCGAGGTGGGTGGTGAAAGACCTAAGGAAGCAAGCAAGGGCTGACCGGTGTGACTCTTAGTGAGTCTTTCTAATTGGGCGACGCGTTGCACCTCAACTATGTCGTCAAGGGAGTTGTGGACACCCAGTGCAAGAAGGCGGTGGTTGGAGGTTTTTGGAGGCAGTCCGAGGGCTACCCTGAAACATTTACGTATCACGCCGTGAATTTTGATTCGTACACTTAGCTTCATGGTTAGAATGGGGGTGGAGTATGCTATTCAGGACAGGACAAAGGCTTGTATGAGTCGAATGAAGTTGGCCTCCTTGACACCCTAATGCTTCGAAGCTATTCAAGATATTAGTCTCGTAGTTTGGTATACCCCACATTCAAGTTATGGGATAGTGTCAAGGTTGTGTACTTTGCTCTGGAGGCGCAAATCAAGGGCCCTGGTTCTGTCTACGGTAGGTATGATGTCGCCTGATTGGATAGTAAAGAAGATGTGTGGGGGTAAATGTGCGCTGGGCTGAAAGAGGAAAAACTCTGACTTTTGTGGAGAGCAGGAGAGGCTGCGGCTAGATGTGTATTTTTCTGCCGTGTACAAAAAACCTACCGATGGGCAACAGTATCTGCACTTTGACAGTTGTCATCCGCACCACTTCAAAACGAGTATCCCATACTCGCAGGTCCACTGGTTTACGAGAATTTGTTCATACACACGAGGACTTAGAGGCAAATGAAGAAAACTCTCGCAATATACTCGCGAAGCTACAATACCCACCCCTCATATACAACGACGCTATTTGCAAAGGGGCCAACCTTGATCAGCAAGAGTTGCTCCACCATGAAAAGTAACTAAAGCAGAAAGGTAGAGGCAACCTAGTTCTGACATTCGCAGGCAATTGTCCGAACATAAACAAAATTTTTAGAAAGCACATGAACATGCTACAACAGAGCGAACGGCATTCCAAAATCTTCCCCAGCCCTCCTCGTGTCGTATACAGGCGCCCCAAAAATTTTAAGGACTATCTTGTACACCCAAGACTTAGCGGGCACCCAAAGGTGGCTGCCAACAATGCGGAATGGCGCGGTGCCACGTATGTAAACACATGCAGAAAACCACGTTCGCAGAAAGCACGAACTCCGATTTTAAACTTCTGGTTCACGCGACACTCCACTGCAACTCTTCCAGTATGTTGTACCTTCTAGAATGCGGTGTTTGTGGCATTCAATACATTAACCAGAGGGACACGGCTCTCCGCATGGGCTTCAACAACCAATGCTCACATGATGGTTCACTTCCGGATCTACTGTTATCACGAAATTATAGCTCCGAAAACCACACATTTTATTGCATCAAAGTTACGCTTTTACAGAGTGGATTTTCTACTACAAGAGAACGCGAACAACGTGAATGTTACATCATTCACATGTCCAATACCGTAAAGGCTAGAATGAATGGAAGCCGGGGCATTATGTCGTCTATACTTGCTGTAAATATCTGGCTGCGGAATAATCCGCTATCTAAAAAGTAAGTCTCTGTGTTGTTTAATTGTTTAAACAAAATAATCAAGCTATTCTTATCTCATTTATTTCCTTTCTGGGGTTTCCGCAGAGGCGGCATTACCACAAACAACATCGAGGCGCCCGCTGTCGTTTACCGCAACCAAAGGCCCGGGCGACTCCCGAGAGCGGGTAGATGATTAGTTAAGCGTCTTTCCCCTGGTTCGAGGTCAGGGACGACCCCTTCGGCTGCCGGGACAAGGCGCAAGAATAGACGTAAGAATGATGAATGCCCCCGGCCGATCTGCTAGTCGGCGGAATTGTGCATGTTTTGAGCCAAGTTGCGGAGATCGCACCTACACAGTTAACGAGCCTTCCAATTTATACGTAGGGTTGGCGTCACTGAAACATGTGTGCAGCGAATGCTTCTTGTGAACTCTTCCCGTAATGTCAGTGACCATTAGAATTCTGTGCCCCCCAGTGATTGTGTGAGAGCCTCCCTGTTACTGCTTTGGGCTTTCCTGTCTTGATCAGAGCGGCGCCCTTCTGACACTGGCGGTCCCTGTCACTCTTTCTACAAGCTGAAAAACGATAGAGGACAGCGTTTTAAAAGTTGTGTACTCTTCTCTCCCCTCTATATGTTTAGGTTTGTTTTTGTTTTATTTTTGCTTTCGTTTTTTCTCTTTATTTTCGCCCTGTCTTCATTTTTTTGTAAACCTTCACCTCACCGAACTAAAAGTGTGTGTTTGTTTTTGCTTTTCTCTACAAATCCCTTTTATCTCTTTTTCGGCGTCGTTGGACGATAAGCTTATAAATACGCCCAAAGAATTATGAAATGTCTTGATAAAGATTGGCATCCGAGCAAAACGGCGACGAATAAAAAGTTTTGTTAAGGTAAGCCCTCGTTAACAATATTTAGGACAACCTAAGACAGCCCTTCTCGCAATGTATTGATATATATATATATATATATATATATATATATATATATATATGATAATGATATTTTTTTCCTTAATCCTTTTGCTGCAGTCACGTTGTAGACAACTTTTGTTTAGGCTCAGTGGGCCCTGTGTTTTCCTGCCGTGCATTGTATTATCAGCTGGTTCGTTCCGCCCACTCCTGCCTAAGCCCTTGTTTCAAGTGTGGCAGTACTGTATAAATAAATAAATAAATAAAAAATATGTATATATATATATATATATGTATATATATATATACATGGGGGTGTGAGTGTGTGATTATCTGTATTAAGGCCATTGGCATTTTCTCGTACTGTGTTAATGTACTTTTGCCCTGTCGTTCTAACATTTCACTTCTCGTTGTGTCTCATAGTTTTCTTAATATGGTCAATTGTGTTTTGTTTTGTGTGTGTGCGCAGCATCAACACCTCTCGGTTGTTCCTCGGCACGTTAAATAAATTATTGATTGAATACTGATTGTTTTTATTATTATTATTATTATTATATATTATTATTGGCGTCAGTTGAAGCTAAAGCAACTCATCAGCCCGGAGCCTTCTGGAAGTACATTCATTCTAGATCTAGTACAACGAAAGAATCTATTCGTCTTCTGGATTCCAACGGCGATGAGGTTGCAGATGCGGCCGACTGCTTTGCTCGCCAGTTTTCTTCTTTGTTTGGGCTTAGCGGTGGTAGTGATGACGGCAGCGTCTCTTGTCACCAGGACGGTAACTCCGCTTCTTTCAAATTGGATGAGAACATCGTGCGGACCAGCATCAAGCGGCTAAAGCCCTCGTTGTCTTCTGGGCCAGATGGTATTCCTGCTGCAATTCTAAAAACGTAAGCAAATATATTCGTTCCTGCGTTCACCTCAATATTTATTAACTGTCTCCGGTCTGGCACTTACCCTCGCTCATAGAAAATTTCTCCTGTATTCCCTGTTTTCAAGTCAGGCACAATAACTGACCCCATGAACAATAGGCCAGTGTCGCTCCTTTGTTCTGCCTCTAAAATATTCGAGTTATCTCTTCATACGGTCTTGTCTTTCTCACTTAAACACGTCCTCATTCCTAATCAACATGGCTTCATGCGTGGTCGCTCAACTTCCACAAACCTCGTATGCTTCATGGAGCAGGCTGTCCCAGCAGTCGTTGATAGAAGCCAGCTTGATGAGGTCTACTGTGACATGAGCAAGGCCTTTGATGTAGTCAACCACTCGTTATTGCTTGCCAAGCTCATTCTTTTAGATGTTCACGCTTCTTTAGTGGGTCTTATACGTTGCTATCTCAAGGAGCGATATTGCTATGTAAGTGTTAACGGTCAAACATCATTTAGGTACAAAGCAACAAGTGGTGTACCCCAGGGCTCCGTTCTGGGCCCCCGTCTTTTTTCCATTTTCATTAAGAATGTTGCTTCTGCCATTCAAAATTCATCTTTTTTGTTGTATGCTTATGATATGAAAATCATCAGAGAAGTGCGTAATGTTCAGGACTGTAATTCTCTTCAGGCTGATATCGTGTCATTCCATCGTTGGTGCACCAAAACGACCCAATTTTGAACCCCTCAAAAACTAAAGTTGTTTCCTATAGTAGGAAAACTCAACAGCTGCAATACTCCTATAAAGTAGCAAGCACTGCACTGCCGAGGGTGACCGAAATTCTGGACTTGGGAGTACTATTTGATTCTCCTCTGACTTTCTCTTCCCACATTACACAAATTACCGGACGCTCTCTTGGATGTCTGGGTGCTGTTTGCAGGTATTCTAGAGAGTTTAAAAGTCCTCTTCCTTTTTTAAAGTTGTATTCAGCTCTCTGCTTACCTCTTCTCGAATACGGTTCTGTTGTTTGGAATGGAACTTGCAAGTCTAATAGTGACCGCATCGAAAGGGTTCAAAATAAGTTCCTTTCTATCTTTAGGCACCCTTTCCGTCATGTACAAGAAGACGCAAACGGCAGCATGTCTTGTCTCAAAAGTATTCCTTCCCTTTGGTGTCGACGAATGAGAGCTGACATATTCTTTCTATATAAACTTCTTCATGGTGATATTTTGTGTGATGACTTGGTTGCACTTATCAATGTCAACTTGCCGAACAAACTTTCCGAAGATTTCGAACGTTTAGAACAGATGCCTTAAGTAGACGACGCTCGTCCATCTGCAGAATACAATGTGCATATAATGAATAGTCCGATCGTCTTGTTATATTCCAGAGCTCTGTGTCTTTGTTCTCTAATGAATTGAAAACTGTTGTAGCTTAAGTGCCTTTATGTCATTTATGTGCCGTATTTCTGTTCCGTATTTATTTTATGCAAATCATCATCTTGCTTGTTTGTTTTTCCCTTTTCCTGAATTTGTGTTGCTTGAATTTCTGTCGGTTTAAGTGTCAGTGCTTGTAACGCTGAACTTCCTTTTTCCATTTTGAAACTTCCTAAGATTTTGTTACAAAACCTTTGTTTTATGTGTATAATCTGTCTCCGTCATGTTCATTGAGTATTTGCGTGTGTATTTTCAATTTTTCACGTGGCCTCAACGTTTTGCTGGCCGGGTGTCATGGCTTCTAACACTAGGCTTCCTTTTTTTTTACTGTTTTGCTTTCTGGGATCTCTGTAACTATTTTTACTTTATTGTTTCTTTCATATATATGGTTTTCTGTGTTGTGTTGTCTTGATTTTAGCTTGTTTTTATGAATTCTAGTGTATGGTGTGCCAGTACCAAGACCCTAGGGTTGTTCCGGGGCACCAAAAATAAAGGTTGATTGATTGATGGATTGATTGATTATTATTTTATATTATTATTAATATTATTATTAATATTAATAATAATATAATTATTAATAATAATTAATAATAATATAATTATTAATAATAATAATAATAATATCTCTGAAGTGTGACTTTCTATTTGATTTTATTTCCTTTACTTCCTTGCAGCAGTGCAACCTCATTAGGAATTCATGTGGGAACGTCTTAGATTTGTGTCTGACTAGCTTGGAAGCTGTCGACGTCTCGCGCAGTCATACTAACCTTGTAAAACCGGACAAGTTTCATCCGTCATTACATATTTCATTGCATAAGGTATCTCTCCTCCATTACAGTCCCCCTGTTTGCACACCAGGAAGCAGTAGTTATGACTTTGCTCGTGGTGACTACATTGGTTTATTTCACTTTCTTAGTAACACTGATTGGTCACCAATAGCTACCCTCAACGACGTTGATGAACAGACCGATTTCTTTACTGAAGTTGTTCACGATGGCTTGAGGAGCTTTGTTCCCCGAAAATTTGAAAAGAAAGGCAATTTTCCGCGTTGGTTTTCTGCTGAACTTAAACGAGCTTTGGGGAGGAAAAATCGAGCGCACAAGCAAGCTAAGAAAACGGGGCAGGAAAGGTGGCAGAATGAGTTTCGTCAACTCAGATCTCTTTGTAAATGTCTGGTTAGGCGCGATAGGTCGAATCACATTGCCGCGGTTGAGGCTGATGCAACACGCAATGCAAAAGCTTTCTGGGGCCACGTCCGTTCTCAAACATGTAAAAATTCACCTGGGAACATTAACCTAATCGATGAACGAGGAGAGAGCATATCGGACGTTGCCAATGCCTTTGCGCGACAATTCCGTTCCACTTATGGCAACAACAGTGCAGCTTGCCCCCCTCCACAATCTCTAGGTTACTGTAAAAACTCAGAAGTGTTGGTTTCGGAAAGTCTCGTTTTGAAAGCTCTGAAACAATTGAAATCGTCATTTTCATGCGGCCCTGACGGCATTCCTTCTGCCGTACTGAAAGCGTTTGGTGATATCCTAGTTCCAGTATTGACGTGTATATTTCAAACTTCTCTCAAGTCTGGCAAGTTCCCCGCTCGTTGGAAGAATGCAAGGGTTGTTCCTGTATTTAAGACAGGTTCTAAATTGGACCCCACGAACTACCGACCGATATCTATTCTATGTGCTGCTTCTAAATTGTTTGAGTCAATACTGCATAAACTACTCACATTCAGTATAAATACCACATTAATACCTGAACAGCATGGTTTTTTCGCGGGCCGATCGACCACTACCAATCTCGTCAACTTCATGCTGCATGCTTCGGAAGCTGTGCAAGGGAGAGGTCAACTTGATGTAGTCTACTTTGATTTAAGCAAGCCTTTTGATGTCGTCTGCCACGAGCTCTTAGCCAAAAAACTATCTGAGCTTGATATACAACCATCCCTGATATCTCTTATATGCAATTATCTATGTGATAGGTCATGTTTCGTGCATGTAAATGGACAGTCTTCTCTTTCCTATGAGGTCACCAGTGGTGTCCCTCAGGGCTCAGTGCTCGGGCCACTTCTCTTCTCAATCTTTATAAATGATGTCGCGACAATATTTAATGATTGTAATTTTCTTTTATATGCCGATGATGTAAAAATATTTAAATCTGTTTCCAACTCTGCCAGCTGTTCCGCTCTCCAGAGAGCAATCTCGTCCTTCTCGCATTGGTGCTCATGCAACAAACTCCTCATTAATACATCTAAAACTAAGGTAATGACATACACAAGAAAGACTGACAACATCTTGTTTCCCTATAACATCAACGGTGAATTACTCCCACGTGTGGTAGAGGTTAATGACCTAGGCGTCACTTTCGACAGTAAACTGAGCTTCTCTCCACATATTCAGGTAATTACTCGTAGAGCTCTTCGATCGCTTGGCGTTGTCTGTCGCGTGTCGAAGGAGTTCAAGGAGCCGCTTTCTCTTCTCAAGCTCTACACAACTATATGTCGTCCTCAGCTTGAATATGCATCTGTTGTCTGGAACAGCACGAGCAAAACAAACCGTAAGCTTGTAGAAAGGGTCCAAAATAAGTTCATATCTATATTCAACCATCGCTTTGGCGATAGTAGTAATTATAACCCTGGATCGCCCTCTTCATTGACGCTATCATGCTTAACTTCCAGGCGGAGCAAGGCTGATATTCTCTTCCTCTTTAAAATTATGCATGGCATAGTGTCTTGTGGTGAGCTGCTACAACATGTCCGTCTTTATGTGCCCCAAAAGTGGACCAGGAAACATGATACCTTTTGCAACCCCAATTGTCTGCGTGTCTTGTGCCCTGTGTGCCGACTGCAATGCACGTACAATCGGTACTCGGATTACCTTGATATATTTAATGATTGCCCTACTCTGTTTCGCAAACATCTCTGTGAGTTTGTATTGGCGTAACTGCCAACTTTTCTTATTCTGCATTTGTCTTTTATCCTTGAGTTCATGCACTTAAATGACTTTCATTCCGTAACTTCAACATAAGCTATACTTCCGTTTTTTTTCCCCTTTGTATTTTGTATTTTATTTTGTATTTGAGAGATGTGTACATTTTGTTTCGTGTGTTTCTGTTTCCGTGCGCCAGCACTAAGGCCCCCCCCGGCTGTTCCTGGGCACGCAAATAAATGATTGATTGATTGATTGATTGATTGATTGATTGATTATTATTAATATTGTTAGGATAAAAATGAGGCGTATTTGCGTTGTTCACACAGTCTGCGATGGGTGCATGCAGCAGCGCGTAAACGAACAGTTCGCAAGCTGACCGATCAACCGGGCATAAGTGCGGGCAACACCGAGATGGCCAGCCAAGGGGACGTCGTGAAGCTGTTGGAGGGCATCTAGGCGCAAGTGTTCAGGTACTACAAGGAGGACGTCAGGCCCATCCGAGCGGTAGTTACGACGGTAGAGGACTCCCTCACGGAGGAGGAAAGCTCGTAGCGATGGGTCAGATGGGTCACATTGGAGGCGTTCGATTATTGCGCGCAATGAAGAGTCACGGCGTTGCTCTTCGCCCATCTGGAGAAAGTCGGATATTGCCAAGAGGTGGGCATCGTCAGCGGCGTCAGCGGTGTCCGGAGTACCGACGGGGTAACGGGATAGACAGTCGGCGTCTTTGTGCAAATATCCAGACTTGTGAACGACGTTGAAGGTGTACTCTTGTAGTCGTAGTGCCCAACGACCAAGCCGCCCGGTGGGGTCTTTTAAAGACGACAGCCAGCAGAGCGCATGGTGGTCTGTGACTACGGTGAAATCGCGACCATATAAGTACGGTCGAAATTTTCCGACAGCCCACACCAGCGCAAGGCACTCGCGTTCCGTGATGGAATAGTTTCGTTCTGCGGGGGACAAGAGCCGGCTCGCGAACGCAATCACCCGCTCGTGACCACACTGGACTTGGGCGAGCACAGCACCGATGCCATGGCCACTGGCGTCAGTGCGCACCTGCGTGGGAGCAGAAGGGTCGAAGTGGCCCAAGATTGGTGAGCTGGTCAGAGTGTCGACGAGGTGAGAAAAGGCTGCGGCTTGCTCAGGGCCCCAAGCAAATGGAGTATCGTTCTTGAGAAGTTCGGTAAGGGGTTTGGCGATTTCGGCAAAATTTTGGACGAAGCGGCGGAAATAGGAGCACAAACCGACAAAACTGCGCACATCTGTTGCTGAGCGTGGAACGGGAAATTTTCGCACAGCTTCAATCTTGTCGGGGTCAGGTTGCACTCCTTTAGCATCGACCAGGTGGCCGAGGATGGTGATTTTCCTTCGTCCAAACTTGCATTTGGAAGAGTTAAGTTGAAGTCCGGCTCGGCGAAAAACGGCCAGAACGTCCGACAGTCGCTGGAGGTGGGTCGCAAACGTTGGAGAAAAGACGATAACGTCATCAAGATAGCAAAGACAAGTCGACCATTTAAAGGCGTGGAGGAGAGAGTCCATCATTCGCTCGAACGTTGCTGGGGCATTACAAAGTCCGAAGGGCATTACTTTGAATTGGTAGAGTCCGTCCGGTGTGATAAAAGCCGTCTTTTCACGGTCCTTGTCATCGACAGTGACCTGCCAGTAGCCGGAGCGGAGATCAATGGAAGAAAAGTACGCGGCACCATGAAGGCAATCGAGCGCATCGTCGATTCTTGGAAGGGGATAGACGTCCTTTTTTGTGATTTTGTTAAGGTGCCGGTAGTCCACGCAGAATCGCCACGTTCCATCTTTCCTTTTAACCAGGACGACTGGTGACGCCCAAGGACTTGAGGATGGCTCAATGATGTCTCGATCAAGCATTTTGTCCACCTCTTTTTGGATAACAAGCCGCTCAGCGTGGGATACACGATACGGCCGTTTGTGCACAGGGCTGGCGTCGCCGGTGTTAATACGATGACGGACGATGGATGTCTGGCCCAAAGGACGATCACCGAAATCGAAGATGTCGCTGTATGACTCCAAAACGCAACGCAGTTCTTGAGCTTGCGTTGGCGTCAGATCAGCTGCAATCATCTTCGAAAGTTCGGCATTCTCCCGCGGAGGAGTCGGGCTGGGTGTTTCAGCATCGACTGGAGGTTCGCCAAAGGTTGCTGCGGAAACTTCGTAATCACAAACCGGCGCCAGCGTGGCTAGTGTCATACCGTGCGGAAGAACCTGTGTACAGAAGCTGAAATTCAGGAACGGCAACGTGACTTCGTTGTTGGTAACACTAACAACGGTATGAGGTAGGCTCACGTTGTGCGCAAGCAGCACATCAATAATTGGTGACACTACGTAATCACCATCGAGAACTGGGGATCGGCACGACAGGGGAACATAAGTTATTGCCCTCGGTGCCAAGCGAATGTGCTTTTTGGAGGAAAGCTTCTCGTCAGGCGCGTCATCGGGTGCTGGCAAAATCGGCATCTCGAGGCGAAGGACACCGGTAGAGCAGTCAATGAGGGCGGCGTGCTCAGATAAAAAGTCAAGGCCAAGGATGAGGTCATGCGAGCACCGTCCAAGCACCGTGAACAAAACAGTCGTTTGACGACCAGCTACAGTAACACGAGCAGAGCACATTCCCATAACAACAGGTGTCCCTCCATCAGCGACTCGAACAAGATGTGATCTTGGTGGCGTCATAACTTTTCGTAAACGGCGGCGAAGATGAGCACTCATTACAGATAAATGCGCTCCTGTATCGATGAGGGCACTGACAGGAACGCCGTCAACTTCAACGTCCAGTAAATTGGTCCGGGTAGCCGAGGTCAAGAGAGGATTTTCGGGCGTGGTCGGGAATGCAGCATCACCTCCGGGAGCTGCATTACCTAGTTTTCCGAAGGAGGTCGAGCGTAGTCGGACGTCGGGGATGGACGGCGAGGCTGTGGTGAGCGGGACTGGCGGCGTTGGGGCGACGGCGAACGGTTGAATCGGGTGAGCGGACGGTTAAAGTTGGTCGGGTTCAGCTCAGGACGGGAAGAGAAGCAGTACTGCCGGTCATCGGAGTAGCCAAAGGGTGGTCGAGTACTATAGTCGGAGTAACTGTTGCGGAAGAATGAGACCCGGCGGCTGCGACAGTACCGGGCAATGTGGCCAACTCTGGAGCAATGGAAACAAATTGGTTTATCGTCCGGGGTACGCCACTCAGCGGGGTTACGGCGTGGGTAGCGTGGAGGAGGACGTTCGTTGTGGGAACCGGGTGACCTGAACCCTTGTCCGAACGGAGAGCTAAGCGAGCACACTGGGTGAAGGCCCATGTTGGCTATTTGGTCGCGGACAACGGCCTGGATAACGGCAACGGTGTGGAGGTCGTTCCGATCGGGCATGTATGGCACCGCAGTAGTAGGGGTCATAGCCTCCAGTTCTCGGCGCACGATTTTGGTTATGTCCGACGACGATGGAACGGGATCTTGTAGGCAGGGAATACGGGCTTGCAGGTTGCCATCTTCACACGAAGAGGTCGCTGCTGTGTGTGGAAGTCGTGCGAAATTGTGGGCTATTCGGCGTCCTTTGGCCTCCTCGAAGCGCCGACATTCCTTAATGATGGAATCTACAGTGGCACAGTCTTTGCATATAAGAAGGTGGAATGCATCGTCCGCAATGCCCTTCAGTATGTGTCCCACCTTGTCGGCCTCCGGCATTGTGCTGTCAGCCTTCGAGCACAGGGCCAAAACGTCCTGGATGTATGCGACGTATGATTCAGTCGACGTCTGGGCGCGCGATGCCAGTTCCTTGCGGGCAGCAACCTGGCGACCAAGAGGCTTTCCAAACACTTCTCGGAGCTTCGTTTTGAAGACTTCCCAGCTTGTCAAATCGGTCTCGTTCGTCTCAAACCACTTGCGCGCAGGACTCTCCTCTTTAAGATAAAAGATGACATTCGCGAGCATGATGGTGGGATCCCACCTGTTGTGAGCGCTAACACGCTCGAAGAGGCTGAGCCAGTCGTCCACATCAGTTTCGTCCGCGCCGGTGAATATTCCAGGCTCTCGGGGGTGAGACACGATGACGAGGGGGGTCGTCGTCGCGGTCGCTCCATCACCAGGCATTGTTACGCGAGGAACAGAGCGTCCACTCCGAAGCTCCGTGGTGGGTGGAGTACGCCCGGGCGAGCGGTACGGGATGAGGTGGTGAAACCAACTCCGCAACCTCCACCACAATGTTAGGATAAAAATGAGGCGTATTTGCGTTGTTCACACAGTCTGCGATGGGTGCATGCAGCAGCGCGTAAACGAACAGTTCGCAAGCTGACCGATCAACCTTCTCCTCTTCTTCCTCGAACCGAGCACCGTCCAGTGTCTCTCGTCGTCTTCGTCGTTTGCCCGTATTTCTAGCGTCACGTAACAATATTATTATTATTATTATGCGGCCTACTGCTTTGCTCGTCAGTTTTCTTCTTTGTTTGGGCTTAGCGGTGGTAGTGATTACGGCAGCATCTCTTGTCACCAGGACGGTAACTCCGCTTGTTTCCAATTGGGTGAGAACATCGTGCGGACCAGCATCAAGCGGCTAAAGCCCTCGTTTTCTTCTGGGCCAGATGGTATTCCTGCTGCAATTCTAAAAACGTATGCACATATATTTGTTCCTGTGTTCACCTTAATATTTATTAACTGTCTCCGGTCTGGCACGTACCCTCGCTCATGGGAAATCTGTCGTGTATTCCCTGTTTTCAAGTCAGGCCCAAAAACCGACCCCATGAACTATAGGCCAGCGTCGCTTCTTTGTTCTGCCTCTAAAATATTCGAGTTATCTCTTCAAACGGTCTTGTCTTTCTCACTTAAACACGTCCTCATTCCTAATCAACATGGCTTCATGGGTGGTCGCTCACCCTCCACAAACCTCGCATGCTTCATGGAGCAGGCTGTCCCAGCAGTCGTTGGTAGAAGCCAGCTTGATGCGGTCTACTGTGACATTAGCAAGGCCTTTGATGTAGTCAACCACTCGTTATTGCTTGCCAAGCTCGATCTGTGAGATGTTCACGCTGCTTTAGTGGGTCTTATACGTTGCTATCTCCAGGAGCGATATTGCTATGTAAGTGTTAAAGGTCAAACATCATTTAGGTACAAAGCAACCAGTGGTGTACCGCAGGGCTCCGTTCTGGGCCCCCTTCTTTTTTCCATTTTCATTAACGATGTTGCTTCTGCCATTCAAAATTCTTCTTTTTTGTTGTATGCTGATGATATGAAAATCTTCAGAGAAGTGCGTAATGTTCAGGACTGTAATTATCTTCAGGCTGATATCGTGTCATTCTATCGTTGGTGCACCAAAACGACTTAATTTTGAACCCCTCAAAAACGAAAGTTGTTTCCTACAGTAGAAAAACTCAACAGCTGCAATACTCCTATAGAAAAACAAGCACTGCACTGCCGAGGGTGAGCGAAATTCGGGACTTGGGAGTACTATTTGATTCTTCTCTGACTTTCTCTTCCCACGTTACACAAATTACAGGACGCTCTCTTCGATGTCTGGGTATGTCTGGGTGATGTTTGCAGGTATTCTAGAGAGTTTAAAAGTCTTCTTCCTTTCTTAAAGTTGTATTCGGCTCTCTGCTTACCTCTTCTCGAATACGGTTCTGTTGTTTGGAATGGAACTTGCAAGTCCAATAGTGACCGCATCGAAAGGGTTCAAAATAAGTTCCTTTCTATCTTTAGGCACCGTTTCCGTCATGTACAAGAAGACGCAAACGGCAGCATGTCTTGTCTCAAAAGTATTCCTTCCCTTCGGTGTCGACGAATGAGAGCTGACATTATCTTTCTTTATAAACTTCTTCATGGTGATATTTTGTGTGATGACTTGGTTGCACTTATCAATGTCAACTTGCCGAACAAACTTTTACGAAGATTTCGAACTTTAAGAACAGATGCTTTAAGTAGACGACGCTCGTCCATCTGCAGAATACAATGTGCATATAATGAATATTCCGATCGTCTTGATATATTCCAGAGCTCTTTGTCTTTGTTTTCTAATGACTTGAAAACTGTTGTAGCTTAAGTGCCTTTATGTCATTTATGTGCCGTATTTCTATTCGGTATTTATTTTATGCAAATCAGCATCTGGCTTGTTTGTTTTTTACTTTTCCTGATTTTGTGTTGCTTGAATTTCTGTCGGTTTAAGTGTCAGTGCTTGTAATGCTGAACTTCGTTTTTCCATTTTGAAACATCCTAACATTTTGTTACAAAACCTTTGTTTTATGTGTATAATATATATCCGTCATGTACATTGAGTATTTGCTTGTGTATTTTCAATTTTTCACGTGCCTTCAACGTTTTGCTGGCCGGGTGTCATGGCTTCTAACACTAGGCTTTCTGTTTTTCTTGCTGTTTTGCTTTCTGGGATCTCTGTAACTATTTTTACCTTATTGTTTCTTTCATATATGTGGTTTTCTGTGTTGTGTTGTCTTGATTTTAGTTTGTTTTTATGAATGCCTGTATATGGTGTACCAGTACCAAGACCCTAGGGTTATTCTTGGGCACCAAAAATAAAGGCTGATTGATTGATTGATTGATTGAGTATTATTATTATTATTATTATTATTATTATTATTATTATTATTCCCTGACGGCATTCCTTCTGCCGTACTAAAAGCGTTTGGTGATATCCTAGTTCCAGTACTGACGTGTATATTTCAAACTTCTCTCAAGTCTGGCAAGTTCCCCGCTCGTTGGAAGAATGCAAGGGTTGTTCCTGTATTTAAGACAGGTTCAAAATTGGAGCCCACGAACTACCGACCGATATCTATTCTATGTGCTGCTTCTAAATTGTTTGAGTCAATACTGCATAAACTTCTCACATTCAGTATAAATACCACATTAATACCTGAACAGCATGGTTCTTTCGCGGGCCGATCGACCACTACCAATCTCGTCAACTTCATGCTGCATGCTTCGGAAGCTGTGCAAGGGAGAGGTAAACTTGATGTAGTCTGCTTTCATTTATGCAAGGCTTTTGCTGTCGTCTGCCACGAGCTCTTAGCCAAAAAACTATCTGAGCTTGATATACAACCATCTCTGATATCTCTTATATGCAGTTATCTATGTGATAGGTCATGTTTCGTGCATGTAAATGGACAGTCTTCTCTTTCCTATGAGGTCACCAGTGGTGTCCCTCAGGGCTCAGTTCTTGGGCCACTTCTCTTCTCAATATTTATAAATGATGTCGCGACAATTATCCATTAATGACTGCAGTCCATTAATGACTGCATTGCCCTGGAGCAAGATATATCCTCATTTTCCATGTGGTGCTCAGACAATAGATTAAATCTTAACTCTACAAAAACAAAGGTCATGTCTTATAGCAGGAAAACAAACCGCACTTTATTTTGCTACAGTATTAACGGCGGTTACTTGTCTAGGGTTGAAGAGATCAGAGACCTCGGCGTGCTTTTCGACAGTGCCTTAACTTTCTCACCTCATGTCACCCAACTTACTAGGCGGGTGCTACGCTCTCTTGGGGCTGTTTGCAGGTTTTCTCGAGAATTCTGGTTTCCTTCTTCATTCCTAAAACTATTCAGAATGCTTTGTATTCCGCAACTAGAATATGCTTCTGTTGTTTGGAATGGAACCTGTAGTTCCAACTGTCAACGTATAGAACGTGTACAAACGAAATTTTCGTCAATATTTAGGTATCGTTTTCCTTCGGAGCCTATCCCTACAATTGTTTCTCTAAGTTCCCGCAGACCCACTCAGACCTTCTTTTCATGTACAAATTGCTTCATGGTATTATTTTATGCTTGGAACTACTTGAATCAATCAGTTTTCACGTTCCACAAAAAGCTACAAGGCTCGCCCACCCTTTTAAAGCAGCTGGAGCTCTCAGCACACGTTCTCCTCTTCAAAGGATGCAGCATCTGCATAATGTTCACTCCGAGAAGCTCGATATCTTTCAGCGTCCTCTTCGGGAGTTTTTGGCCGGGTTGTCAGCCCCGACACACTTGGTTCATCTTGGCAGTGCTCTTTTTCTTCGCTTATCGTCGTGACGTGTGCATTGACTTCACCGAGCTTGTTCTTGTTCCTGGTTATTCGTGTATTGAGCTGATACTGCGACTGTAATTATCATAGAATTTTTCTTTTTCGGCCGTTTTATCTATAAGAGTTGCCATATTCACTTTATGCGTCCATTTCAAACTGAAAATGTACGCTTCCCGAATCTTGTAAAAACTTTCTTCTTTTCACTCACCCTTCCCTATAGTTACGCTTATTGTAAGATGACTTCTTGCAATTGACCAGACATTACATTTTCTATTGATTGTGTATTGTTGCTAAAATTACACTATGGTATTTTTATTCTTCTTTGAAGTTGTAGTTTCTTCTTATTTTTTGCTCACTCACTGTTCTTTTGCCAGCTGTTGATGCATTTCATTGGTGTCTTATACCTTTTCTGTGTGCCAGTACGACTTGATTGTGTAAATTCGGTTGAATTGCACTATTTTATTTCTAATCTTGTTTGCTGTGTTTTGTAGGTCTTTCTTTGTTTTCTTTTTTTTTGCTCACTGAGTGTTTATTAGCAAATTGTTGATGTACTACAGTGCTGCATTTCCCCCTCTGAGTGCTCCACCACGAAGGCCTCCGCTGTTCCTGGGCACTATAATAAACATTGATTGATTGATTGATTGATTGATTGATTGATTGATTGATTGATTGATGTGAAAACTTTATGTGAATAATGTGAAAAATTATTATTAGTTTGTGAAAACGGCCAGTTGGACGTTATTTATTTTGACCTAAGTAAGGCGTTTGATGTGGTGAACCATCAGTTATTAACAAGCTTCTTGAGTCCGGTGTACACGCAAGCCTTGTTGCCTTGTTGTCGAACTATCTCCTTGACCGGTCCTTTTATGTTAACTACAAAAAGTCTAGTGTTTACCCTGGAACAAGTGGTGTACCCCAGGGTTCCGTGCTGGGTCCATTATTGTTTTCTGTCTTTGTCAATGTTGTTTCAACAGTGTTAACAAACTCTTCTTTTCTTCTCTATGCTGATGATGTCAAACTATTTAGGCACATTAGCGGTGTTCAGGACTGCTGTGACTTGCAGAGGGATATGTCGGAATTATGGGTGTGGTGCAGGAAAACTGCCTAATTTTAAACCCCACTAAAACAAATGTTGTCACCTACAGCCGGAAAACCCACCGTCTGCTGTTTTCTTACAGTATTGAGGGAGCTCCTCTGCAAACGGTTGAGGAGATTAGGAACCTAGGGGTGCTTTTCGACAGTACCCTCTCTTTTTCTCCTCATATTAGGCTCATCACCCGGCAAGCACTCTGAAGCCTTGGAAATGTTTTTCGGATTACAAAGGAATGCTCTTCTCCAGATCCATTTCTAATGCTATACAATGCAATATGTATACAGCAGTTAGAATATGCTTCTTTTGCCTGGAACGGCATTTCCAAATCTAGTAGTGAATTAATAGAACGTGTGCAGAAGAAGTTTTTATCCATATTTAAACACCGTCATCACAATCACAGTTCTCATCCTGATTCTGACTTACCCATAGTTCCTTCCATCCCTTCCTTGAACTGCAGACGCATGCGTGCAGACTTTACATTTCTTCACAAAATTGTTCATGGTGACCTTTCTTGCTCAGACCTGCTTAACTGTTTAGAGTTTTGTGTGCCACAAAGGCCCACCAGGTCGCACCGCCCGTTCTTGACCGCTGCACGCAACTCCAATTATTCTCCTGTGCGTAGAATACAGAATTGTTACAACCGCTTCTTTGAACGCCTTGACATCTTTCAGAATTCCTTTACAATTTACCGTACAGCGGTGTTGAATACAGTATGTAAACATCTATGATGTGTCTGTCGTTCTTGTTTTTTCTGGAATTGGGTTTTTCTGTGGTTGTGTCTATCCAACTGATAGTTGCCTATTTTGTGAAACTGTTTACTGTCATTTGTTCGTCTTATCATTTTTCTCTACACTCTTGCCGCTGTGTTTGTTGTATTACTGTCAAACTTTGTTACTCCGCCTATCGTGTGGTCTTTACGACAGGCAGAGCAACATAGGCATCTTCTTCTTTTATTTTGTACCTGTACCCAGGCTCCGCCTGTGCTTTATTTCTGTCATTTTCACTACTTCAATTTGTGTGTGTCTTGTCGCTTGTTTGTTCCTGGCTACATGTTTCTTGTATTTTGTTTTCATGTAACTATCTGTGCGCCAGCACTCAGGCCTCTGGCTGTTCCTTGGCACGTAAATAAACGTGATTGATTGATTGACAGATTGATTGATTATTATTATTATTATTAATAAAGTTTCTTCGTTGTGCTGACTGTCGGAAACGTGTTCATGAAGTGTGTCACCTGGCCGGACGATGAGCTCAACATGCTGAAGTCTGGGGAGCGGCAGTTTACCCGCAATAAGTGGGAGGCGGCTGCGAAGGCAGATGCACACGCAGCTGCTGTTAAATTGCTGCGGCAGAAAGTGCATACGCTTCGCAACGAGTTGACGCGTCAACGCTCTGAATCCACGTTTTTTCCTACTCTGGTGGCCACTACCAGTAGGCCTGTGTGGCCGGCGCAGCCGGGCCCTGCTGGTACGGTGGCGTCGCCGAAGTCGTCCGCTTGTGCTTCCCCGCCCGGCAACAAATCGTCGCCGCTTCCGGCGCTCTCGCCGTCTATATGCGAGCCCGTGGGGCCAGTGCAGCCAAAAGCGCCCGGAACTGCTGCCTCGGACACGCCTTCGCAGTCGTCCACCACTGGTGAGAGCCCACCACTTCTACAGGCAACAGGCTATCGCCGTCCAACAAAGGAACGATCACCTGCGTGCTTTGGACTGGCAACAAGTACAACGTTGTCAGTCGCCAGTCAACATTGGCGATCAAAGGCGCTGTACGTGACAAAGCTGGCTCCTTAAACATCGTCTTCCCAGGTGTCGGCATATGTTTCTAGCGTCGCGATCGCACCGTTGGTGTGCAAACGGCTGAAAACCAAGTACGAATGCTATGCCTCCTTTTATGTTGCAGTAGACGACGAAACATTTCAGAAGCTGCAGGACCCGGGCCTATGGCCGACAAACTGCTTCTTTAAACCTTTCCAGGGACTTCTTCATAATCGTCACCTGCACGCATCTGAGTTAGAAAATGAACAGGTCACTCATGAATAGGTCCCTTAACGTTTTGTATCAAAATGTCCGTGGTCTAAGGACTAAAGCTAACGAGTTTTTTGTAATGTATCTTCCTGAATTTTTTCTGCGGTTGTTCTTACGGGGACCTGGCTGTTACCCAGTATCTCGTCTAAAGATTATTTTCCGCCTTATTTCAACGTGTTCCGCAGCGACCGTGACACACGCACTGGAGGGGGAACTTTGATAGCCGTCAATAGCTCATTTAGATGCGTGAGGCGCGCAGACTTTGAGACAGGGGATGAGTCTGTTTGGGTTGAATTGTGTTGCATCGGTGGCGAACGCGTCCTGCTTGGCGCATTTTACTTAGCTCCTAAAATAGCTCCGGTTTCTTTTCAAACTTGTTTAACATCGATAGAAATTGTAATTTCCTGTCATCCTAGACACCGTATCATGATTCTCGGTGACTTTAACTCGCCGGGAATAGAATGGGGTGACCTTAGTATTTCTCAATACAATACCTACCTTCTTCAAAAGGCCTCAGCCTTACTGGACTTTATTTCATTTACTGGTTTTGAACAGTGCCACCACGCTGTGAAATCTGCTTGGAGCTTTCTTGACCTTTGTTTTTCAAACATCGAAAACATCACTGTCAGCATAAGCCCTACTGGCTTGGTTACCCCGGACAATTACCATGGACCCTTATCTATAGTACTCGTATTCATAGTGATGTGCAAAAGGCCAAGCCACGTGTTTCCGAACTCCCCCGCTTTAATTTTGCTGCAGGTGACTACATTAGTTTTTACCAGTACTTGTCGAATTTTGATTGGTCGGCAATCCTCGCGTCAAATGACCCAAATTTTCAGGCAAGCGAATTAACCAAAGTACTGCAAGAAGGTATGCGCAGATATATACCACTAAAGAAATCCAAATGTTAGAAGTATCCTTTCTGGTTGTCGAGTGAACTCCGGTCGGCGCTAAAAGGCAAAGAGCGCGCCCACAGGAAAGCTCAAAAGAATGGGGAGACAAAATGGAAGTTAGAATTTAAAGAATACCGGTCACTTTGTAAAAAGCTGTATGATCGTGATCGGGCTGCATACATTACGTCCATAGAAAGCAATCTTAAAAGGAACCCCAAAAATGTATAGAAATATGTCCGCAGTAGATCACCCCAGAATAACACTGAATGCATTAATCTTCTTAACTCCGATGGAGTAATCATCGATGACATCCCTGCCGCGTTCCCTCAGCAGTTTCAAACGGTGTATCGGGATACCTGCGACGTTCCGTCAGGTCCGATGTCCAATTGTCGCGGTACGGTACCGAGCACGGCATTTGTAGGGGAGGAAATCGTGATGAAAAGCCTGCGGGACGCGAAGCCCTCGCTAGCCTGTGGCCCAGATGGTATTCCCATGGCTCTACTCAAGGCTTTCAGTCCTATCCTCGCTCCAGTGCTTGTATGTGTGTTTAACAACTGTATTAGTACTGGCACGTTTCCTAACTGTTGGAAAATCGCTAAAGTTGTACCTGTACACAAATCCGGGTCAAAAACAGATGCAAAAAATTATAGACCGATTTCCCTCCTGTGCAGTGCTTCTAAAATTTTTGAATCTATAATGCTTTCCCTCATTACATCCAGAGTAAGATATGAAATTATTCCAAATCAACATGGTTTTATACGTGGCCGCTCGACCACTACAAACTTAGTTTCTTTTATGTAACATGCGTCAAAGGCAGTGGACGACCGAGGCCAACTTGACGTTGTATACTGTGACCTTAGCAAAGCGTTCGATGTGGTTTCCCATTCATTGTTGTGTAGAAAACTTTCCCCACTTGACATTCCTGATCCGTTGCTGGATCTGCTTCGTGACTACCTTACCAGTCGTCACTGCTACGTTCACTGTAACGGGCAACACTCCGGAACGTACTCAGCCACAAGCGGGGTGCCTGAGGGCCCAGTCCTTGGTCCTCTTTTGTTTTCACTGTTTGTCAACGATGTTTCGACAGCAATTCAGAACTAATCGTTCTTGCTATACGCAGACGATATAAAAATATTCAAAGTGATTGGCAACATCTCAGACTGTGCACAACTACACTGTGATATCGCCGTGTTTTCGGATTGGTGCAACAGAAATAAGTGGATACTCAATAGAGCAAAAACCAAAGTGGTGTCGTATACCCGTAAAAAGATGATATCAATTTCACCTATCGCATGAGTGAAGAAGATCTGAATCGGGTATGCGAAATCAGAGACTTGGGAGTTTTGTTTGACTCTAAGCTCACATTTACAGCCCATACTAATGAGATTACCCGTCGGTGCTTTGCGAACACTAGGGGCAACAGGTCGTGTCTCCAGAGAATTCAACTATCCAGACACATTTCTTCAGCTCTATACATCAATGTGTCGCCCTCTATTGGAATACTCATCCGTGGTCAGGAATGCAACGTGTCGGTACAACGCGGCGGCCATTCAGAGAGTGCAAACTAAAGTTCTCTCAATACTAAACCGTAGGTACGCTACTGCGAAGGCTAAAGATGATCCTGGTGTTGATGACGCCAGCTTGCTTGTAATGGACCCATTACACAGTCGGAGGGCAAAGGCTGACCTTTTATTCTTGTACAAACTGGTCCACAGCCTCATTGATTGTGCAGAGTTGCTGGGTGACATAAATTTGAGAACCCCGACAGGCAACACCAGGGCACCTAGACCGTTTCATGTCTCTGCCCATGTCAAGAGTCCCGTGGGACGCATTCAGCACCTATACAATATGCACGCAGAAAGTTTGGACGTATTCCATCGTCCCTTTCCAGCTTTTTGTAAGAAACTGCGTCGCTTGAGAAACCAGGAGTAGTTTGCTTGCCCTGGTATGTAACGTCCATTCACACACTTTATGCTGCCGGGGTCGGTTAACTATGTATGCATGCTAATTGTTTTGATATTCCCTTGTGTATCTAAGTTTTATGCCTTCATTGTGGCGTGATCTTTAGCTAATATCTTTTTCCGGTTTACATGTTTCCGTGTACAGAGTTTTAATCATGCCTTGTTGTATTACACTTGTAGTCTCCATAGAAATCAGCAGTGTCTTATTGTTATGCACTGATTGCAATGCCTTGTTTGCTTATGTGCTCGGGTCATGTGCGTGTGTCGGCATGTGTGTAGCTCAAAGTGTCTCATTCTCGTTCAGACTATACAATGCTATTTTCTATATTTCTCTCAGATATGCACTTTTCTTTCTTTCCGCACCAGCACATCGTTCCTTGAAACACTAATAAACAATTAATTGGTTGTTTCATTCATCATTTTTATTATGTCTGCGATTTGTTGGTCTGATCAGTTATGTGTATACTCCTGCCATTGTTTTTTTCGCTATTGTTCTGTCAAACTTGTTTCTCTGTTTGCTGTGTGTCTCGACAAGATGGGACATCGCAAAGGCATCGCTCGTTTTAGGGTAATACTTTACTGCAGTGTGACTTTTCAAAAATCAAAACTCTCGTTTTATATGTACACTCTGTCTCCATCATGTGCACCGTGTATTTTGCTGTATATTTCATTTTTTCAAGTGCCTAGAAAGTTTCGCTGGCCGAGTGCCATAGCTTGCAACGCTGTTTTTTTTGCTTTTCTGTCATATCGGGGATTTTGTGTGTTCTGCCGTTCTGTCTTAGGTTTCTTTTAATAATGTGTTGTATATGGTGTGCCATTACCAAGAACTTAGGGTTGTTCCTGGGCACTGAAAATAAAGGTTGATTGATTGAAAGGTTGATTCATTGATTATTATTATTATTATCAGCAGGCTCGGCATTATAAAATGTATTTATTTTAATGGAAATAAAATTATTATATATATATTATTATTATTATTATTATTATTATCTTGCGCCGCAAGATGGCGCCTAGTGCGGATTTCTGTAATTTGTGCTCCCAGGCCTTCTTCGGTAAGCAAAAGTTTTTCCGGTGTGCCGCCTGTAAAAAACGTGTGCACGCGAAGTGTGTTGCGTGGCCGGACGCGGAGCTGCAACTTCTGAAGTCTGGTGCCCGGCCGTTCAAATGCAATCTGTGGGAGACGGCCGATGCGGCGGCTAGGCCTAGCGTAGCCAACGACGACATCGGCCCATCCGCAAGCAGGGCGCCTTCCCCCTCCCTTCGACGAGACTCGCCGGCAGTAGTCAGGAAAGCCCCGCCGCCACAGTCCCAACCGGTTGACCTTGGAGGGGAAGCTTCCGGTCTTCGCGCACTCCTCATCGACGCGCTGGACGGCATTTCTTTCCTCAGCGACCAAGTGGCCCGGCTGCGGGAGGACAACGACCTCCTACGCCAGGAAAACGCGCAGGCTTTCGACTGTCTCCGACAGGGAGGGAGGGTGACCGCGCCCATTGTGCGCAGGTGGTTGCCTCCTTGCGAGCGGAGGTGTCCTCCTTGCGTGCCCAACTACACTCTAAACTTTTTTCCTCCCATATACTCCCTAAAGGTTCTTTTTCGCCTGTCCTCTAGTGGTCCTCCTTGTAGGAGTTTTTTTACTACATGGAACAGGGAGGTTTTGTTTACCTCCTAAAAACAGGGTGTTTTTAGGTTATAGAAAGGATGTATTTAGGGAGTGTTAAGAATTGCTCGGGAGAATTTAAGGAGGTCAAAATGGAGTATTCTTTTCTTCCTGAAGGGCGTTTTTATGTGATGTTTATGGAATTTTTAGGCGGTTGAATAGGAGCATATTATGGCTCCTTTTGGAAGTACTTGTGTTAGTTTAGGGGCGTTTTTAGGAGGTTCAAGGGAAGCATTTCCTTCTTTTGAATGGAGTTTGACGAAAGCTTGGGGAGTTTGTAGGCCTCCCGAAAGGAGGTTTTCAAGGCCACAAGGGAGAATTTCTAGTTCCCTGCGGGAGTACTGATATCACACGATTTTTCTCGATTTCAGGTTTATTTCAAACGAACTTTCGCAGACAAGTTTACATGGTACATGGTGTACACAAGGGGGTTCCGAAATAAATACTTATGGCGACCTCATATTGAAAACCACAAATGGTACATTGCTTAATAACACGCCAGTTAGGAATTTTAGACAGCAATACGATGCTAGTTGAACAAACCGTAGAAACAATATTACTGCAAAAACTAGAAATACGTGAAGATCAAAGATAGGCACAAACACAACGGCATGGTAAGTGAAATCATTAGAGAATACTAGCGGATCGAGAACGCGTCAGTACTTATCAGAACTTATCAGTACGCATCAGTGCTCAGTACACAGTGAAAAAAAATGATTGCAGTGGTTTACAACAACAACAAAAAAATTCGGTAGGTGGTGAAATGAGCGAGAGCTGTGTGCTAGTTGAACAAATTGTAGAAACAATAATAATACAAGAACTGGAAATACTTGAAAAACAAATAGGCGCAAACACAACCCCATCGTAAGTGAAATCATTATATAATACTAGAGGATCGAGAACGCGGCAGTATTTATCAGAACTTATCAGTACGCATTAGTACTACGTACACAAAGTGAAGAAAAAATGGTTGCAGTGGTTTACAACAACAAAACAATTTTTCAATTTGTGGTGAAATGAACGAGAGCTGTGCAACGATTTGATATTGAAAGGTAACAAGCATTTTGTAGGTGGTAAAGGCACAAGAGACAAATGATGTAGGAGACAGACGGCAGTGAGATGGCTATGGATAAATGAGTAATATAAAGAACGAAAAATATGCTGCGGAAAATACCAGTGCGTTTTGATAAAGACACAAATGCGCCAAGAAAAGTGACCGAGTCTGACGGGTTAATTGCAATGATATAGAAATGGGTGGTATCGGGACAGCTTCTTTAGAGTGAGAACAAAAAGTCATGAAATTCGTGTTTTTCGGATAATTTTCAGTTGATTCATTTCGCACCAGTTGCCAATATTATTTAGATAATTGCTTCAAGTTAAATTATTTTGTTATTATTATTGCGTCACTGAAAGATAGCTGTATTATCTGCATACAGAACGGCCCATCAAATATCCCCTTTTCAGTAAAAAAAAGAAAAAAGAAAAAGTCTGAAATATAATACGGAATTCTTTTTGACTACTATCCAATGGTTACAGGATTGAAAACAAATATTAGTGAGCGATATTGATGCGATAAAAGTAATTAGTTTTAAATCCTTCACACGTGGTTTGGTGCTGGCAAGGTCCAAAAAGGCATGTTCCACAAAGGTTAGAACTCTGTGTGCCTTCTTGGGATATTGAATGTTGAAAACCCAGAACGATGCGAACAGACTACACAGTCCTCCCAGTAATGATGATGCAGTCAAGACACGCTGGCCATCGATGTGGAGGCTAACTTCCCCGTTCACGGAATGCAGGCAGGAAGTCAGAGGAACATCTGCCTGAAAAAGCAAAAAAAAAAAAAAAATGCCCCACACGTAAAATTCAAAACAGACACTATGGTTAAATGAACTTAATAATTCGGTACAGTAATAAAATTGTAAGGCCAGGTTCCCTGCGAATTCCAGTACCTAAATTAGGAATGCAAAGGCTTCATAAAACCAAGTGCCAGTACATTAACCGCCGTGGCTTTGGCAGCAATAAAAAAAGATATTACTTCAGCAGAAAATACTCGAGCACAACTTTAAATGACAGTGAAGATAAAATGCAAGTCTCTGTAGGTTGATAGATTAGTTTTTGTTTTGGACTGAAAAACACTTGGTATTGCATGATTTTTTTAACTGCTGTCTCTTGCTTTAAGATTCCAGCTTGCATCTATTCTAGTGAATGGGCACACACCTAAAGATGCAAACCCTTACACTGCCTGTCCCCTACCATGGTGGCTCACGTTCATAGAAAAAGTGCAGCTTTTTCGAGCTGGACGGCTGTTGCAAGCCGTGGCAATACTCACTTCTGCTGGAGGGGTCAACTTGGTTTCGGAATGCAGCCTTGCCTTGTATAGCACAGCCTATCCTGCCTTAAGATCTATGAAGTCATTCAACTCGATCATGTATCAGGATCTGCAGAAGAAAATCGTGTCAGCAAATAATGAATTCATGCCGGACAGGCACCCACTATTTCAGTTATACTTGCAGATACCTCCACCTATTTCCCTCCTGGTGTTACATCCAAAGCTAATTTGTTACGGCTTGTCTCTTCAAGTATTGTCATCTGTCATAACACAGCTAATCATACAGGAAAGTCCTTCACTGGGTCAGAAAACACTTTCTTTTTTACAGTACTGATAAACTAGGCGAATCAGTCATCCGTATTCTGACAACTTAATATTCTGTGTCACCGAGCTGACAAGCATGATTGGTGCATAAGGTCATTTGTAGCCGCAACCGCTACTACAGCCTTGTTAGCTAACGTAAACCGCGTTCATGGCACCAAAATACTTGTGATTGCATGGCAAAAAAAAAACAAACAGCTGAAATGGAAACGCTATTCTCGCAAACTTACCAACGCTGCATGCCACACACACCTGCCTTAGTTAATTTACCGTGATTGTAGAAGTTTCCGTCACGCAAAACCACAGTGCACTTTTTGGAGCTGCAAGCTCCGTGTCAAAATCGAGTGACAGACGAATCGAGTAATTTTTGTGTATGGTCTTACTATTGATTATGACAAAGTTATTACCAACAAAAGAAGAGTGTGTGCATTGTTCTTCTAAAAAATGATATCCTTTTTTATGCCCGGCATACTTGTGTCATGCTACGGCAAACTCGGTTCTCTTCCATAAGGGCATGAATTTATGTTTTTATTTACGGGGCCCTAGCTGGCGACTGACGGGCCCCGATTGCATACATACCCCTCATTATCATCCAAAGGGAATAAAAACATTTCGGTTTCGAACCACGTCGCCGTCGTGGTCCACCCTATATGCATTTAATCGTTCGATAGGCTCATAGCATCTTTTACGCATGTCACCGTTTTCTTAATAGGGTACGCTGTTAGATGTGAAGAGTCGACTCAAGCGAGCAAACAACCCCACCGAATCTACAGGGTACAGTTTTCGAAGGGGGTGGCCGTCTGATCCGCGGCTTTCGCCGACCAGAGCGCTAAGAATGAGTCAGAGGCTTGAACGAAAACAACACAAAGACTTATATTTGGACAGGCAAGCCATCAGGAGCGTTAACAAATAGATATTACAAAGTAGAGCAGTTAACTAAAAAGAACACGAGCAGTTCGATGCATATGAGAGACAGAGTCCCACAACATTCACCGACCGGGCCCGACGATGCACCGCTGTCGGAGGCGATTCGGCTGCCTGAGTAACCGCCACGTTGCTTTGAAACGACTCCGCGCGCGACAAACGATTTCATCTCGAATGCCCTGTTACAAACCGGCCTACAAAAGAATGCGAATGCATACCCCAAAAGCCACAAACAAGTACAATAAAACGAGTTTGCGCTTTTTTCTTTGCCCGTGCGTGTACGTGCTGTTTTCGGCACGGGTACTTCGCAGTTAACCCTATCCAAACGTTTGACAAACGCATCGACTGATAACAGACCACTTACCAACGAGCTGTCCACAGCTGTCGCCGTATCCAAATGCTGTTAGCGGCCGTTCCTCGTGTGACAGGGGCACATAAAAATCCACCAAATGGCACTACTAGTCCTTCTCAAATAAGAAAAAACGATGGCCCAAGGCGAGGCTTGAAGCTCCGGCCGCACCGAGCCACCGGCCGCGCTGCGTTGATAGCACGGAACGGAGGTTGTTTACATCCGGGCAGCAAGTCGTGCCGCCAGGGCAAGTTGAGTCGCTGCAGTCGGGTGCGTTGGCGCGCTGGCACGAGAATTTCAATCGTCTATATATGCGCAAGCAAGCGAAGCAGATGAGAATTGCAATTGTTTGCAACGGCGAGAACTGTCTCTTTGTTATCAGCAGAGTTTGACAACACGTTTCGCCAAAATAAACAGATTGAAACAACACTGCCGCGCAGTCTGCCTGTGATCGCGCTGGCTGAAGCATCTGTACGGGTATACGTACGGTATGGGGTTTGTAGCTGCATGCAACCGTCGCGTCCTGCTTACTCGTTCTAATTAGCATTAGGCCACGGTTGAAGTGCAGTTACACGGAAACAACAGAAGACTAACATGGCGACCGCCCGCTTGAGATGATTATTCCAGATGGGGAGTTTATTTTGGACGTGGTACTACACAAGGAACCGAACGCCATCTCACAAATGGTGTAAGTGGTTTTAAATCCTCCCTTTTGCTACACGAATGGGCAACGGTACTACCATGGAGGTTCCTCCACATTTTTAGACCATGCCTAGGGAGTACATTTTTTGCTATAAGTACTTTTTAGGGCACATTACTTGATTAAAACTCCATTTCCGGCTAGTTTGCGTTTACAGTGTACTTCACCACCCCGCCGTGTTGCCGGAAGGAGTGCGTCACAGCTCAGGGCAGCCTTCTTTTGCCCAAGCTGTAAACAAGGAAGTGTTGCCTTCGGCTACGTCTGCTCCGCTGCAGTCGGTGTCTTCGGCTTCTCCTGCACTGCCTCCAACTCCGTCCCAACTTTCCCCGGTGCATTCTGCGCCTGTGCTTGACTGTCTCCCTCCTACTGTTGAGAAGAAGCGTCGAAGCCGGGCATGTGTAGGTGCATCGGACACATGTAGACTGGTAGTCGTTCCGCAGCCGAAGCGCACCAAAGCAATGTTCGTTTCAAAGCTTTCTCCGTCCACGACCTCTTCTAGTCTTAATGCCCATCTGTTAACCTTAGGTGTCTCGCCCTTGAACTGCCGACGACTGAAAACTAAATTTGAAACGTACGCATCCGTTTATATTTCCGTCAGTGAAGAGTTTTTTAGCGCTGGAATGACCCCGCTGTTTGGCCGAAAGACTGCCTCTTTAAGGAGTTTCGAGGCATATTTCGCGAAGGCATGCTTCACAGCTCTGAGCGCAACACATCAGAAAAAGAATAATGACTAGTTTAGATGTTTTTTATCAGAATGTGCGAGGTCTTCGAACTAAGGCGACTGATATTTTTGGTAATGTTCTGGCTTCTTGCTTTCCGATAATGGCTATATCTGAAACTTGGTTGTGCCCTGATATTCTATCCAATGACTATTTTCCTCAAAATTACCATGTATATCGTAATGATCGTGCCTTAACTGGATGCAAACAAAAGGGGGCGGGGTACTTCTCGCAGTTAACAAATCTCTCCCGTGTGTGCTACGTAGCGATATTGAAAACGCAGGTGAGTCTTTATGGGTCGAAATTCATATCTCTAAAACTGAAAAACTTCTAGTTGGTGTTTTTTACGTTCCTCCTGATGTAGTTCCTGACGCGTTCAATAAGTTAGTCTCCTCCATTGAACAGGTGCTCACTACTCATTGCGACCTCAAGGTCCTCCTCCTTGGAGATTTTAATGCCCCTGGCCCTCAGTGGAGCCACCTCACCTGTTCCCACTACAACCACCACTTTCAACAGAAGGGTAATAGGTTACTAGATTTTTCGTCTTTCACTTCCATGGCACAGCGTAATCACATAAAAAACTGCAGTGGAAACTTTCTGGACCTGTACTTTTCAAACTTCGATGGCGTTAATGTGTCGCGCTCTGATTGTGCTTTAGTAATACCCGACAAATATCATCCTCCTCTTTCTATTTCCTGTTGTCTTCCTACAATGCTCCACCGTTCTGTAATTTCAAGCAATGCGCAACCTCGCTACGCTTTCGCCCGGGGAGATTACGTTGGGCTGTATGGCTACTTTTCTGCTGCCCCTTGGTCAACAGTCAGTGACCACTGTGATGTCAATGTACAAGTTGACCGTTTTACTGAGATTGCGCTTTTGGGTATGACGAAATACATCCCGCAATATTTACCAAAGAAGTTCAAGTTCCCACACTGGTTTTCTTCTGAATTGCGGGATGCCCTGAAACTCAAGGAACGCGCGCACAGAAAGATGAAGCGCTCTGGTGCGAATCAGTTCACTCAGGAATTCCGGCGCCTACGTGCCCTATGCAAAATATTGCACAAGCGTGATCATGCTTTGTACCTGGCGTCAGTTGAAGCTAAAGCAACTCATCAGCCGGGAGCCTTCTAGAAGTACATTCATTCTAGATCTAGTACAACGAAAGAATATATTCGTCTACTGGATTCCAACGGCGATGAGGTTGCAGATGCGGCCGACTGCTTTGCTCGTCAGTTTTCTTCTTTGTTTGGGCTTAGCGGTGGTAGTGATGACGGCAGCGTCTCTTGTCATCAGGACGGTTACTCCGCTTGTTTCCAATTGGATGAGAACATCGTGCGGGCCAGCATCAAGCGGCTAAAGCCCTCGTTTTCTTCTGGGTCAGATGGTATTCCTGCTGCAATTCTAAAAACGTATGCAAATATATTTGTTCCTGTGTTCACCTCAATATTTAATAACTGTCTCCGGTCTGGCACGTACCCTCGATCATGGAAAATCTGTCGTGTATTCCCTGTTTTCAAGTCAGGCCCAAAAACCGACCCCATGATCTGTAGGGCAGTGTCGCTTCTTTGTTCTGCCTCTAAAATATTCGAGTTATCTCTTCATAAGGTCTTGTCTTTCTCACTTAAACACGTCCTCATTCCTAATCAACATGGCTTCATGTGTGGTCGCTCAACTTCCACAAACCTCGCATGCTTCACGCAGCAGGCTGTCCCAGCAGTCATTGGTAGAAGCCAGCTTGATGCTGTCTACTGTGATATGAGCAAGGCCTTTGATGTAGTCAACCACTCGTTATTGCTTGCCAAGCTCATTCTGTTAGATGTTCACGCTTCCCTAGTGGGTCTTATACGTTGCTATCTCCAGGAGCGATATTGCTATGTAAGTGGTAATGGTCAAGCATCATTTAGGTACAAAGCAACCAGTGGTGTACCCCAGGGCTCCGTTCTGGGCCCCCTTCTTTTTTCCATTTTCATTAACGATGTTGCTTCTGCCATTAAAAATTCTTCTTTTTTGTTGTATGCTGATGATATGAAAATCTTCAGAGAAGTTCGTAATGTTCAGGACTGTAATTCTCTTCAGGCTGATATCGTGTCATTCCATCGTTGGTGCACCAAAAACGACTTAATTTTGAACCCCTCAAAAACGAAAGTTGTTTCCTATAGTAGGAAAACTCAACAGCTGCAATACTCCTATAAAATAGCAAGCACTGCACTGCCGAGGGTGACCGAAATTCGGGACTTGGGAGTACTATTTGATTCTTCTCTGACTTTCTCTTCCAACGTTACACAAATTACCGGACGCTCTCTTCGATGTCTGGGTGCTGTCTGCAGGTATTCTAGAGAGTTTAAAAGTCCCCTTCCTTTCTTAAAGTTGTATTCGGCTCTGTGCTTACCTCTTCTCGAATACGGTTCTGCTGTTTGAAATGGAACTTGCAAGTCCAATAGTGACCGTATCGAAAGGGTTCAAAATAAGCTCCTTTCTATCTGTAGGCACCGTTTCCGTCATGTACAAGAAGACGCAAACGGCAGCATGTCTTGTCTCAAAACTATTCCTTCCCTTTGGTGTCGACGAATGAGAGCTGACATTATCTTTCTTTATAAACTTCTTCATGGTGATATTTTGTGTGATGACTTGGTTGCACTTATCAATGTCAACTTGCCGAACAAACTTTTCCGAAGATTTCGAACTTTCAGAACAGATGCTTTAAGTAAACGATGCTCGTCCATCTGCAGAATACAATGTGCATATAATGAATATTCCGATCGTCTTGATATATTCCAGAGCTCTTTGTCTTTGTTCTCTAATGAATTGAAAACTGTTGTAGCTTAAGTGCCTTTATGTCATTTATGTGCGTATTTCTCTTCCGTATTTATTTTATGCAAATCGTCATCTTGCTTGTTTGTTTTTCACTTTTCCTGATTTTGTGTTGCTTGAATTTCTGTCGGTTTAAGTGTCAGTGCGTGTAACGCTGAACTTCGTTTTTCCATTTTGAAACTTCCTAACATTTTGTTACAAAACCTTTGTTTTATGTGTATAATCTATCTCCGTCATGTGCATTGACTATTTGCTTGTGTATTTTCAATTTTTCACGTGCCTTCAACGTTTTGCTGGCCGCCTGTCATGGCTTCTAACCCTAGGCTTCCTTTTTTTTTGCTGTTTTGCTGTTTTGTTATCTGGGATCTCTGTAACTATTTTTACCTTATTGTTTCTTTCATATATATGGTTTTCTGTGTTGTGTTGTCTTGATTTTAGTTTGTTTTTATGAATGCTTGTATATGGTGTACCAGTACCAAGACCCTAGGGTTGTTCCTGGGAACCAAAAATAAAGGTTGATTGATTGATTGATTGATTGATTGATTGATTGATTGATTGATTGATTATTCTTATTATTATTTTTTTTAATATTGTTGTTGTTGTTGTTGTTGTTGTTGCAGTTATAATTATTCGGCCTCATCTTCTCCCATGAAGGCGCGCAGTAAGGAGGCGTGTAATCTGTGCTCCTATGCTTTTTAAAAAACAGAAATTTCTTCATTGCGGTGAGTGAAACTGGCGTGATCACGCAAAGTGCGTAACATTGCCGGACGGGGAAGCAGAGTCTATTAAGGCTGGTGCACGCCGCTTCATATGTAATGCCGGCAAGACTGCCTGGTCGCCCAGTGTGCTGGCTAGCCCTAACGATGACTACAGCATTCCTCCCGCAGCGGCCCTTTGATCGACAGCTTCGTGCAACACATCTCAAATTACATCTTTGTCAGCGCCCCACTGGAAGACCGCGCTACAAGGTACGCCAACATCACCTCTCTCCCGCTACGCGGGCAGCAGTAAAAGGTATCCGCGCATTTCTCGGTGGCGGCGAATACCGTAGCGTGAGTGATCTTCAATATTCCCGAAGATGACAGTCCGGAGCAGACATAAGACAGTATTTGCAACTACAACCCGGTCATGAGACATTTAGACGTCAAACGGCTCAATTCGTCAAACGTGGGTCAAATCTTATTTGACGGCATGAAAGTTCCCTTCTGGATAAGGTACCGAGCCACTACTTATTGCTGCAAACCCTTCCGGAGGAAGACCGAGGAATGCGCGGTATGCCGGCCACAGCGCCACCGGCAAGACGTCTGCCCGAATGCCCAAGCCCCCGCGCATTGCTCTCGATGCGGCACCATGAACGCTGCCGTGAATCAAAACTGCTCCCCCAGATGCATCGTTTGCGAAGGCCCGCATCTCACGGGCTCGGAGGACTGCCCCAGACGTTACCATCCCCGCTGTCGGCACCAGACCTACGCACAAGTTGTGTCTGCCGAAAAACCAACTAAGGACTCTTTCCTTGCTTAGCGTGACGAACCTTCTGTGTCTTCAGAGGGACCTCGCCCCCCTCCCCGCCGGCCAGCTCGCGATGCAGGCACCGGGATGAAGACTACCACGAAGGCACCCCTACAGCCCCGCCGGTATGGCGAGCACCGGCCGAAGGACATGCGGGACATCAGGTGAGCTGCGCGAGCGCTCCTACCAATAGCTCCTAGCACCCTCCGCCGCCCCTTTCACTTTCTCCTGACATTCTTAAAGAACTCAATGTCATCAGGGCCGAAATCTCCCTTCTCCGCCGGGAAAATGCTACCATGCGGAACAAAAATCAATCCCTAAAACAGCAGATCATCCACCGAAAAGAAGATCCGTCTCCCCCTAACGCTCCTCTGCCCAAGCGGAAGGCCCTGTCGTCCGTGCCCCCAAATCCACCCGAGCCCTCTGACCGAGATGAGCAGCTGCAGCGTCAGATAGAATCCATTGAAAGCTCATGCAAGCAAGCGCTTTCGGAGCAGAAAGCCGAGTACTCCAGCCTACATCAGTCTGTTATCGCCAACTTTTCTACTTTCCAGGCCAATCTTGAGGAGCTAAGAGCGCAAACGCAGTTTTGGGTTGACCAAATAGGTGCCCGTATAAATGCTCCCACCGCATCCTCAGCGCCCACTGATACCCTATATAACCCAGTCTATGGCCAGCACTAAAGAAATTTTAAGAATCTGGCAGCGGAATTGCAGTGGCTACAGCAAGAAAAGGCACAACCTGCAACTGCTCATCGCCAGCATGGAAACTCCCCCTTTAGTCATAGCCATACAGGAAGCAGGAGCTACAACTAAGCTCCCGGGTTACAAAACTTTTCTATATCGTAATGCCTCCAGGCTATAAATTCTCAATGTATATAGCAATCCCAAAGCCCTTGGGCATAACTTTAACAGTCTCTTTTCCCTTGCTAAACAGGCTGCTCAGCATCATGCTCTTCTCATAGTAGGCGTCTTCAATGCGCCGCACACTCCATGGGGTTACCTTAGGTGCAACAAAAGTGGTCTTCTTCTATGGAAATGCATTCAAACACTTCGACTCACAGTCCAGTCAGACCCATCAATACCGACTAGAATTGGAAACAGCGTTCAAAAAGACTCCACGCCGGACCTCACCCTCACCCATAGAATACATAACGTCCGCTGGAGCTGTACTGACTCATCATTGGGTAGTGATCACTTCATTATTCAAACAGACATCTCCCTCTCCCATTCCATTAAACCGCGACCCAAACATATCAAGATAACAAATTAGAATGATTTCCACCCCGCCCGCGCTAACTACTCCCAGCCAGAAATTCAGACTGATACTTTCCAGGACTGGGTCGGCCAGATATTTACCAATGCCCACCTCAATAACCACCAACAATTAGACCCTGAAATCGCGTCCGACATAGTGAACTCACGGCTACTTCCCTGTGGGAGACCTTCAAGGGCATACAGCGCCGATGGCGAATAAACAAACTTAATCGTAAGCTCCCCCGAAAAATGGTAGAATTGAGCCTACAAATTAAGTCCCATGCTGCTAATTTGGCACAGAATCAGTGGGGTCAAGTGTGTGACCAGATGAAAGGCCACTTGAGCATGAAACGCACGTGGTCTCTTCTTAGACATCTTTTAGACCCTGAAAAATCAAAGACCTCCCAAAATAATAGGCTCACTGCTATGGCTCATAATTTCCCGGACACGAACCAACAGGTTATTGACGCGGCCAAATCTTTGTACATACCCAAGAGGGGGACACTGGATCTACCTCTCTACCAAGGAACGCCCAACGCTGAACTTGAAGCTGATATCATGGAGGCGGAAGTAAGAGCTCCTCTACTCCACATCCCCCCAGGGTCGGCCCCGGGACCAGACGGAATTACTAACAAAATGATACGTGACTTGGACGATACTTCAATCCCAACTCTCACCAAGTTTTTAAATCATTTTTGGACATCAGGTACTCTACCCCAGTCATAAGCGCGCAAAAATCTCTCTCATCCCCAAACCAGGAAAACCTCTCAGCATGAATCACCTCAGGCCGATATCGTTTACGTCGTAGATGGTTAAAGTTCTTGAGCATATAATCCATGCACGGCTAACGAAACATCTAACCTCCATCAATGCTTTCCCTCATTCAATGATTGGCTTTCGCTCTGGGTTATCAACTCAGGATATTCACCTTCAATTATTTCACGAAGTCATCACTCCAGCATCTAAAGTTGACATGGCTGCCATCTTTGCATTGGCCCTCACGAAGGCATTTCACCGGGTTTCCTATGCGGCTATCTTGCAGGGACTAACTGCTGTATCCCCGGGAGAACGCACCTAAAACTACGTGCGAAGCTTTCTTACGTCACACACAGCGGTTATTCAGGTTGGAAACAGAATCTCGGACCCCATCAATATTCCCTCTATTGGCACACATCAGGGCGCCGTTCTCTCAACTATACACTTTATTCTTGCAATTCTCAACATCCCCCAGAGACTTGAGAAAATTCCTCGCCTTAAATTCAGCCTTTACGTGGACGACATCACTCTCTGGATGTCTGGAGGCAGCGATGCGCAGATAGAGGAAACTTTACAAACTGGAGCACAAATTCTCATCGGAGAATCACGCACAGCCGGACTTGACTGTTCCCCTACTAAATCACACTAAACGCCTTCTTTTGCCGGCAAAAAGCTGGTCCAAGTCTGTCCCGCATTTACAAATTACATTTGGTGACATCACTGACCCGGTGGTAAACAGCATACGTATACTCGGTCTTCTAATCCAACGTAACCGGGATAACACTCAGTACATTTCACAACTCTCTTCGCACGTAAATCAAACAATCGGCCTCATTAGATGCATAACCGCCCGGAACAGAGCTCAAGGAGGAAGACAGGGTGCGACTGGTGCAGGCTTTTGTCATAAGCCGCATCACATACTCACTGCCTTTCCTTCAGGTCACTCCCACCGAAATGAAGAAAATTAATTGTCTCATCAGTAAAGCCTACAACGCTGCATTACAGGTACCCTTGAACAGTTCCACTGCCCCACTTGAGAGCTTGGGAATTCATAAACTCGCGGAGAAGCTGGTGGAGGCCCATCGCATATGTAAGCTGCAACGGTTATCAGGCAGCCCTACTGGACGGCGCATTCTGGGAAAACTCGGCTTACGAGCTCCGCTAATCACCGACAGCAAGCTTCAAATCCCCCCAAATATCCATTCTAATATCATGGTTCGCCCCCTCCCGCGCAATATGCACTGAACTTACCACAGGGGGCGGCGAGAGCAAAGGGTGCGAGCGCTGAAAAAGCAATTCCCCGTCCGACCGGACATTTTTTATGTGGACGCAGCTGACTACCGCCACCATGATGCGTATGCTGTAGCTATCATTGACCGCCCTAATTCCTCGCCAGTTGACTCAATTTTTGTCCGCACCATCAATCCTGCAACGGCGGTGTAGGCGGCAATAGCGCTTCCCTTAACACACCGGCCGACTGCCACAATTGTGATCTCGGATTCGAAAACGGCCATTCAAAATTTTGCCAGGGGGCTCCTTTCCCCACAGGCACTCAAAATTCTCTCTCAAAATCCCCCCTCCACCTCAGTAGAACTGATGTGGACCCCTGCTCACTCCGGGCTAAGAGTTAAGAGGCCGCCCATTCTGCTGCTCGAGGTTTAACCTTCCGAGCCGGCCCCAGCCTCGTCCCCTCGCACGGTGCCAGATCAGTTAGAGATAGCCTACTCAGCTATCACGACATAGTGACACATTTCCGCCTCGCCCGGCGTGTATATCGCCCTGCTCGCGTAAGTCTCGACAACGTGTAAGAACGCACGTGCCGCCTTCTGCAGACATGCAGCCTCCCCTGTCGTGCGCTGCTCCATCGCATTCACCCATCCTTATTTCCCTCCCTGACCTGCCCATCATGCGGCATTCCAGCCACATTATCCCACACTATGTGAGCTCGTACCAATGATCCTTTTCCCTCCATAACCTGCGATGAGCATTTGGAGAGGGCGCTGGGCAGCTCTGATCCAGAGGTTCAAGCCTTCCTGACGAATCGGGCTGCCATTGTCGCCGCCAGCCTAAAGCCAGCGGCCACCACGCCACCGTAACAGAGCTTGACTAAATAAAGTTTACCTCTCCTCCTGCTCCGCACCGCCGTGGCCGCCCAACCCATTTACCTTGGTGGGAAGCCACTGTCCCTGCGCCCCCTTCTCGTGGAATTCGTGGAAAGAGTTTTCTTTCTCTCCGACCAGGCTGCCAAGTTGGGGAAAAAAATAAGCAGCCGCACCGGGAAAACGCGAAAAAGCGTAATGTCGTCGCCAACGACGTGAAGGGTCTACGCATGGAGATGCGTGCACTGCGCACTGATTTGACTCGGGTGACGGTTGCCCCTCCTTCTCTTTCTCGTCTAACTTCGCGCCGCTGCCTATCGGGTCGACTGCGGAAACAATACCCCCACTCCCCTGACGGAGAGCGCTTTACCTTCTACATTGCCTGTCACCGCTGATGCCAGCTCGAAGGTGGTCTCTGCAGAATTCCATCGCATGGACCACCATCGCCTGGACGTATCACCGCAACCACGCACTCCGAAGAATTTCGTACCGCGTACCGTAGCTATTGCTGTTTCTGATGGATCTGGGCTGTCAGCCGTCGCAGGGCTCCAAAAGCAGTGTTTGTCACTATATTGGTTTTATCTACAACTGCAGCTCAATAGCGCACAGCATGACCTCACGCCTAAGTGCTTTCCCACGTAGTATCGTTCCTTGAAGAATAAGACCTTTACGTTATATGCTTTCGGAAATAAGGTGTGGCCAAAACTCCTTCCAACAGCCGTTGGCTGTGGTGCCGCTGGCAAGTTTTCCACATCTTGAACACAATGAGCTCCTCATTTTTCTTATTATTTCCGACTACAGCCTGTACAGATCAAATGAAGCTCGTACTGAGATTTATGTTCTGTGTTTGCACGTTTAGTGTTGTGGTGCCACCGCACAAGCTGTTGGTTCCTCAGTGCTTTGCGTTATGATTACGCGCTTCCTTCGAGTGCCATTGATTATGTCGTTGAGATTAAATCATGGAGTTACTCCACTCGAACAACGTAACCAAGCCACAGTGCTTATCTTGTCATCGTACTTGTTCTTCTTGTCATGCGGAACACCAGTTAAGGTTTTTCTTTACTTCTTGTCTTCAACACTAAGGTTGCGGTCCTGTGCGCCACTCATTTTTTAGTTTATCTCAACACGACGGAAGTGCCGGAGCTCTGGACGGGAAGCCTTCGCCAATATATTTGTGCCAGCAGTTGACATACAAATTTATCGCATCAAGGAGGCTTTGCATTTCGAAGAATTTACTGTGAAGAATTCACCCTAAAGTGCAGGAGCCTCTTTCAACATGTTTTACCAGGCTTTACATGATAACTGTTATGGCGTGTCTCATGGTCGCGTAAATTCTTCCCGTCAAATTATTTTGGATAACTGTGGAAGCAGTACTTAAGACACGCATATAAATAAAAGCGTTGAGACAAAAGCGGTTGTCTGATCTTGGTAAAGGGTTGCTCTTTGCTGTATCGGACGACTAAAACGTGTACAGCTACTAAAGACTGTACTCGCTATTGAAGAAAACGATGACGAGCTGTCGGAGTATATTGACCTAAGCAATAAAAGGGAGACCGCACAATATCAGACGGCCATGGCAGAACGTAAGGACAGAATGCGATGGGAGTAAACCCAGCTGGAGTTCGAAAAGCTCCCGCTAAGAATAAAGCAGACTAGAGCAGGAACTCGACCGAGGAAAACTGTCCCTCGAGCAAGACGAAAGAGAGCGACCGCATGAAATCAAAATTTGGAGTCTTGACTTCTAAATGTTCAGCCCTAGGCGCTGAATCACACTAGAAATTAGTCAGTTGTGAATGAGCTGCAGGCGCTTCCATTGGGTTAAAAGGGGTTATGTTACAAGCTAGAGTAAGACATTCAATCTTTTTGTAAATTCTGAAGGTACCTTCATTAGGTTCAAGTTTAGTCGCGCGGCATGACTCATTCATTGCTTACGCTTTTCACGGGTGAGAATCCGACGTTATATCCGGCTTATCAATAGATGATGCTGAGGAGTACAAGAAGGTTAAGTGGATCCTTATGTGTAGGTACAGGCTGTCTGCTGAGTCGTTTCGGATGGTCTCCCGTCACCCAAAAGCTAGGCGCTTGTCTTCACGTCGTTAGCTTTTAGACCTAAAGCAAACATGAGATTGTTTAAAAGTAGCGAAGGCTTCCGGACAGCAAGGCTAGCTGGGTAAGTACTTCGGTCAAACCAATTTTAACGACGTCAGCCGCAAACGTGGCGCACTGTGCAGGGTCAGGCGGCAGTAAACCCGGTGGAGTGAGAAGCTAATCTCGCCTGCAAGTTTGCCGCATGTGGTTGTGCAGAGGGGTCTAAGTACGACAGACAGATTTCAGACAGGTGCCTGTAAATTTCAGGCAAGAGGCATAACTTCCAAGGAAAACGGCGAAGCTGAGTCGTAGACTCCAATAGAGAAACGGGGGGGACGCAAATGGGCACACGCAGAGGCGCAGAGTTTCTGGAAACTGCTGGAACGCGCAAACGCTGCACGTGTTCTATATGTGGGAAGACGGGGATCTCACTATAACTTGCCATAACATTTTGCATGTATGTTACTTTGTAGACAAGAGTAAGGACCGCAGGGAACATTTGGAGACTTACGTATGCAAGCTTGCAAAGACGGCAAAAGTGCCGATTACTTCTCGACCTCGCAGCGATGGTAACTGTGGACCACCCATTGTTTGCCTGGTTGGATCAGTTGACGGGACAGTGTTTGCGGAGGAATACCGTAGTGCGAAACTGGTGCCTGAGATAGCTAGAGTTTGCATCAGAAATCCGCTTGATGAACTTGTCTTCGAGGTAGCTGTTTCGCCTTGACTTCTGTCAGAATACCCGCACGTTTTTACGAATAGGTCAGACCAGCTGCTGGGAAAAGGATGGCTCTTTTTAGAGATTTAACAGAAAAACCAACTGCCCAGCACGTAGCTGGATGTTCCGCCTACGGCTCGCAATTGGTGGTAGCCGACATAGCATAGCTAATCGCCATGTCGTGGAGTGTCAGGGTGACGGAAGGAGGTAATTTCGTTCCAAAGGAGAGTGTGAGCGACGAGACCAGCGAGACGGGGCAGGAAGAATGCTATGACAAAGCCTGAAATCAAGACCCCAGGCAGTTTTGGCGGTGTTTTTGGATGTTGTGACGGTTCGATGCAAAGGCAGTTGATTGCGTTCTAACACGACGTCGAGCGATGCTGACGTTGTGTTAAAACTCAATCCACACGACGCAATCCCGACGTCCAGCAATGCTCAGTAGAGCTCGCAGAGATTCCAGTAGATGCGTGGACTATTGGTGTTAGCCCAGCATCCCAGCATTCCAGAGGCGAAAATTCCCCAAGGCAGCAGGCGCAGTGGAAGCGCCATTTCCTGGTTTCGCGCTGTGCCGAAGACGAACTCCGGGCCTCCGAGTACGAAACGTAGCGCCAGGCTAGAGCGGTACAATTTCCTTCATCTTTCTCGGCGTGGTCCAACTGCATCTCAGAGAATAAGTGAGAGATACACAAAGAGAAAGGAACGTTTATTTCGGTTTTCTTGGGTGGAAGGGGGAGTAGATGCGAAGACTTGCTGGACATCCAGATAGCCGGTGGTCACCAAGGTCTCCCAAAGCTCAGGGGCTGGAAGAAAGCATCGTAAAGAAGTGCAGTTCTGGGCTTTCAAGAGAACTTGCATTCAGCAAAGTAATACTTGAAAACATACAATGCAGGCGAACTGGGTACTTTGCACCCAGTTCGCCTGTACCATATAACAGCCTGCGGAGTAGCGACTTTTCATTGGGGACTGCGGAGGGGGGGGGGGGGAGGGGGAGGGGGGGGGGGCTAGAAGAACCGTGTAGGCTTTGGTATCGTTACTACTGTCTTACGTCTTGACATGTTACGACAGGAATGAATGATGTGATCTGTTTGGAAGTCTGGCAAAAGAAAGCGGATGCTTCATGATGAGCAAAGCTCTGGCCCGCCAGAGAGGAATGGCCACGAGTCGAAATGGTGTTTACTTCCCGGCTGGGTTGACTTTATATAACCTAAGTACAAGGGGCTACAGCACCGTCTAAGAGGCTCCTGCAGTTATTTTGAGAATCCGTAACAATGATTGTGCGCTTCGTGTGTATGAGGGCTCATACTTTAGCTAACTCTTCAGCAACAAAGCATGGCGATGGCTTTCTAGATGCACAAAATATGAGGGCACCGTTTGTGATTACTGTGGCTACTGTCCTTTGACCACTAGCTTAGGTACTGGCATCCATATAGGCAACATCTGCTCGTTTTTCCTAAATATTCTGACTCGTTCGGCTTTCGACTGGTCGGCCACCAGGAAGGAGGTCAGAAATCAATCTCCTCCAACTTGGTGCACCATCTTTCAGAAAACGGTAGCAGCTCAAGTGCAATTCAAACAGAAGAAAGATCAGGGCAATACCGAGAGTTCAAATCGCAGCTCTCAGGATGAGCAGTGGCCAGTAGACATCTAAATTTCTAGATTATTTGTGCTTTTTATTTAGGTTTCCTCCGGTACCATTGCATTTTTGTTCGGGACGTTTTTATTGATAGGAAACGCCAGCCTTTCACATTTTTCCGTAGGGCAAAGTTCTGCTCGGGTAAGGTATTGGTGATTGTAATTAGTTGACCGCGTGTATTTGTCGTAAGGAAAAGCCGGTAATATTACAGTGTCGATTTGTCTTCGAGCTTATCGTCAATTTTTGTTGTTTTAGTGTTCCAACGGTCACTTTCCCGACCAAACTGAAGGCGTTCCTGGGGAACAATTCTTCATCCTGTGACCAAACTGCTGAAGGTCCAACATGGTGTCTTCTGCACAACCACCATAGGCTGCCAGAGTGTGGTTCAGCGTCTGTGAAGCACTCATTCAAGACCGTTATTCATAAGGACAATTACTGATTGCCTTCGGCAATCGGGTTCTCTAGCCAAGATGCATAAAATTGTACAAATACATTGCGCGTGCGTGTTCACGACCACTGGCCGGTATGTTTTCCAACATACGGTTTCTGAAAAAGGAGACCAATTGTGTGATGCCGATTCAAAAATAGGTCTTGGACAGAACTACTCGAACAGCTGCTCACTGATGCGGCCGCAACCTACTCATCGCACGTACACTGCAAGAGACCCCAAGTTTTCTTTTTTTCGGCGATACCAGCATCCACCAGCCATGCAGATCGCATTATTGGACTTCTGTTTTAAATAAAGGAATATTTATCTCAGCCCCCTCTCCCCCCTTTTTTAATTCCAGTAAATTCGACATAATCGGCGCCGTTCCGGGGCTCATCCTCGCAAGTGCCAAGCCATCTTCCACAACGACTATCCCAATTGTTATTTCACTCGCCTGCTATACCGCCTCTTTCTGAGGTTGCCCAGTCTGCTGACAGCGGCCGGAGCGCCGTTAACACATCATTGCGGAGAATCAGGAGGATGGGTGCAGGAACGCCCAATGGCCGTCTCCACCGGCACCACCGAGAATGCAGCCGTGGCAGTTGCCGCCCAAAAAGTCCACCTCGCCCACTAGCTGGGGGTCCCATGTGGTTGAAGGAAACTTTCCCGGTTCGCGCCGGCGTAAGCCCAAGATCCTTCCTCAATTTCGAAGCCATCACGAGCGAGTTTTTTGCGTTGGACTCCGACTTGAACTAGCTGGTCTTGGCTCGTCTGGCGGAAGAATAGTAATCAATCTTAGTCTCACGGAATATAAAGCGGTTCTCTCTCCCTTCACTGGTGTCTTTCGCGCATAATTAGGCCCCCATCTGCGGTTGCCATGTAAGAGTGCATGAGGTACGAATGGAGGGTGGGACATGCACATACAACATGGGTAAATGGCGCTACCGATGATATCCCCGTTGTGGTGGAGGGGGATTTAAACATGCGAATCTAATGGCTTAATGCACGCTGTTAGCGGTCTCCTAACATTGAGATGTTTGTGTCGCGGTTGGTGTGTAGCAGAGACAATAAGTTGCCTACCACTGGGCAGTGAAAGGGTCACAAACGTGCGTGTTCGCTGAAATAAAGGGCGTCATCTTCGAGGTCTTACCTTACTATTAAGGTGTTACCTTACCTTACTTCTTATGTTACCTTACTTCGAGGTATTACCTTACTATTCTTTGAGAAGCTAAACGACTTCTAGTTCTATCTTTTTGAAAATTCTCGATGTCAATTGCCGGCTGAATATTACAGTAGATAAAAAAGGTCACGTTATATCTGAAACTGACGAAGAGCTAGCGGTTCATTTAAAACTCTAATATTTTAACCATGATTACTGAGGCTTTAAAAGAAAAATTTTGAGTGAGGTGTAAATGCGTTTACGCACCCCGCAATCCTGGAAGAAGACACGTTTTTTGGCGGATAAATAGGCAGCAAAAATACAAAACAATTTTGAAGTATGTAAAAGGAATTAGCTAATGGCGCAAAACTAAGAACCACTTATGCTACGCAACGTATACGTAAGGCGGTGGTATCGCGGGGTAATTGTGAAGCTTAAGACAATTATGGTAGATTAAAATGCTACACTGAAAGAACGTCTAGAGGAAGAAGAAATACGCATGCACCTCTAGACAGTTCCTCCAGGGACAGCCACACAGTCACACATTAGGCCCCTAGTGCTGCAGCTAACCTCTCAACAGAAAGAACTGGATGCACATTATTCGCCGACGCCTCCATCAACTCAGTTACCCCACTAGTTTGACATTTCTAAATCATCGAAAGTTTCCCGCGAAGAAGCTGCCGCAAGGTGATTGCTGAGAAAACAAACTGCGTCATCTGTTCAATGATATTGACAGGCAAACAGCAGTTTCATCGGTTTAAGCAGTGCGGCAAGTGAGCCCAGTCAGAATGTATGACTTGGCCCGCTAACGAGCTTCAAGTCCTGATTGCTGGTCAAATTCCGTTCGCGTGTTAGGTGTGGGATTTAAACCGCGAGCACACCGAGGACGTCGTGCCGGCCCCAAGAGACGGGGGCATTACGCTGCCTCACCTCACCCCTCCCGCGACCAGAAAACGCTCGCTCCCTGATTGCTTGACCTCGAGAACCACCGAGGCCGGTTGTGCGAGCTCCTTTTCAGTGCCTCTGTGAACAGGAGAGGTCAACTACCTGCGTCAGGAGCACGCCCAACTGCATAAAGAGACTGCTAAGAACCCCAATCTTTATCCCACGATCTGACGCAACTCCTCTTTTTCGTCTCTGGCTGGGGGTGGCATTCACACATGCTTACTCGTACTTTAAGAACGGCAGCAAGGGTGGAGTACAAAACGTGCGGCGCATCGGAGACGATACTTCACGTTTTATGCGAGTGCCCACGCTACTCGCCTGCAAGGAAGAAGCTGTCATCAGCACTGAGGTACTTAGACTCTCGACTGCCATTTTCGCAGGAGAAGATTCTGTGCCACTGGCCTTCTCTGTCAGTCATCCGCTCAGAAGGCGACTGATGAACTATTACGCTATCTACGAGCGACTAACTTAAGCACTAGGCTATACACTGAGAGCCTCCAGTGTCAATCAATGTCAGTGCTTCAGTGCTGGACATACGTGTCTGGTCCAACTCTTCTTCTTTTTTCGATTCTCTTTTTTGCCCATTTTGCCTTTCCCACGTGCAGGATAGCAAACTAGGCTCTAGCCAGGTTAACTTTCCTGCCTTCCATCTACATTCTTCCTTCCTTCTTTCCTTCCTTCCTTACTTGAGGGATTTCATGTCTTCGACACGAGATGCATGAGCTGCGCTCTATGCTGGCGAAGAAAAGTCTACAATGGTTCCATTATGCACCCACGAAGCAAGACAATGTCATAGCAGCTACCTAGACCTAGGCCCTCCTTTCCGCACGACAACGCAAGAACAACAGAGCGTTAGAAAGTGCTTCTTCCTCGGATTCCCTGCTTCCAGATAGTGCGAACTGGGCTTTCTTTAGTAAAGAGCATTTAGGTGAACGCACCGACGTGTTCGGTATATAGCAGTGGAATCTAGAAGCTCGGACATCGTCTGTGTCCCCCCGATCAGGCAGCAAAGCCTTGTGTCGGGCTTCTGTCCTGACACCTCTGCACCGACGTGTATAAGGTTGTATACTCTGATTGTCCTGGAAATAGCGGTGTTTTCACGAAAGTAAAAACGAAGTACCCCATCTTTGCGGTTAGCGCCAGCGCTGATTAATTCGCTGTAGTTAATGACGGCACTGCCTGATAAACATGCGTGTTCCACTCTTTTAGGGAATTTTCTCAGCCATGACTGAGTCCTCAGCGTTAAAAACGCCTATTCAAATTGGGCTCCAAAATATACTATCACATCTTTATTCGGCTACACACAAATATTAACCCTTTAATCACAAACGTCAACTTAAATCATTACTGGGCTTACGGCATCACGGACGCCCTGGAACCTCACCACATTGTTCAAGCGGACCACTTTACGAAATACACCTTTTTTTTCTAGTGAACGATATTATTTGAAAGTGGGCAACATTATGTCGGTTGAGTCCTTATTGCTTTAAAGAAATCTTTCTGCGCGGTGACACGTTGTGATATTGATCTCTATAGTGAATGCGTATTGCTTTAGGTGAAAGATAAACGGGCGACAAGAGTTCTTGTCGTGCACTACTTATATCAAGCTCCTGAAAATCCTTTGTTTGACCAGCAATAGAGTAGATTCGAGAAGCCAAAAACAGGAAAACTATAAAACTTTTCTATTTGGCAACTTCAATGTCCCAGCCTCCAGGTTGGACCCCGCACCATATATTAGTTGTGAAGCAGCTCACCTGTTTGGTTTTTTTAAGTGACCGAGATCCACCCTGCTCTCTCATATCAAAGCTCCACTGTAAACGTTCTAGACAGTGTTTTTTAATCCTCACCTTTGGCGTATTGATTATTACCCGGTTTCTGTGGGAACCAGTGATGCTTGCCAACCTATGTTTTGAGTTACGCGTCACGATACCTGTCGCCCGACCGGAGTGTTTTTGTACCAAGACAGGACTTTTCCCCACGGCGATTATAAGTTCCTTTACCGAACTCGACAATGGTAATTGGACGTCTGTATCAAGCGCCCTCTGTTGATGTGACCATCCAGGAGCTAACTTTGAGCCAAACGCCATGACGCAGCACAAGCCTAAGCTGCAAAAACGCTTGACTAAGTTACCTTTCTGGTTCAGTCAGGAGCTGCTAGGCGCGCTTTAGAAAACAAAAAACGTATATTCCACCGCTTGCGTAAGGCTCACAATTACCGGTCTTCTCTCAAAAGCTTTAAGTAATGGCGATGTTTAGCTAAAATGCTTCTTGACCGGGATAAAAAGGCCGTTTCCCCTCTACACTGAACCATCTCGTACCCTGTCGCATCGGGAGTTGTGGCGGTATATCTGCCGCACGCGGCACGCACGTGATAGCAAAACCCTCATAATGGTTACCAGTTTGTGTTCGGACCCTGGAGGCACCTAGAACTTTAAGGAGCGTCGTTTTTCTTCTACCAATCCGAATTCCTTCGACAGCAGCTGAGAACTGGGTTTCCAGTGGTAAGAGCAATAAGTGCAAATCTCTGAGATTACCGAGAGCGATGCAATGTCTGCTGTCCGCAAAATCCACCCAATAAAGTCGGTGGGTTTGTAGAGACTTTCTTGCTTTACGGTGAAGGAATGTTGCATTGTCTTTGCCCATTTGCTCTGTCACGTCACTCGCGGAGCAACATTTTTTATAAGACTGGCAATCAGTTGCATCTTCCCTTTCCACAAATGCGAAAGAGACACTATTCCCCAAAACAATAAGTGAACCTCGATGTTGTCTTCCTTTTCCTAATCTTTAAAAATGTCAGGCATTGTTACCTTCTAAGAGAAATGCGTCCATATTTTCATTCTAATCAGGACGGCTTATGAAGGAAGGTTACTAGCACCAAATTTTGAATGTTTTCCTGATGACATCGCCCTCCAGCGCTCTCTCTTCAACAAGTGGATAGTGTATCTACCTGCTGGCGAGGTAATGAAGTAAGCCCTTCGACGAGGCTGTTCGTGATTTACTGCTTCGCAAAGTGCCCGCATATGGTCAATTCAGTGTGTTCAGAAAATGGCTCAGCAGTTATGGGCTTCGCACGAAAATGTGTCCCGCCTGGGTTCTCTCTGATGAGTACTGGATGAGGCCACGTGATCGGCACCAACATACGTTCGCCGCATTGTGCAAGTTCGTGTTTGAGGGAGCCACGGATGGACTATATTTACACCATCCTTCAACCCAGCGGCCTCGCGTCATCCCAAATAAAATATCTGTCTATCAGCGGTTAATAAAATGTCTGCCTGTCAGCAGTTATCTTCTCTAGGTCTGTCTGTCTGTCTGCCTGCATGTCAGCATTTCTGTCTCCTAGCAGTTATTAAAATACAGCTGCAGTTATGCAAGAATGCCCTCCCACCATTTCGCGATATTAGGGGAACCTCAAAACTCTACACTCTTCCTACTGTTATTAACCGTTTTACCATTGATATGCCGCGTATATAGGCCCCCGTCACCCTTAATATGCCGATGATATGAAGCTCTATCCCGCGCTTTCTTTACAGAGTGATCGGGTATAGCTGCAGAATCATATCGACATTGTACCGGAATTGTGCGATAGCAACTTTTCAAGCCTAATCAATAGAAGCCTATGTTTATATTGTCACGTGGACAAAGACGAATAGGCCTAATCAAACTGATTTATTTGGGGCGCACTTGGGCCCGCAGACAAGAGAACAAAAGGTGACCTTGCTCGCTGCTCGGCGTCTCACACACACCCGCGCCCAGCGTCTTCGTCAACCTGCGTCCCGCACGACGCAGTCCCGCCCGACGCGGTCCAGTCCACTTGGCGATCATGCGAGGGGTGGTCAGGTGTATAACCGATGGTTAGCGCGTCGCGGCAACACCGACGTGCGCCTGTGGGACGCGCTTAGCTCTGAGGCGTTTGGCGAGCATGCGGCATTATTCCCCTCTTAAGGAAAGCATCGACCCGATGCTCAACTAATAGGCACGTAATAAATGGAAAGTGAAGAAGGGGGAAAAATGTCCAGACAGTTCCTTGAGGTCGATAGGTGGTTATGACACGGCACAAACCACAGTTTCAGGCGCACACGATGCTAGTTGCCACTACTGCGTAGATTGCAAGGTACGATACACCACACGCACACGCGCACAAGCACATCACACCGCAGGTTGTTACGTTGTTACCGGCAAAAGTACGGCTTTAGGCGGACTACGTGTACTGTTTCGGTACGCGGTTGACGGCGTTGTCCCGCTGTTCCATCCGGGATAACTTCGTAGGTGACATCGGAGAGGCGTTGCACTATCTTGTAAGGTCCGAAGTACCTGTGCAATAGTTTTTCTGACAATCCCGGCCGGCGTATCGGTGTCCACACCCACACTCTGTCGCCTGGGCGGTAGTACACTTCTCTATGGCGAATATTGTAGCGCGCGGCGTCCGATAGCTGCTGTCGTTGGATGTGAAGCCGGGCGAGTTGGCGGGTTTCTTCGGCGCGCTCGGCGAACTGCTCCGCGTCTGGCGTTGCCAGATGCTCTTCTTCGAAAGGTAGCATTCCCGTCCATACACCAAACGAAATGGTGTGAAGCGTGTGGTTTCCTGCGTCGCCGTGTTATAGGCAAACGTCACGTACGGCAGTATTTCGTCCCACGTTTTTTGTTGTACATCTACGTACATCGATAACATGTCGGCCAATGTTTTGTTGAGTCTTTCCGTCAACCCGTTGGTTTGCGGATGGTAGGCTGTTGTTTTCCTGTGCGTGGTACGGCTGAGTTCTAGCGTTTCTTGCATCAGATGGGCAGTGAATGGCGTTCCCCTATCTGTAACGATGCGCGACGGAGCTCCGTGTCGTAAGACGATGTTTTCGATGAAGAATTTCGCCACTTCAGCTGCTGTTCCTCGCGATAGAGGTTTTGTCTCGGCGTAGCGAGTCAAGTAGTCCGTTGCGACTACGATCCATTTGTTTCCAGAAGCCGATAGTGGGAAGGGTCCTAGCAGGTCCATGCCTATCTGCTCGAAAGGCTTGGCGGGTGGTTCTATAGGCTGAAGTAAGCCCGCTGGCCTTAATGGCGGCGTTTTCCGGCGCTGACATTGACGACACGTTTGGACGTAGCGTTTGACGCTTGCGGTGAGCCTAGGCCAGTAGTATTTCTCACGCACTCTGGCCAAAGTCCGCGTAAAACCCAGGTGTCCCGCTGTCGGCTCGTCGTGACACGCAAAGAGGATGTCGTCGCGGAGGTCTTGTGGTATGACAAGGAGATATGCCCTGTCGCTGGACTCGCCGTTTTTCTTGTGTAGGACTCCGTTTTGTAAAACGAAAGAAGACAGTGCTCTAGAAAGGTACCGTGGTATGGTAGCGCTTCTACCCTCAAGGTGGTCGATGAGCGGTAGGAGATCCGAGTCAGCACGTTGTTTGGCCGAAAGTTCGGACGTGGTTATTGCACACAGAGAAGTTGTTTCATCCTCGGCGTTTTCGCATGGCGATTCGACTGGGGCACGAGATAGACTGTCGGCGTCATTGTGCTTGCGGCCTGATTTATAAGCTATGGTGACGTTGAACTCCTGCAGTCGCAAGCTCCAACGTGCGAGGCGCCCGGAAGGGTCTTTCAGGTTGGCTAACCAACACAGGGAATGGTGGTCGGTTATTACTTTAAAAGGGCGGCCGTAAAGGTACGGGCGGAATTTCGTTATTGCCCAGATCACAGCAAGGCATTCTCTTTCAGTGGTACAGTAATTCGATTCCGCTCGCGAAAGCGCACGACTTGCGTATGCAATGACCTTCTCGGCTCCTTCTTGCCACTGAACTAGCACCGCGCCCAGTCCCATGCTGCTGGCGTCCGTGTGGAGCTCGGTTTCAGCCTCCTCGCTGAAATGAGCGAGCACGGGAGGCGACTGTAGGCGATGACGCAGTTCTCTGAAGGCTTCCTCTTGTTCCTCGGTCCACAAAAATGGGACGTCCTCCCTGGTTAGGCGCGTGAGGGGTTCAGCGATCCTCGAAAAGTTGCTGATGAAGCGGCGGTATTAGGCGCAAAGACCCAGAAAGCGTCGCACGCCTTTCTTATCTCGTGGGGCAGGATAGGAAGCCACGGCAGCTGTTTTTTCTGGGTCCGGTCGCACTCCGTCTGCGCTCACCACATGCCCTAAGAACTTCAATTCGGTGAACCCGAAGTGGCATTTTTCCGGCTTCAATGAGAGGCTAGCCGACTGAACCGCTTCCAATACCTTTTTCAGTCGCTGTAGGTGTTGTTCAAAAGTTTCGGAAAAAACCACGACGTCGTCTAAGTAGACGAGACACGTCTGCCATTTCAGACCGGTGAGGACGGTATCCATCATCCTCTGGAAAGTGGCTGGAGCCGAGCATAGACCGAAAGGGAGTACTTTGAATTCATACAGTCCATCGGGGGTGACAAAGGCTGTCTTCTCCCGATCCCTTTCGTCTACTTCGATCTGCCAGTAGCCACTCCTGAGGTCGATGGAAGAAAAATACTTGGCTCGCCGAAGTCTGTCCAACGAGTCGTCTATGCGCGGCAGTGGATACGTGTCCTTTTTCGTCACGCTGTTCAATTTTCTGTAATCGACGCAGAAGCGTAGCGTTCCGTCCTTATTTCTAACGAGAACCACTGGGGACGACCATGGGCTGCTTGACGGCTGGATGATGTCATCTTCAAGCATTTCTTTTACCTGTGTTTCGATTGCCTCCCGCTCCTTTGAGGAGACGCGGTAAGGCTGTTGTCGTATAGGACTTGCATCGTCTGTTAGGATACGATGTTTCGTAATAGTTGTTCGACGTAGTTTGGTGGATGAGGTGAAGCAATCTTGAAACTTCGACAGCAGTTCCGCGAGTCTTGTTTTTTGTTCTTCAGAAAGTTCCGGATTGATGTCGACGTTTTCGAGCGTGGGCTTCCTATTGCAATCACCGCGATCTTCTTCGAATGCGAAGCATTCCACAACCTCAGTAATTTCGTCGACGTAAGCAACAGTGGTTCCGCGAAAGAGGCGTCTGTTTTCGTAGCCGAAATTGGTGACGAGTAACTGTGCCCGACCATCACGAAGCTGCACAATGCCCCTCGCGACACAGATGTGTGCTGTGAGCAGAAGCGAATGGTTGCCTTCCGCAATGACTTCACCATTTTTCATTTCAGCGCACTCAACCTGAATGAGCACGCTCGTTCGTGGTGGCACGTTTACCCCTTCTTCGATGACGCGAAGTTTCCGTCTGCAACCGTTGTTGTCACTTTTCTCAGCTGCCTGCTCAGTAGCAAACGCGATTCGGCGTTCCCGAAGGTTTATCACCGCAGCATGTTCGCGGAGAAAGTCCATGCCGAGTATCAGGTCGCGAGAGCATTCGGGCATTATGAGGAAGTTGGCGACGAACGTCGATTCACGAATACTCACGCGGGCGGTGCACACGCCGAGTGGGGTGACTATGTGCCCTCCAGCCGTTCGAATATTCGGTCCCCACCATGGCGTCGTAACTTTTTTCAGTCCTCTAGTAAGCCTACCACTCATGATGGAATAGTCCGTTCCGGTATCCACCAACGCATTAACTGTATGACCGTCAATTAACACTGGTATATCTAAAGACAACCGACCATTATCATCAGGTTTCGCCGTCGCCGTTACTGCGTGCTGCGTTGGAGCCATCGGTGGAAGCTGTTCAGCAAATCTTCCTTCAGCGACCTCGCCTCCAAAGGCCGCTGCCCCTAGTTTTCCTGGACAGGGCTTGGGGACCGTCCCCGTGGGGCACTTGTATAACTCGAACGCCTTGGAGAGACCCGGCGTGGAGACGGCGAACTTGATTGATGGCGTTGCGGTGAGAATACTGGGCGCTGTTGTGCAATGTACTCTGCAATGGCCTGGGGTCTTTGGCCGGGACGCGGACGAGGAGAGTCGATGGCAAAGCCCCGCAGTCCGAGTCGTCGGTAACGACACTCCCTGTACAAGTGTCCGGCTTCTCCACAATGGTAGCAGAGAGGCTGCAAATCCGGAGTGCGCCACACATCCGTCTTCCTTCGTCGGTCCCCAACGTACGCAGCCGACTGCGCCGACTGCAAAGGCATGCGGGGTCCGGGTACAGAGTCCACAGAAGGAGCTGCCGTGGAGTGCGCCGACTGCACGGGGATGATGGGTCCGGGGTACACAAGAGGAGCTGCTGCGGTAGCAGGACGCCGGAGAGCGTCTGCATAGCTCATGTGCAGAGGGTCGGGAACCATCACTGGCGGATCAGCATGGACAGGGGGCGCTCGCAGGGCGTGTTGCACCTCGTCACGAACGACACTAGCAATAGAACCAATCGAGGGTTGGCGGATGTCGCGGAGTTTTTGTAGTTCCTCGCTGACTATTGAGCAAATCAGCTCTCGAAGTGCATCAGGGTTCTCGAGCGCGTTGCCAAAGCCACCGGAGTGCGACGCGAAATTAGCTTGTCGCTCATACAGGCTTGCACGCTGCCGTAGCGTTCTTTCTATCATAGTAGCTTCGGTAATAAATTCCCGCACAGTCTTGGGCGGGCTTCGAACAAGGCCCCCTAACAACTGTTCCTTTACCCCGCGCATGAGGTGTCGTACCTTTTTTTCTTCGGCCATGGCGGGATCAGCTCTTCTGAAGAGGCGTTCCATGTCTTCCGCGTACATGGTCACGCTTTCGTTCGGGAGCTGAACACGGGATGGCAGCTCGCGCTCGGCGTTCTCTCGGCGGTCGCTATTTCCATGTGCTTGCAGAAACTCGTTTCGAAATTCCGTCCACGTCTTTAACCTCCGTTCATTGTTCTCAAACCACGTGCGGGCACCATTTTCTAGGCTGAAGTACACGTGTCTTGACTTCGCCGCGTCGTCCCACTGATTAAAGGCAGCTACTCGTTCGAACTGGTCCAGCCAGTCTTCCGCGTCTTCAAATAGTTCGCCATGGAACGATTTCGGATTCCGAGGGTTTTGGAAATTGATGACGGGGGTGGCCATACCTTGCTGCTGGGTTTGTGGTGCACCGGTCCTAGCTCTGGTTTCTTGGAGAAGTCCAAACTCTGGCGACGCTCCTTGAAGCCGCCGGCTCGCCCGGTGAACGGGAGTGTCCACAAGAGGAGGCTTCGAAGGGCTGGCGTTGCGGCTCTTCGATGGCGTTTGAAGCATGGGATAGGATTACCCCGCACCTCCACCAGTTTGTCACGTGGACAAAGACGAATAGGCCTAATCAAACTGATTTATTTGGGGCGCACTTGGGCCCGCAGACAAGAGAACAAAAGGTGACCTTGCTCGCTGCTCGGCGTCTCACACACACCCGCGCCCAGCGTCTTCGTCAACCTGCGTCCCGCACGACGCAGTCCCGCCCGACGCGGTCCAGTGCACTTGGCGATCATGCGAGGGGTGGCCAGGTGTATAACCGATGGTTAGCGCGTCGCGGCAACACCGACGTGCGCCTGTGGGACGCGCTTAGCTCTGAGGCGTTTGGCGAGCATGCGGCAATATTATGTATTCGAAAAAATGGGAAGCTCATTTGTTGTACTTTCTTCTTGGTGATCACCTAAAAAAGAGGTGCTGTAGTGTGCGATTTTAGAGTAATGATAGATGCAATTCAGCTGACCTGTAATCTACTTCACCAACTTCTCTCTCCGTACGCTTGGTGCGTAATACCGGGCCACCAGTCAAGTCAATTCACTGACCAATCAAGATACGCCTCAGCCTATCGCGCAATAATTTTACAGAAGCTCCACACTGCAAAGAAAATGGAATGTTTACGTCGTTCGTCGTCTCTACCATAAGAAATAATGTAGAAAGACTTCACTAGGACTATGTTTTTACGCTACTCAACAGTGAATCATTATGGGCAAGGTGCCATTCTCAAGTTTGTGAAACTTGATGGGCTGTCTCGCAAGCCGGATTGATTACCGGAATCTAAATTTTAGCTCTATGTATTCCTAGTGTTACTACCCTACCCTTGTAAGCTCACTTCACGTGGGAGTGCCACGTAGACTGGTGCGGCTTCGTGGCTGCTTTTATTTATTTTACAAATACTGCCAGCCTTGTTACGAGGCTTTAGGCAGGTGTGGGCATTCGGTACAAGCACAAACCAACAAGATAGAAGACATAAACAAAGAAAATGCACATTATTCAGCACAGAAAAATGTTTTTTTCTTGCCACTTCGGAAACAAACAAAAACAAACTGGAAAGCAGACAACGAAGAGATACTGCACAAAAATCAGCACAAAATATTTTTCCGTGCCACAATATCACAGGGAAAGACGGGAGATGAAAGCTATGATTTATTCAAAAATTCTTAAAGAAATATTGAAACAGTCTGGCAGTCAACAATGAGGGCGGGTAGTGCGTTATATACAGAAACCGTGTTTGGGAAGAAAAAATCTTTAAATGCTTTAGTCCTCCATGAAAAATCCTCAATCTTTTTACGTGATAGGAGCGCGTACAGCGGTGGCTAGCCGGTAGATTGTATAAAGTTTTACCTATTCCTGTATGACCAGTGTAGAGTAGTTAGAAAAAGTTTCTTCGGTCCCGATAACGCCTTGTTGCAAGGATTTCTAGTTTTGCAGATTTAAAAAAAAACTTAACGGGGACGTGCGCCAGCTCTGTGAATTGTAAATACATCTAGCTGATTTTCTATGGATTTTCTGAATTTTAGTGACGTTGGTTTGAGTGTGTGGATGTTGCCAGATCATAAGCCTTACCCCAGCTAGCCCATGCTGACATGCCTTTAGCAGCCTGCTTTATGCTCTATTGTCAGTTATTGTCATGACATTAAAAGGCTCGTTGAAAAAAAAAGGTTTTTAATTCGCATGTTATCGAGAGGTCGCCCCTGCATGTTTCGCTCTGTCGTTTTGTTTCTGCACCACAAGCCCCACCTTGCTTACGCATGTGCAAACTCTACACGCGGCCTCCGAGCTCTAGTTGAGAGAAAATGTTTCACCTTCTTTATCACTCCGTTTCCCATAACCTACATATTTATTTTTACCCCTTTCTGATTGATTTCCCTTCCTAAATATTGCCCTTGCCGCGACTTATATTCATGTACTCTTCACACAAGAAGGTGCCTCGCAGTTGATGAGCACTTCAAATAAATAATCAAATAGATAAATAAAAAGAGGAGAATAATTAAGTAAAAATCAGAAATTATACGAAGAAATGAAAAAAAATACTACAGAAAAAAAAATTTGTATGCTTACAAATTATCACAGATGTAAAAAATGCTTTTGACGAAATTTATGTTCTTGCTTGTTCTTCTTTCACTACTACGATGGTCTACACCGCACGTGTAGGCCATACCTGCGGCGTAGAGATAGGAATGTTACTCTGGGCAATACATGTTCAACAGGAAATTCTTCGCTTGCATCGCTTGCGTGAGTGCATGACGCCAGTTTGTAGTTTTTTGCAGTTAATTATCAATTACGCAAATGAAACTGCTCCCAGCAACAAAGACATGAGCATAAATATATTTCGGAGAGTTGACTGAGGGATGGAAGCACACCACTTTTGCACGGCGTGAAAGTAGGAAATGAACGGTAATATTACGAATTGATAAACAAGCCACCAGGGGGGCCTTAGCGAATCGATAATATTTTTGTTTATTTTATACTACTGCCCGGTGCTGATGTGTGGTGCACGCGTCCTTTTTGTCAAGCCTGGGAAATTCAGTGCAGGTTATGTTTGTCAGAGAAATTTTGTTAGAGTAATTTTTGAAGATTTCGTAAGAAAACCAGTAATTGTCTACATAGGAAGATGCAAGTTTTTTGTTGCTTTTCATAGACTTCACAACCATTTCACAAGGCGAGCGGTAGAGGCATGTTGGCCGAGTTATTACAAACCCATTATGTTTGTAAGCGTTATTTCCCCGATAATAAAGTCCTTGTGTCACTTTTCACATATCCCTGATGCCAACTACCAGAATATTTTTATTCGGCTCCGAAGAACGATTTATGCCGAATAGTTTTACGGTCCCCGAGACTTTGTGAGCTTCACCTAAAGGCGGACAGTACGTTTCGAAATTCTGTGTTTTTTGCCTTCCTGGAGCTGGTGTAATCACTGTCGATATCACATGCTTTGCACTTCTTCGCTATTGTCACTTGCTGTAAATATGCTCCAATTTTAATATAAAATCATTACATCGTTGAACGACCACGCCTTGTGTTTATGGTTCGTTTTTCAAATGGTGGGGAGCTACATTCGTTTTATTCCCCATTCCATAGACGCTGCGCCAAATAATGCTGTTGTTTTGTTACGAGAAGTAAATTGCTCATACCCTGATACCGCTGGTGGCGGGATTAAGACCAAGGTTGTGCCCGACTTAGCCGAACGTAAGGGACAGTTTTTCGTCCACTGACGAACGCTAGCAGTTTATCTGCGTGCAAGGAAGACAACGCGCCAGTGCGCATCGTCGGGGCGCTTGCAGAAGGCTGAGCAACAAGTGCAAACTCCGTGGCTTGTCGCACACATGGTGAGCTTACTTGGGCATTCTTCTGTGGATCGCAGCCAAGATAAAGCCAGAGCCCGTTGTTTCATAGCTACGTGTCACCAGATGGGGAAAGGGCCATCCGCCATACAAACAAATGTAGCACAAAAATACCCAAACACCTAGGCCGCATCCAATATCCATTAGAAAAGTGTAGCCCAAATTTATTTTTTTACCTCAAGTCTTTATTCGCAATATTTGCCATAGCTCAGAGAAAAATTTCGTTAAAGGCTGCATACTGAGCGAGTCGTGGACCCTCTTCTTTGAAATCTGTTTTGAATTTTTTACATTATTTCTGGTATTTTCGAACGTATTTTGCCCAGTTTCTCGGCATCCCGCACGAGCGCAATCACGGCCATTATACAGGGAAAACGTGAAACGCCACCCGTGTCTGTAAGCCTGTCTCGTGACCCGATTTTTAAACATCAAAAGGGCCACCTCTATGGTCCTCCTATCCCCATAGAAGCGCGCACCGGCGGTCTCAGCTGGCAGCCCGGGTCCCACGGTGTCACATTATCAATCTATTCCTGAAGCTTTTGCAATGCGACAGTGTAATCCTACACTCACAGGCAAAAAGGACTAAACGTTTGCCCTCTGAGGGAATAACGGTCTCTGCCGGGACCAATACTATCTTTGGGGAATAAATGTGAGGGGACAAATGCTTTGCGCGCCATCCGGTAGGCCCGTTCCCATGCTTCTCAAGGACGAACCGCTAAAACAGACAACCAGTCGCAATTAAGAAGACGCTGGCACCAGCAGGGATCAAACCAGCGACACCTGAACACACACACAAATAACCCCACAGGCTGCCACTAGACCTCGGCAGCAGACGCAAGGTGCTAGGGAAAATATTGAAGTTTACAGCCTGTAGTGCTATGCACAAGGCCACAGATTCATTGCAACTGTTGTGCAACTTTCTATACCTGCAAACGAACGCGACCGCGCTTAGCGCTTTGCGCGTAGCGCTTTGCTAACTGTAGGGATTATTGCTCAGCTTGATTATAAGTAAAGCCTGACAACCATACCTTTCCTTCTCTTGAAGAATACCCAACTTGTCGCCTAGTTGAGACAGGGGGTTGGGTGAACGGACGACTGATTTTTTGCCGCACAAATTAGCGCAATTTAAGAGTACACTTTGTGTTCACTACATATAATAGGTGCTCTGGGTATCGCATGTTAAAGCGGTCGTCAGTTTGGGTGTCATACAAAAAAAATAGGCCGTATTTTTCTGCATCGGCGAAAGCGAATTCGGTGTTACTTGAATGAAGTCTTCACGCTTGCGTTGGTAGACTGTCGGGACTGGAAAATGCAGCAGTGTTTTTCAGCAGTTGCAGCATTGTCATAGCTTTGGTGCACAAGGCAATTACGTACAGAGTCTATAATATAACTTCAAGACGCCCAGCTGTGGTGAGAGTTTTTAATTTTCAGTTTTTATCAGCAACTGTGGAGCTTTTCTCTGTTAAGCATATACATATAATTACGCTTGGGGATCAAAATTTGCTGTTGTCACAAACATCGGTGTTAATTTTGACGCGGTTAAAATGTTTCATTGACCGTGATTACCTCGCGCGAATCGTATGCAGCACAGCGTATCAAGCTAACCTCACCGAGAGCGTTTGTCCATCGCGCTTCGCTCTTTTTGCCATCACCGGCCACTTATCAACCCTAACGCTTTATTTAAAATTAACATCAATATTCTCTCCCGTGGCCACGCGTGAAGCACCCACTGACTGCTATGACTTGTATTTCAGAAATATAAACTGTTCACGGACATATTCGCGAAATGGCAACGACGAGGCCATCACAGGGGATTAACAACGCAGTTCATATACTGACT